>NC_045765.1:90570457-90880340 GCF_008692025.1 Phocoena sinus | reverse complement strand
AACACTTAAAGCAGTATCAGGCAGAACAGACTTGAATGCAAGAAGTATTATTTGAAAAAAAGAGGAAATTTTCGTTATATGAAAATAGACCTTCTTCCTGAATTTAAATGCTCAATTAATGTGCAACAAATAACATACTCATACAATATAAAAGAAAAATTGGCAAAACTAAAATAAGAACTATATAACCCTCAAAAATAAGAGACTATTTTAAGATACTGTTCTCAAAAACTGATACTGAAAATGTGGAAAAAAATCAGTGAGGATATAAGAGATTTGAACAATAACATGGGCAGAATTGGCACAATGGCTATATAGTTAACAGAAAATTCATCAATAGCAGAAAAAATCCTTATATAGGTACACATGTGACTTTTACCATAATATACTATGGCCTGAGCCAAAAAGCAAGTCTTATGTTAAGTAAAAGGATGAAAATATATTATAGAACATATTATTTGATAACAATGGGATTAGTGTATAAATCCATAAAAAATATGTTTAGAGAATGATCAAATGCTTGGAAATTTAAGAACAATACAATTACAAATAAGTCAGGGGTCAAAAAGAAAGTGGAAATGAGTTTTGTTGCTCCCCTGCCGAACGCTAGTGGAAAGAAACAAACAAATGAACCAACAGACTCTGCTATAACCAAATATCATAGCCTGGGGGGCTTATAAACAACAGAAACTTATTTCTCACAGTTCTGGAGGCTGGGAAGTCCACTTGATGGCACTGGTACTTCCCAGTGTCTGGTGAGAGGCTGCTTCCTCAGTACAGGGCCTTCTTCTCACTGCAACCTCACATGGTGGAAAAGACTAGCTAGCTCTCTAGGGTCTCTTTTATTAGGTTATTAATCTCATTAGCAGAGCCCCAGTGATTGAGGCCTCTTGACCTAATCAACTCCCAAAGGCCCCACCTCTAATTATTTCACGTTCACCTTGCAGGTGACGATTTCAGCATCTAAATTTTGGGGTGACAAACATTCAGACCGTAGCACACCTCCTGCCTCCACACCCCACCAAAGTTGTATATTCTATATTTGCCGCAACTGATGAGCCTACATTTACACATCATTATCACGCAGAGTCCAAATGATAACTAAGGGAGAAAAGATGAACAAATTGTATAAATTCCTTCTGTGGGACATTAAGGACATTTAAAAAGAGGACTTTAGATTTATTTGCATTATAAACACACGCAGGGTGTGTCTATGTAGATATGTATACATACATATATATTATGGACTTTTTGTGCATATACACAAAAAATTGTAACATATACAGTGTTGTCACTTTTTTAAAAAGTCAACTGAAAATAATGGGTATAGTTTAATCCAATTTTTGCCAAAAATTACAAAACAAAAACATGTAAAACAACTTAAAGACATGAATGTAGTACCTTTTGTGAGGATGAACATAAAAAATATGTAAGTGAAGTGAAAATGCATCAATAACCTTTAAATTTGGCACATAGTGACATCATCTGGCCTTCACTAGAGGCCAAGGCATCATTTCACTTAAATATTAAGACAACTCCTGTTTTTATTTGCTTACAATAGTAAAGAATTTTGACTTGGCACCAATATAATTATGTAGAAAAATGAAACCACAGGCACTGAAAGCACGTGGCAAAACTCAGGTACAAGGTAGTTCTCTAAAACATTTATAAAATGCTTATATTATTGTATATTTTATCATAGATAAAAAGTGCAAAAACATTGAAAAATAATCTTACAGAAGGAATGTCTCAGATCCCTATATCTATTTGTTTACCATCTATGTTCTGCTTACCCATTTGTGAGAAAAAGAAACATTTTAAACACATATTCTTTTATGCAGAACCCAGCTTCCAGTTATGTTAACCTTAGGTAAAATTATGGAGAAAGGTTTGTCCAGTTTACTGAGAAGTCTCAAAAAGTAATACATGAAACTCAGTGAGTTTTTTTTTTTTAATTCCCAGATAAATGTCTTTACTGCCATTTTGTCCAAACTCCATACTTTTTAGCATCTTAGATTATTAGGAGGATCTTACTCTATTATTTAGGACTCAACTGAATCCATTTTCAATGCTCTCTCTGCCCCTCAGACACCATTATAACTCAGAAGATAGGAAGTGGACTGGAAGAGAGACATGGTTAGTATTTTAAATGTCTCTAGTCAGCTCTCTTTAAGGCATTAGATCCACAGATGTTGAGGGAGGAGGAAGAAGGAAAGGAAAAGAAAAAGAGAGAAGGTGCTCTTACTTGAATGGCAAGGTGTTAATCCTCTGGGACTCCTGCTATTTTCTGGCTAACACTAACTGGCTTTCAAAAGCCCATAAAGGCAGGATTCTGAATGCATTTTCACTTGGGCGTGTATCTGTGAGTACTTTGGAAAGCCCAATGCAGGACTCTACTCAGCAGAGTTTCTTAATGTAGAAGATCCTGCTGGAACTCATCTCCATGCCTGTCTCAGTCCTATCCAAATTTGAAATCTCTTTCCAAAATCTGGCCTCCTTTCTTCCAGCTATTCCACTGTACTGTTTGGGGAATGAGTACCATGATGATGTTGGGGCTGGTTCTAGCACCTTTTAAAACAGCTCTCTACAGAAGTACCTGAGCCCACTGATTAAGGACTCTGAAAACTTTGATTTTGGCTACTGAGCACTTTTTCTCTAACATTGGGCTTTAGTCACAATTCTGATGTGGTTGGAAAAAAAAAAAATCCCCTGAACATAAAACTACAATAAATATTAACACTTCCAAATTCCTCTGACTGCATGTAGTAATTTTCCTTACTTTAACTAGCTCCAAGACCACAAATTGGCTGATATTCTCCTTCCGTCCTACTCTATCTGGTACATAAAATACATAAAAACAATATTTCATAATAAAGATACTTCTAATCATGTCCCACATTCAGCCCTATGATTTGTGCATTATTACATGCATTTTGCTTTTAGCTTTTTCTGTGTTTTGACTGATATTTACTCATCTCCCCCAACTCTCTTAACATACAGTTGGTATTTATTCACTAATCAAAATTTATACAGTTCATCCCATGTACTGTGTACTGGCTTAGAGAATATAAAATCAACAATGAGCAAATTAGATACTGTCCTATTTTTATGGTATTTTTTTCCTTCAATTCTAGAGAGTGTTAAACTAATTTAGGGTTAGGAGTGTCTCAGAGAGTGCTAGTATTGTATAGTAAAATGATAATAAAAAGATTTTTATCAGAGCATTAAAATGAGATATTTACAGCCAACATAATCCTTAACATTCAAGGATAAATGCAAATATAGCTTAATTTACTGTATCTTTCATAGCATTACTATTTAAAAATGGCTTATGCCATTTAATACTGAGCAAAAGGGAAAATCCAAGCTCTCCTTAATAATTAGCACTTTCCATTCAATCATTTATATGTACCAGGTGAAAAGTTTATCTCCCTCGCACTTTGTAAACATAAAGTAATGAAGAATACTTCTGAAGACTGTGGACTTTCAGAAATGTTAAGTCTTTATCATAATACTGTACTGTGAATGAAATTCAGAACCACAGCAAAACAAAGCTGTATTACATCCTTGATAAGAAACGGGCACAGTGGCAAAAGAGCAAGTACGTGGAGGGGGAGTTTTCTAAAAAACGCTGGTAGTATGAGCAACTGTGGAACACGAGAAAGCTTGTTGTTAGTCTGAATATAATGCAATCAAGAAAATGTTAAAGAGTTAGACAGATTAGAATTTTTACCGAGTTATATACCATGCAGAATTGTATTGCCTAAGGTATTAAAGTCCCTGCATCTATTTTAACGACAGGAATTATTATATGCCTTATGCAATTCAAAGGGGTTCTCTGAGGCACCAATGTACAAATGTATGTAGAGTTCCATGTGCTATAAGAAATATTGCAGTGCATAGTATTATTATCAAGTATATACATCTTCTTTGTCATTTATTAAATAGAACACATGAGCCAAACGTTTATATGCTTGAATTATTTACAGTATAAGTTGAATATAACTGGTATAATTAAAATCGCTTGATTTTTCAGCAAGTATTTACCTAAAAACATCCTGTCAAATGTAAAGGAAGCTTAATAATGCTTTAATCACTGCAGAACAACCATATGGAAGCCAGGGACCTTACCTTCTGACATATCTTGAAAATTTCCAGGAGCTAATAAGTTTTTTTTTCCTGTTAATATTCCTAATCAATGTGTCTAGTTAATACAATATTCCATTTGTTGCTTCGCTTGCAGCTCTATGATTATCACCATATCAAGTCCATATTCTTAATTTTTGGCTATATTTATAACAACATTAACTAATGTAGCAAATAAACTAAGAATATAAACAAGCAAACAAAATGTCCTCAAAATTAGAATGGAGTAAATCCTCACTGTTAAACAAACAATGTCCTTTGATGTTTTCAGAAGAAGAAGGCAGTCTTTAAAAAACGTAGCAAAATGTGTGGAATACTGTTTTTCTGTGTTGAAGGGTGTTACTTTAAAAAAATATTTGTTGATGATTTAATCACATCACAGATTTAAGAGCCCTTTGAAAAGCAGTGCATATAGTGTACATATATCCATAAGTGTCCATTAAAATTACCATTATTTTTACTAGTACATATACTACAAATAAGTAGAAATAATGTGCAAGTCTTTTACCCTCACTGAGCATTACTTTCTCCAGCACACTTCCACAAAAATAATGGCATAGATATCATGTCTAAAAAAGAAAATGATTGAATCATCTAACAAATGTGTATATTATATATATTATATACCAGTTACTCATTGTCTAGGCAGTGCTAATCTACCAGTGGCCATGTAAGGAAAAATCTCTATTCTCACATAACATAAATTACATTAAATTAGATAAAAAACTAATCGGGCACATGAATAAGCAAAATGAATAAAAATTTAAAGTAGCGAATGCAAAGCAACACAATAATGTGAGGAAGGAGGACGGGACTAATCAAGCATAAGAGAAAAAAGGGTTACCTAGAGAAGGCTTTATTGAACAGATGACATTTTAGTGACGATGTGCAGGAAGTATGAGAACAAGCCATGCTAACATCTGGGGAAATAAAATTACACTCAAGCAAAACAGGAAGTGCAAAGCCCTGAGGTAGGAGCTTGCCTGGCGTGTTTGCAGACCAGCAAGTTGGCCACTATGGTTTGATCAGAATGAGGAGGAGAGAGAATTATAAAGATGAAGTCAAAAAAGTAATAACAGGAGCTTAGAAGACATACTTGCTTATATATCATTTTAAGGAGGTTGGCTTTTACATTTAGAGAGATGGGAAGCCATCAAAGGGTTTTGAGACAAGACATACCAGAATATGACATATTTTAGTAGATTCACTTTGACTGCTGTATTGTGCATAAATTTCAGGGATGGTGAATAAAGGCAGTTTAGAAGTCTATTAGAATAACTCAGGAGAGAAATTTTACAAAGTTGGGCTGGAGTGGTTGCAAGAGGAGAAAAACCAAGACTGTCATGACTTTAAAGCTAAAGTGAAGGAAATATTTCAGGCAACAGTTATGATAAGCTGTCTCAAATGTTGATGAGTCAAAGAAGAGGATAAAATATTGGCAATTAGGAGTAGCCTCATATAGATCAACTATGACCTTGCCTAGAACAAATAGTTATGAAGAGTCAGTATTTCCAAAAGTAAACTGAGTAGATCATAAAATTAGCCACTGCTTTGAGACATCAAGTTTCAAAGAAAATTTTAAGAATTAGGTTTTTCATTAAAAATACCTGAAAATAATTTCTGAAACTATAATTTTATAGCAGAGCTTATATCAAAATAACTCAGAAATATGATTTTACCATCTGAAGTGGGTCATAAATTTTCATTTTGGTTTATTTTTTTAACAACTTCATTGGAGTATAACTGCTTTACAATGGTGTGTTAGTTTCTGCTTTATAACAAAGTGAATCAGCTATACATATACATATATCCCCATATCTCCTCCCTCTTGCATCTCCCTTGCACCCTCCCTATCCCACCCCTCTAGGTGGTCACAAAGCACTGAGCTGATCTCCGTGTGTTATGAGGCTGCTTCCCACTAGCTATCTATTTTACATTTGGTAGTGTAGGTATGTCCATGCCACTCTGTTCATCCCAGGTTACCCTTCCCACTCCCTGTGTCCTCAAGTCCATTCTCTACCTCTGCATCTTTATTCCTGTCCTGCTCTAGGTTCTTCAGCACCTCTCTTTTTTAAAATTTAGATTCCATATATATGTGTCAGCATACGGTATTTGTTTTTCTCTTTCTGACCTACTTCACTCTGAATGACAGACTCTAGGTCCCTCCACCTCACTACAAATAACTCAATTTCGTTTCTTTTTATGGCTGAGTAATATTCCATTGTATATATGTGCCACATCTTCTTTATCCATTCATCTGTTGATGGACACATAGGTTGCTGCCATGCCCTGGCTATTGTAAATAGAGCTGCAATGAAAATTGTGGTACATGACCCTTTTTGAATTATGGTTTTCTCAGGGTATATGCCCAGTAGTGGGATTGCTGGGTCGTATGGTAGTTCTATTTTTAGTTTTTTAAGGAACCTCCATACTGTTCTCCATAGTGGCTGTATCAATTTACATTCCCACCAACAGTGCAACATTTCACCACACCCTCTCCAGAATTTATTATTTGTAGGTTTTTTGATGATGGCCATTCTGACTGCTGTGAGGTGATACCTCACTGTAGTTTGATTCGCATTTCTTTAATGATTAGTGATCTTGAGCATTCTTTCATGTGTTTGTTGGCAATCTGTATATCTTCTTTGGAGAAATGTCTATTTAGGTCTTCTGCCCATTTTTGGATTGGGTTGTTTGTTTTTTTGTTATTGAGCTGCATGAGCTGCTTGTAAATTTTTGAGATTAATCCTTTGTCAGTTGCTTCATTTGCAAATATTTTCTCCCATTCTGAGGGTGATCTTTTCATCTTGTTTATGGTTTCCCTTGCTGTGCAAAAGGTTTTAAGTTTCATTAGGTCCCATTTGTTTATTTTTGTTTTTATTTCCATTACTCTAGGAGGTGGGTCAAAAAGGATCTTGCTGTGATTTATGTCATAGAGTGTTCTGCCTATGTTTTCCTCTAAGAGTTTGATAGTGTCTGGCCTTACATTTAGGTCTTTAATCAATTCTGAGTTTATTTTTGTGTATGGTGTTAGGGAGTGTGCTAATTTCATTCTTTTACATGTAGCTGTCCAGTTTTCCCAGCACCACTTATAGAAGAGGCTGCCTTTACTCCATTGTATATTCTTGCCTCCTTTATCAAAAGTAAGGTGACTGCGATTACCTCTGGGCTTTCTATCCTGTCCCATTGATCTATATTTCTGTTTTTGTGCCAGTACCATACTGTCTTGATTACTGTAGCTTGTAGTATAATCTGAAGTCAGGGAGCCTGATTCCTCCAGCTCCGTTTTTCGTTCTCAAGATTGCTTTGGCTCTTCAGGTTCTTTTGTGTTTCCATACCAGTCGTGAAATTTTTTGTCCTAGTTCTGTGAAAAATGCCAGTGGTAGTTTGACAGGGATTGCATTGAATTTGTAGATTGATTTGGGTAGTACAGTCATTTTCACAATTTGATTTTCTTATCCAAGAACATGGTATATCTCTCCATCTGTTTGTATCGTCTTTAATTTCTTTCAACAGTGTCTTATAGTTTTCTGCATACAGGTCTTTTGTCTCCTTAGGTAGGTTTATTGCTAGGTATTTTATTCTTTTTGTTGCTATGGTAATGGGACTGTTTCCTTCATTTCTCTTTCAGATTTTTCATCATTAGTGTATAGGAATGCAAGGGATTTCTGTGCATTAATTTTGTATCCTGCTACTTCACTAAATCTATTGATTAGCTCTAGTAGTTTTTGGTACCATCTTTAGCATTCTCTATGTATAGTATCATGTCATCTGCAAACATTAACAGCTTTACTTCTTTTCTGATTTGGGTTCCTTTTATTTCTTTTTTTTCTCTAATTGCTGTGGCTAAAAGTTCCAAAACTATGTTGAAAAATAGTGGAGAGAGTGGGTAACCTTGTCTTGTTCCTGATCTTAGTAGGAATAGTTTCAGTTTTTCACCATTGAGAATGATGTTGGCTGTGGGTTTGTCACATATGGGCTTTGTTATGTTGAGGTACGTTCCCTCTATGCTTACTTTCTAGAGGGTTTTTACCATAAATGGGTGTGGAATATTGTCAAAAGCATTTCCTGCATCTATTGAGTTGATCAAATGGTTTTTATACTTCAATTTGTTAATATAGTGTATCATATTGATTGATTTGCATATATTGAAGAATCCTTGCATTCCTGGGATAAACCCCACTTGATCATGGTGTATGATCCTTTTAATGTCCTGTTGGACTCTGTTTGCTAGTATTTTGTTGAGGATTTTTGCATCTATGTTCATCAATGATATTGGCCTGCAGTTTTCTTTCTTTGTGACATCTTTGTCTGGTTTCGGTATCAGGGTGATGGTGGCCTCGTAGAATGAGTTTGCGAGTGTTCCTCCTTCTGCTATATTTTGGAAGAGTTTGAGAAGGATCGATTTTAGCTCTTCTCTAAATATTTGATAGAAGTCGCTTGTGAAGCCATCTGGTCCTGGGCTTTTGTTTGTTGGAAGATTTTTAATCACAGTCTCAATTTCAGTGCTTGTGATTTGTCTGTTTATATTTTCTATTTCTTCCTGGGTCCGTCTCAGAAGCTTGTGCTATTTCTAAGAATTTGTCCATTTCTTCAAGGTTGTCCATTTTATTGGCAGATAATTGCTTGTAGTAATCTCTCATGATCCTTTGTATTTCTGCAGGGTCAGTTGTTATTTCTTCTTTTTCATTTCTAATTCTATTGATTTGAGTCTTCTCCCTTTCTTTCTTCATGAATCTGGCTAATGGTTTATCAATTTTGTTTATCTTCTCAAAGAACCAGCTTTTAGTTTCATTCATCTTTGCTATTGTTTCCTTCATTTCTTTTTCATTTATTTCTGATGTGATATTTATGATTTCTTTCCTTCTACTAACTTTGGGGTTTTTCATTCTTCTTTCTCTAATTGTTTAGGTGTAAGGTTAGGTTGTTTATTTGAGATGTTTCTTGTTTCTTGAGGTAGGATTGTATTGCTATAAACTTCCCTCACAGACTGCTTTTCCTGCATCCCATAGGATTTGGGGCGTCATGTTTTCATTGTCATTTGTTTCTAGGTATTTTTTGATTTCCTCTTTGATTTCTTCAGTGACCTCTTGGTTATTAAGTAGTGTATTGTTTAGCCTCCATGTGTTTGTATTTTTTTACAGATTTTTTCCTGTAATTTTTATCTAGTCTCATAGCTTTATGGTTGGTAAAGATACTTGATATATCAATTTTCTTAAATTTACCAAGGCTTGATTTGTGACCCAAGATATGATCTATCCTGGAGAATGTTCCATGAGGGCTTGAGAAGAAAGTGTATTCTGTTGTTTTTGGATGGAATGTCCTATACATATCAATTAAGTCCATCTTGTTTAATGTATCATTGAAAGCTTGTGTTTCCTTATTTTCATTTTGGATGATATGTCCATTGGTGAAAGTGGGGTGTTAAAGTCCCCTAATATGATTGTGTTACTGTTGATTTCCCCTTTTATGGTTGTTAGCATTTGCCTTATGTATTGATATGCTCCTATGTTGGATGCATAAGTACTTACAATTGTTATATCTTCTTCTTGGATTGATCCCTTGATCGTTATGTAGTATCCATCTTTGTCTCTTGTAATAGTCTTTATTTTAAAGTCTATTTTTCCTGATATGAGAATTGGTACTCCAGCTTTCTTTTGATTTCCATTTACATGGAATATCTTTTTCCATTCCCTCACTTGCAGTCTGTATGTTTCCCTAGGTTTGAAGTGGGTTTCTTGTACACAGCATCTATATGGGTCTTGTTTTTGTATCCATTCAGCCAGTCTATGTCTTTTGGTTGGAGCATTTAATCCCTTTATATTTAAGGTAATTATTATTATTATTATTTTTTGCAGTACGCGGGCCTCTCACTGTTGTGGCCTCTCCCGTTGCGGAGCACAGGCTCTGGAGGCGCAGGCTCAGCGGCCATGGCTCACGGCCCAGCCGCTCTACGGCATGTGGGATCTTCCTGGACCGGGGCACAAACCTGTGTTCCCTGCATCAGCAGGTGGACGCTCAACCACTGCGCCACCAGGGAAGCCCTAAGGTAATTATTGATATGTGTGTTCCTATTACCATTTTCTTAATTGTTTTGGGTTTGTTATTGTAGGTGTTCTCCTTCTCTTGTGTTTCCTGCCTAGAGAAGTTCCTTTAGCATTTGTTGTAATGCTGGTTTGGTGGTGCTGAATTCTCTTAGCTTTTGCTTGTCTGTAAAGGTTTTAATTTCTGCATTGAATCTGAATGAGATTTTTGCAGGGTAGAGTTATCTTGACTGTAGGTTTTTCCCTTTCATCCCTTTAAATATGCTCTGCCACTCCCTTCTGGCTTGCAGAGTTTCTGCTGAAAGATCAGCTGTTAAACTTATGGGGATTCCCTTGTATATTATTTATTGTTTTTTCCTTGCTGCTTTTTTTTTTTTTTTTTTTTTTGGTATGTGGGCCTCCCACTGGTATGTGGGCCTCTCACTGTGGCCTCTCCCGTTGCGGAGCACAGGCTCAGGACGCCCAGGCTCAGCAGCCATGGCTCACGGGCCATGCCGCTCCATGGCATGTGGGATGTTCCCAGACAGGGGCACGAACCCGCGTCCCCTACATCGGCAGGCAGATTCTCAACCACTGCGCCACCAGGGAAGCCCCCCTTGCTGCTTTTAATATTTTTTCTTTGTATTTAATTTTTGATAGTTTGATTAATATGTGTTTTGGCATGTTTCTCCTTGGATTTATCCTGTATGGGACTCTCTGCACTTCCTGGACTTGATTGACTATTTCCTTTCCCATATTAGGGAAGCTTTCAACTATAATCTCTTCAAATACTTTCTCAGTCCCTTTCTTTTTCTTTTATTCTTCTTCTGGGACCGCTATAATTCGAATGTTGGTGTGTTTAATATCGTTCCAGAAGTCTCTGAGACTGTTCTCAATTCTCTTCATTCTTTTTTCTCTATTCTGCTCTGCAGTAGTTATTTCCACTATTTTATCTTCCAGGTCACTTATCCGCTCTTCTGCCTCAGATATTCTGCTATTGATTCCTTCTAGAGAATTTTTAAGTTCATTTATTTTGTTGTTCATCACTGCTCGTTTGCTCTTTAGTTCTTCTACGTCCTTGTTAAAAGGACTCTATTTCCAAGTTTTTGGATCAATTTTCATTTATTTTTATGTTAAAATATTATTATTTTAAAATAATATTAGCCCCAGTAAGCTTCTGAGTATTATTGATCTTATTATTTGTGTAAAATATTGCAGAGATGCTTTAAAGTAAATTATTAAAAGGTACCTGAGAAATCTGTTGCAAAGAGATATTGCCTGAGGTGAGAAAGTGAGTAGTAAGAAAAGGTGAACTAGTAAGCATCCCTGTAACCCATGCCTTCTCTATTCCAGAATTCCCAGGGAAAAGGAATGACTTTTGTCAAATTTCCTTGTAAATATGCCATAAAACAAACATAAATGGTATTTACCAACTGAAAAATAATAGGAAATCTTCACCTATGAAATATTCCTGGCAGGATTCATTTGATCTCACTAGGTTGCATAGGATAAATGAACCTGAAATTTATTGACTTGTGGCGCATGTTTGGTAGAGACTTTCATGCAAGCTGAGTATTTAATAGGATAATGACAGAAAGATGTTCCATAAGTGAAACATCTCTCTCTGTGAAGGCAATATTCTTCATGTATCACTTAAATATTGCATATTAAATCTAATCCAGAATGTATCCTAAAGCATAAAAGAAAGAATTTTTAGGGTTTTTGTTGACAGTCTGGGACTTCTTTTGCAAGAAGAGAATGCTTTACAAGCCTCAAGATGGCCTGTATACTTTGAAATATTAATAAAGTTTGTCACTGGTTAATATTTATGATTCATGTAATTCTGGTTTAGCATTCACTAGACATCTGTGTTTTTTATTTTATTTTTTTGTTTTTAATTGAGGTTTAATTATACAGAGTAAAATGCACAAGTCTCAAATATACATGTGAAAATGTATACACCCACGAAAGCAACAGCAAAATAATATAACATTTTTTCTGCCTAAAAAGTTCCCTTACAACTATTTCATTTTAATTCACACTTCACTAATAATGAGCTATACTGAGCACCTTTTAGGAATTGCAGAGCAATCTGCATTTAGTTTGAATTGTTGATTCATCTCTTTCGTCCCTTTTTTCTGTTATTATTTTTGCATCTCAGATTTAAAGAGATCTTTATATATTACTGATACTGGCCTTTTGTTATTGTATTTTTCCTAGAATTTTATCATCTTTTGTCTTTGCCTATGGTACTATCTTTTTCATGTAGTTTTTATTATGTAGTAAACATTTATATTTTCTATCATTGACTTGGGGTCAGTCACAGTAATAAAAGATTTCTCCATTCTTGTCTTATAAACGTTTTCCTTTAGATTTTGTATAATTTTCATTTAAATATTTGATCAATTTACCTTCCAAAATGTTATTTTGTATATTTACATTTGGATGTTAAATTGACATATAGAAGGTATATACATTTGTCATGAAAACTCAATTTTCCACCCTAGAACAAAATAGCTTATTATATTCTTGATTTTTATAGTGAAAATAGGTGATAAAAAACATTTTTGTTACAATTAAAATTGACTCTAGAGTAATTCATGGGGTCTTAGAGATTATGTATGACATAATCTGTTCAAATAAAACCCACCCAACAACACTGACTGAAGACCATAGGCCTCAATGAACATTTCTAATTATTTGAAAATATTATTTCAAAGAGATCATATTTCACTGCTGGAAATACTACATGATTATTCTTTTAGTAAGCCAAACTTTATTTCCTTTCAGTTCTCATCTTTTGATCTTAGTTTTTCCATAATATTACAAGAATAATCTTACCATTTAAGTGACAAATTAACAAAAATTTCAAGTCAGCTGGTAAATATTTTGTAACGTTTTCTTTACTAACTTAATCTTTTCCAATTAATACAGTGATTTCTCATAAAATATTATTTCTAGTCCCTCCTCACTCTGATTATTCTAAGCTTGTACACTCTAGTTTATCAATGTGCCTCTTTTAATATGTTGCTATATCTAAGCCTAATTCAGCGTAACCATTACTTTCATTGTACTTCTATTAACTAACACTGCCTACAAGTTCATTTGCATTTCTCATATTGTGATCTTTTTGTAGTACCTAATTTGCTCTGTATTTTCTTCATGGATTATAACCTATTCAAAACTTCTACATTATGCTTTTAAAACTACATGCATGACTTTTAATTATATGACAAATTCATTTAAGCAATTTCTTGGTTCATGTGTGCTAGAGTATGACCCCTACAGTTCATGTTCTTGTCTCAGAGCCACATCTCTTTTTTGTAAAATTGTTAGCACATTTAATAAATAAATGTTTTCCTCTTGAATTAAAATCTGATCTTCATTCAGATGCTTATTTCAATACCTGCCTTCGGAACAATACAGAATAATTCTATTTTTCCATATCATTATCCATTAAATATTTATTTACTTTTAGAATATTTTAAATCTAAGCATGAAGAAGGCTTTTATTTATTTTTTTTTTACTTTTTATTTTATATTGGAGTATAGCCAGTTAACAATGTTGTGATAGATTCAGGTGCACAGCAAGGCGACTCAGCCATAGATATACCTGTATCCATTCTCTCCCAGACTCCCCTCCCATCCAGGCTGCCACATAACATTGAGCAGAGTTCCATTAAATATTTAAAAACCACTTTCAGGGACTTCCCTGGTGGTGCAGTGGTTAAGAATCTGTCTGCCAATGCAGGGGACGTGAGTTTGTTCCCTGGTCTGGGAAGATCCCACATGCCACCGAGTAACTAAGCCTGTGCTCCACAACTACTGAGCCTGCACTCTAGAGCCCACAAGGTATAAATACTGAGCCCGCGCCGCAACTATTGAAGCGTGTGTGAAGCAGAGCCTGTGCTCTGCAACGAGAAGGCCCCGCTCACTGCAACTAGAGAAAGCCCATGAACGGCAATGAAGGCCCAACACAGCCAAAAGTAAATAAAATAAAAAAACATATATATATCTAAAAAAATAAAAGTAAAAGCAAAAACCACTTTCAAGATAAAATTTGCATATAAATCATTAAAATTATATAAAATATTAGGCTAAAACTTACTAAGATAAGGATCTTAGTTTATCTAATTCCCTCAGAAAATCTATGCTTATCATAGTATTATATTTGGATTTCATACCATTTTATATTGTGCTCATAAGTTTATACTTTTTTAGAGTTGACCAAATAATTCTGACTTCATAATGACTGATTAACAGTTGAGATATATAATTTTATTTATCTTAAGACAGCTGTAAATAACTGTTATTTCCTATGTATCATCTTCTAAACGTTAGTCTATTTCTGTTCATTATTCTCTTTAATTTCCCTGATGCAAGAATATCCTAAATATATACAAAGCAGTGATCACTGGTATAGTAGGCAGTTTTTCTTTGACTCATAGATAAATAGAATATCTTTATAGATATTAAAGATCAATAATGATCCTATAAAAATGAGCTACAGACAAATGGTATGTAATCAGAAACTTGTGTTCGAGAAAATAAACATGCATGAATAATTCCATTTTAGCTAGTCAAGTTTAATTAAAATGAGTCTTCTAACTAGCTAATTTTTATCATGTTTGCTCAGTAAATGGCAGCATATTTAGCTGGAATTTGGGTTACTAATAAAGTGATAACATTCTCTTCTATAATTGAGGTTTGAGTTATCTAGTAACTGGTACCTAAATGAATAAATACTTCTAATTTGTTCAATGGGCTTGGGAAGGAAGCATTACCATATCAGTTGGTAGGGGGATTTAGATAAATTATGACAGCTTTAGAAAGTAAAAAGAAAATCAAATCTACCTACAATTAAAAGGAAAGAACTGAAATTTTTTAAGAGCATAAATGCCTTGCCTACAGTGATAGGAACAAATAAACTTTACACTCTAGCAGAATAGTTGATTCTGTTGGAATGATGAAATGCAATGGTTGGTTAAGTTCCTCTGAGAAAATATACTAGTCTAGACAATAAATCGATCATTTCATTATATCAGTCACCACTACAGATTCTTGAAATACACACCCATACATCTCACGATAATCAGGATTGAAGTTTACAACAGAGTATGTATAAAAATAGAACTCAAACATCTTACTTAGTGAAATATAGCCATTCAATCCAGATTGTTGAAAGCTTCTGACATGAAAACAAACTGTTATGGTCTGAATGTTTGTTCCTCTCCCCCAAATTCACATGTTTAAATCCTAACCCCAAAAGATGATGGTATGTGATATTATTCATGAATGGGATAGTGTTCTTATAAAAGAGACCTCACAGAGATTTCTAGCCCTTTCCACCATGTGGGGACACAGCGAGAAGTCACTTACTATGAACCAGGAAAAGGGCCCTTACCAGAACAGGCCCATGTTGGTGCCATGATCTTGGACTTCTCAGCCTCCAGAACTATGAGAAGTAAGTTTCTGTGGCATTTTGTTATACTGGCGCCAAGCAGACTAAGAAATGTACCCTCTGAGATTCTAGATAATGAGGTTTTTTTAGTCACACAGTGGAATAAAAAGTAAACATTAGAATGTGGAGAAGTAACATCTATTGAAAAGTTAATATTATTTTGAAAACAATACTTTCCTAACTTTTTATTCCGAATTGTTAAGAGTGTGTGTGTGTGTGTGTGTGTGTGTGTGTGTACATAAAGTATGTTAAGACATACAGCTTGAATTCACAGTAGACCTTCTGTGTTAAAGTGACTAACAGACATCCATCAAAGTTCACATGTTGGGTAGATATTGTAGAAGAAATGCCAGGTATTTATCAAAACTTAAAAATGTTAGATGAACTTTTGCCTTTTTGTGGTCAGAATAGCTAGATTCTGTCCTGGATTTTGTTAAATAGCTCTAATGCCTTGCATAAATCATTTAATCTAATTGGGCTAGAGTTTCACACTATAAAATGAAGATGTTTCAGTAATTTTTGCAGTACCTTGCAGTTCTAAAATTCTACATTATATGATATATCTCTTGTGTGATGGTAATTGTCTTAATTTAATCCATAGACTATGGAAAGTCACTGTTCCTAAAATTTAATTGATTACATTTTTAGATCACAAAGATAAGTGCTCTTGAAATTTACCATAAATGTTTCCTGAAATGTTTTATTGTGATGAATCAAAGAGCTTATTAACTGGTGTAAAGGGAGATACTCAAGTTTTTTCAATTTTTTACACTCATCCTCTGTATGACAGTCTCTAGATCCATTCATGTCACTACAAATGGCCCAATTTTGATCCTTTTCATGGCTGAGTAATATTCCATTGTATATATGTACCATGTCTTTATCCATTTGTCAGTTGACAGGCATTTAGTTTGCTTCTATAACCTGGCTATTGTAAATAGTGCTGCATTGAAATTGGGGTGCATGTGTCTTTTTGAATTATGGTTTTCTCTGGGTATATGCCCAGGAGTGGGATTGCTGGATCATATGGTAATTCTATTTTTAGTTTTTTAAGGAACCTCCATACTGTTCTCCATAGTGGCTGTATCAATTTACATTTCCACCAACAGTGCAAGAGGGTTCCCTTTTCTCCACACGCTCTCCAGATTTGTTGTTTGTAGATTTTCTGATGATGCCCATTCTAACTGGTGTGAGGTGATATGTCAGTGTAGTTTGATTTGCATTTCTCTAATAATTAGTGATGTTGAGCAGATTTTCATGTGCTTCTTGGTCATCTGTATGACTTCTTTGGAGAAATGTCTATTTAGGTCTTCTGCCCATTTTTTGATTGGGTTGTTTGTTTTTTTTTAATATTGAGCTGTGTGAGCTGTTTATATATATTGGAGATTAATTCTCTGTCTGTTGATTTGTTTGCAAATATTTTCTCCCATTCTGAGCATTGTCTTTTCGTCTCGTTTGTAGCTTCCTTTGCTTTGCAAAAGCTTTTACGTTTCATTAGATCCCATTTGTTTATTTTTGTGTTTATTTCCATTACTCTAAGAGGTGGATCAAAAAAGATCTTGATGTGATTTATGTCAAAGAGTGTTCTTCCTATATTTTCTTCTAAGAGTTTTAGAGTGTCCAGTCATACATTTTGGTCTCTATTTCATTTTGAATTTATTTTTGGGTATGGCGTTAGGGAGTGTTCTAATTTCATTCTTTTACATGTAGCTGTCCAGTTTTCTCAGCACTACTTATTGAAGAGACTGTCTTTTCTCCATTGTATACCCTTGCCTCCTTTGTCATAGATTAGTTGACCATAGGTGTGTGGGTTTATCTCAGGGCTTTCTATCCTTTTCCATTGATCTATATTTCTGTTTTTGTGCCAGTACCATATTGTCTTGATTACTGTAGCTTTGTAGTATAGTCTGAAGTCAGGGTGTCTGATTCCTCCAGCTCCACTTTCTTCCCTCAGTACTGCTTTGGCTATTCAGGGTCTTTTGTGTTTCCATACAGATTGTGAAGTTTTTTGTTCTAGTTCTGTAAAACATGCCACTGGAAATTTGAAAGGGATTGCATTGAATCTGTAGATAGCTTTCGGTAGTATAGTCATTTTCACAATATTGATTCTTCCAATCCAAGAACATGGTACATCTCCCCATCTGTTTGTTTCATCTTTGATTTCTTTCATCAGTGTCTTATAGTTTTCAGAGTACAGGTCTTTTACCTCCTTTGTCAGGTTTATTCCTAGGTATTTTATTCTTTTTGTTGCAATGGTGAGTGAGATTGTTTCCTATTTTCTCTTTCTGATCTTTCATTGTTAGTGTATAAGAATGCAAGAGATTTCTTTGCATTATTTTTGTATCCTGCAACTTTACCAAATTCATTGATTAGTTCTAGAAGTTTTCTGGTGGCATCTTTAGGATCCTCTATGTAGAGTATCATGTCATCTGCAAACAGTGACACTTACTTCTTCTTTTCCAATTTGTATTCCTTTTATTTCTTTTTCTTCTCTGATTGCTGTGGCTAGGACTTCCAAAACTATGTTGAATAATAGTGGTGAGAGTGGGCACCCTTGTCTTGTTCCTGATCTTAGAGGAAATGCTTTCAGTTTTTCACCATTGAGAATGATGTTTGCTGTGGGTTTATCATATATGGCCTTTATTATGTTGAATAAACAAAATTCCTCTATGCCCACTTTCTGGAGAGTTTTTATCATAAATAGGTGTTGAATTCTGTCAAAAGATTTTTCTGCATCTATTGAGATGACCATATGGTTTTTATCCTTCAATTTGTTAATATGGTGTACCACGTTGATTAAATTGCATATATTGAAGAATCCTTGCAAACTTGGGATAAATCCCGCTTGATAATGGGTTATGATGCTTTTAATGTGTTGCTGCATTCTGTTTGCTAGTATTTTGTTGAGGGTTTTTGCAGCTATATTCATCAGTGATACTGGTCGATAATTTTCTTTTTTGTAGTATCTTTGTCTGCTTTTGGTATCAGGGTGATGGTGGCCTCACAGAATGAGTTTGGGAGTGTTCCTTCCTCTGCAAGTTTTTGGAAGAGTTTGAGAAGGATGGGTGTTAGGTCTTCTATAAATGTTTGATAGAATTCACCTGTGAAGCCATCTAGTCCTGGACTTTTGTTTGTTGGAAGGTTTTTAATCAAACTTTCAATTTCATTACTTGTGATTGGTCTGTTCACAGTTTCTGTTTCTTCCTGGTTCAATCTTGGAAGGTTATACCTTTGTAAGAATTTGTCCATTTCTTCCAAGTTGTCCATTTTATTGGAATAGAGTTGCTTGTAATAGACTCTTAGGATGCTTTCTACTTCTGCAGTGTCTGTTGTAACTTCTCTTTTTTCATTTCTAATTTTATTAATTTGAGTCCTCTCCCTCTTTTTCTTGATGAGTCTCGCTAAAGGTTTATCAATTTTGTTTATCTTCTCAAGGAAACGGCTTTTAGTTTTATTGATCTTTGCTATTGTTTTCTTTGTTTCTATTTCATTTATTTCTGCTCTGATCTTTATGATTTCTTTCCTTCTACTAACTTTGGGTTTTGTTTCTTCTTCTTTCTCTAGTTCCTTTAGGTGTAAGGTTAGATTGTTTGTTTGAGATTTTTTGTGTTTGAGGTAGGCTTGTATTGCTATAAACTTCCCTCTTAGAAATACTTTTGCTGTAACCCATAGGTCTTGGATCATTGTATTTTCATTGTCATGTGTCTCTAGCTATTTTTTGATTTCCTCTTTGATTCCTTCAGTGATCTCTTGGTTATTTTGTAATGTATTGTTTAGCCTCCCTGTGTTTGTGTTTTTTACGTTTTTTTCCCTGTAATTGATTTCTAATCTCATAGCATTGTGGTCAGAAAAGATGCTTGATATGATTTTAATTTTCTTAAATTTACCGAGGCTTGATTTGCGACCCAAGATGTGATCTATCCTGTAGAATGTTCTGTGTGCACTTGAGTAGAAAGTGTAATCTGCTGTTTTGGGATGGAATGTCCTATAAATATCAATTACATCTGTCTGGTCTATTGTGCCATTTAAAGCTTGTGTTTCCTTTTTAATTTTCTTTCTGGGTGATCTGTCCATTGTTGTCAATGAGGTCTTAAAGTCCCCCACTAGTACTGTGTTACTGTTGATTTCCTCTTTTATACCTGCTAGCACTTTCCTTATGTATTGGGTGCATATATATTTATAGTTGTTACACCTCCTTCCTGGATTGATTCCTTGATCATTATGTAGTGTCCTTCCTTGGCTCTTATAACATTCTTTATTTTAAAGTCTATTTTATCTGATATGAGTATTGCTACTCCTGATTTTTTGATTTCCCTTTGCATGGAGTATCATTTTCCGTCCCCTCAGTTTGTCTGTATGTGTCCCTAGGTCTGAAGTGGGTCTGTTGTAGAGAGCACATATATGGGTCCTGTTTTTGTATCCATTCACCAAGCCTGTGTCTTTTGGTTGGAGCATTTAATCCATTCATGTTTAAGGTAATTATCGATATGTATGTTCCTATTACTAATTTCTTACTTGTTATGGTTTTGCTTTTGTAGGTCCTCTTCTTCTCTTGTGTTTCCCACTTAGAGAAGTTCCTTTAGCATTTGTTGTAGAGCTGGTTTGGTGGTGCTGATTTCTCTTAGTTTTTGCTTGTCTGTAAAGCTTTCGATTTCTCCATCAAATCTGAATGAGATTCTTGCGGGGTAGAGTAATCTTGGTTGTAGGCTTTTCCCTTTCATCACTTTAAATATATCATGCCACTTCCATCTGGCTTGTAGAGTTTCTGCTCAGAAATCAGCTGTTAACCTTATGGGTGTTTTCTTGTGTGTTATTTGTCATTTTTCCCTTGTTGCTTTCAATAATTTTTCTTTATCTTTAATTTTTGTCAATTTGAGTACTATGTGTCTCGGCGTGTTTCTCCTTGGGTTTTTCCTGCCTGAGACTCTCTTCACTTTCTGGACTTGTGTGGCTATTTCCTCTCCCATGTTAGGGAAGTTTTCGACTATAATCTCTTCAAATATTTTCTCTGATCCTTTCTCTCTCTCTTCTCCTTCTGCAACCCCTATAATGCAAATGTTGGTGCATTTAATGTTGTCCCAGAGGTCTGTCAGGCTGTCTTCATTTCTTTCCATTCTTTTTTCTTTATTCTGTTCTGCGGCAGTGAATTACACCATTCTGTCTTCCAGGTCACTTATGTGCTCTTCTGCCTCAGTTATTCTGCTATTGATTCCTTGTAGTGTATTTTTCATTTCAGTTATTGTATTGTTCATCTCTGTTTGTTCTTTAATTCTTCTAGGTGTTTATTCTTTAATTCTTCTAGGTCTTTGTTAAACATTTCTTGCATCTTCTCAATCTTTGCCACCATTCTTTATCCAAGGTCCTGGATCATAATCACTATCATTATTCTGATTTCTTTTTCTGGAAGGTTGCCTATCTCCACTTCATTTAGTTGTTTTTCTGGGGTTTTATCTTGTTACTTCATCTGGTACATAGTCCTCTGCGTTTTCCTTTTGTCTATCTTTCTGTGAATGTGGTTTTCCTTCCACAGGCTGTAGAATTGTCATTCTTCTTGCTTCTGCTGTCTGCCCTCTGGTGGATGAGGCTATCTAAAAGGCATGTGCAAGCTTCCTGATGGGAGGGACTGGTAGTGGGTAGAGCTGGGTGTTGCTTTGGTGGGCATAGCTCAGTAAAACTTTAATCCACTTGTCTGTTGATGTGTGGGGCTGGGTTCCCTCCCTGTTAGTTGTTTGGCCTGATGCGACCCAGCACTGGAGCCTAGGGGATCTTTGGTGGGTCTAATGGAGGACTCTGGGTGGGCTCATGCCAATGAGTAGCTCCCAGAACTTCCGCTGCCAGTATCCTTGTCTCCACAGTGAGCCACAGTCACCCCCTGCCTCTGCAGGAGACCCTCCAACCCTAGCAGGTAGGTCAGGTGCAGTCTCTTACGGGGTCACTGCTCCTTTTCCTGGGTTTCAATGCACACACTATTTTGTGTGTGCCCTCCAAGAGTGGATTCTCTGCCAAACCCTTTTTTAATCCATTGAATCTTATGCTAACTTAAGGTCTCCTAGGAGTTATAAGGATTAAGAAAAAAACTCTCTTTGTTAAAACAGAGTCCAGTAATTCACAAAGAATAACAAAAACAAAATCTAAATTCTATAAGTTTGGTTCAGAACATATCTTCTTTGAGCTATAATATCTTTCATAATATTTTTTCCTGTAAAATACTAAATTTTTATAAGAAATAGTCCTTTCCTTTATTTTAATAAGTTATCTATCTTCTTGTTTCTGAACATACAGAAATGAGATTTATGTTATACCAAAATTACATTTTTGTTATGCTATGGGTGTAATATTGAATCAGAATATTCTTCCTCCTCCAAATAACTACTTTTATTGAAAGAGCTCAACATCTCTGCTCCCTGGAGTATAGATGGTTAAAGTTGTAATTTGTTTACATTTTCTGTGCTATTATTTTGCTGAATAAAATTGATGATATTAGAGCTCACAATTCCAACAATTTAGAAAATATTATTTATCTTATTGAATATTTTTTCTTAATCAGCATGCTTGGAAATATCAGTCAATTTATTTATATAGTGACTTAACTGCTAGCAAGTTAGCAGTTACTGTATAATATGAAATGATAAAAATATATTAAATATTTGAATTCTTGTCCTCTATCCTTTGTCAGAGGAAAAAAGAAAATTCCAGTAACTAATTTTCTTGAAAAAACATTTAAATGAGACTATATGCAATACAGTATATTTATACTTTGTTCTCTAGTTTTAAAAATATGTTGTTGATGTGTTTAAGTATTATTCTGCTTCCCCTTTCTTTCCTCTGATCCATTTTTTTACAATGTCTGTTTTAGCACATTAGAGTAGACTTGACAGTTGTTTACTTCTTATCTGTCAAATGTTCCAAAGAAAGTAGAAAGAAGTAACTGGAGATTTCCTTTGCTTTGTTAAAAGTTTTTGGCAGACACTTTATCTTAACAATACCCATCTCTACTTCTTCCTTGAAAATAGAATCTTTATTTAGTTTAGAGTGTCAAAATGGGAACGAACCCTGATTTCTCACTTTTCCCGTAAAAAAGGTGAACTTGAGGTATGGTTTTGCCTAATGAGAACGACTGAGAGAAGTAGTCATCAGGAAAATCTTTCACTTTTCTTAGACAGAAGGTATGACCCACTAGCATCACTCTCTGTGTTTACTTCTTCCTCCAGCTTTAAATGCTTCTGTAGTGACTGGAGCTGCACCAGACATCTTGCAGACTCAGGGGAAAGGCCAAGCTAATCACAGGTATATTGGCCCTACAAATGCTAGCAACTTCCTACTTACGTAAGAAAAATACATTGTGTTCTTTTTTTTAACTTCGTTCTTGATAATGTGCACAATGAGATATTTTATCTGTTAGGAACACATTCTACTGTATGAAATAGTGAACCTAACTGATAGTGGCTTAAACAAACAAGTATTTATTTGTCATCACATGGCCAAAAATCCTTAAAGTAAGAGAGCTGCTGCTTTTTATTCAGCTTCAAAAGTACTACCAGGGACCCCATTATTTTATTTTTCTTCCACATGGCCAATCTGCCAACGTTAGTGGGATAGCCTTCTGATAATTGATACCTCTCAGTTGCAAAATCCTTGCTCTAGTTTCAAGCATCATGGATATTTTTAAGGCAGGAAGAAGGGAAGCAGGTACTGGCACCAGTTGTCACCTACTCTTTAACAAGGAAAGATAGAATTCCACATGCAACGTTTTCATATGCCTTATTGGCTAGAAGTTGGTTACGTAGACAACTGTAGCCAAAAGGGAGTCTGGGAAAGTGGTTATTTAGTTGGAAACTTTGCACTGATGAATCTAATCAAGTGGGAGGGGGGTCAAGGAAAATGGTAGGGGAGGGGTTAATATTAAGCACCACACTAATAGTTTCTTTTACAGGAAGCATTTTTTACTCTTTGATTGTTTTGTATCATCTACCCAAATATTCATTATAGACATAGCTTTATGTTATTTAACTCCTATCTTTCTAACCGTACAGTCCTCTTTAACTATTTCTCAACTTTTCTCTCCTAGGTAACTCAGGAGTATTATTCCAAAGGTCTTAATTTTTGTTAATTTCTGTATCTCATTTAAGGCTTCACTGGAACAACCTCTACTTTAGGCTGCTTTTTACCTGAATTTCCAATCTTCAATCCCACTCCTCTGTTTTTAATAATAATCTCAAGAGAAGTGACATTGCAATGTGTGTGTGTGCATATAAATTTTCATGTTTTCCCCAAAATAAAAAATACTGGAATGTATTTGAATATACTAGAAAAATATAAAGTCTAGTAAAGGAAAATATAAAGTCTAGTAAAGGAAAATATAAAAGTGAGGTGTGTACTTAAAAGAAAACCCTAGGGCTTCCCTGGTGGCACAGTGGTTGAGAGTCCGCCTGCCTATGCAGGGGACATGGGTTCGTGCCCCGGTCCAGGAAGATCCCACATGCTGCGGAGTGGCTAGGCCCATGAGCCATGGCCACTGAGCCTGTGTGTCTGGAGCCTGTGCCCTGCAACGGGAGAGGCCACAGCAGTGAGAGGGCTGCGTACCGCAAAAAAAAAAAAAAAAAAAAAAAAAAAAAAATAACAACCCTAACAAAAAATTGTAAATCTTATCGTGTTGAAAATGTTGGGATTATCAGAAGATATTGATGATTTCTAAATACATAAACACAAAAGGGACAGAAAATAATTACTTTTACAAATTCTACAAAAATACTTCTTCTTAGAGAGATAACATTAATGGGCCTGTCCAGAGGAGAAGGGGACCACAGATGCCCCAGACAGAAATCTCTGACAAAATACCAACCCTCCCCTCTTCTCCCCATCCCATTCCTCAATCTTCAAGCAATGCTCCCATTAGTCAAACCACCCAGAAGCAGATTACACCATAGCCCAGGAAACACAATCTACAGAGATCTGCACTTCTGAAAGAGCAGGGAAAGGTGAGGAAGAAAGATGTAAGGGATAACAACCTCAGGTTCAGCTTGAATTCCTCAGCCATTTCCCACCAGGTTTTGAAATTAAGCTTGTTGGGGTTAAAGACGGGGAAATACAATAAATAAACTAAAATAATAAATGGAGATTTTTTTATATATTTACTTAGATTTTGGAAAATTCAAATCTAGACTCTTAAAGATTAACAAATATCCCTTAATTGGATGCTTAATAGCATTTAACACTTCAAAATAACAAGCAACAACAAAGACATATTTTCAAATATATGTTGTATTTTTTTCTATCCAGAGGATGTTCTGAAAATGAATGAACTCGTAACATTTTATTTTGCTTAACTTAAATCATTTATTCTGAAAAAAAAAGAATTAATATGATCCCAGGCCAATTTACATAGTTAATTAGCCAATTATGTTAAATCATTATATTTACATTCTAAGTAATTTTAAAATGCCTGTTTATGGGGAATAGTGATACCAAGAAACTGGAGGCTACTCAAGAGGTGAACTGAAATTTCTTTCATTGCTGAATGAGTCAAAATTTAGCTGATTGTTCACCCTGGGTTGTATAACATTAATAACCTACCATAATTGGAAATTATCATGTCCTTCCAACTCTCTTTAAATAGAAATTAAGTCAATGGAGTCAAGTGGCATTTTCTCCCAAAGTCCCTATACATAAACATAGTTCATAATAGCGGCCAACTTTATAACAACTTATTCATCCAAACATCTTGTATTAATATTTTCTGAACTCATACTTAAAAATAAGAATTAATTGCTGAAAAATATAGTAGCACAAGCATATTTATAAACCAAGACCTTAAGAATATAATGTAGTGTTTCAAGATTTTTACAGTTTTAGAAGAGAGGTCGCAGAGATATCTGTTGTAGTTCAAAATGGTAACGATATAGTAAATAATAAAGATAATTTAATCTTGTAATTGTGTAGGTCAGTGAAATTCTGATGAAATGGGTCTAGAAGCTAAACATCATATATATCCTGAATTACTCTTCTCTTATCAGTGAGACCTAGAGCTCCCAGGGCTAACTCTTAACCAAAATAACTGCATACATTTGTAAGAAATTATGTCCCATGAACCATATTTTTCACAATTTTACTAAAAGAAGTAAAAAATGTGTGTTTGACACAAAGGTTATGTTATGGGCTGAACTGTGTTCCCCAAAATTCAAATGTGACTATATTTACAGATATAAATCTCTTTAAAGAGATGATAAGGTTAAAATGAGGTCATTAGGGTGGACTCTAATCCAATGTGACTGGTGTCCTCATAAGATGAGGAAATTAGCATACAGACATGTACAGAGGGAAGACCATGTGAAGACTCAGGGAGAAGACAGCCATCTAAAAGCAAAGAAGAGTGGTCTTAAAAGAAATCAACACTACTGACAGCTTGATCTCAGACTTCTAGCATCCAGAATTGTGAGAAATAAATTTGTTACTTATGTCGCCCAGTCTGCAGTAAACTTTTGTTATGGCAGCCCTAGAATACTAATACAGATTGCAAACAAGGCATTTTTAAAAATCAAGTAAAAAGATAATTGTCATATTAGTAGTATACTTTTCTGCCCTAAATTCATTTCTGTCCTTGACTTAAATCTGCTAAAATGGAATTGTCAACCAGGAGGACTCAATTCTAGGCCCAATTTTGGCATAAAATTCAACTCTGCACTAACTAAATGTTTGTTGAAGGAAGATACACATAAAATACGGAGCAATTATGCAAGATGTGAACATTCTTTGGCCTTTAGTTCCAATTTTCAGATCACCATAAGCTACTGAATATTTCTTTCCAGTCTTTATATTTGCATGTTATCATCTTCTTTTGTATTATTTTCTAGGTCATTCTGTATTTTCACGTAGTGACTATCTTATTGAAAGTGACTTTTACCATACGTGGAAAAATATAGGATTATTATTTCTAAAATTCATAATTTGACTTGTTTATAAAAGAAAAATACCATTTTCCTTTTCTTTTTAAATTTCATGTATTTATGAGTATAATACATTTTAAGTTCTTTTTTAAACAGCAAGGTAAGATGAAGAATTTAAAGGCAAATGACATACAAATTATAATAAGATTGAAGATGATAGCAGCACTAGTTATATAGAAGAAGGAAAATCATAGAAACATAAAATCATTAAGTCACGTATATTCCAGTCTATAACCTTGTCGACTTCCTGAACCCCATTTGATATTATTTTACCCTCCAGCTCAGGAGATGTACATGAAACAAAGCAGCTGTAAAAGCCTGGAGTTTTGAAATCATGTTGCTGAAGCACAGGTTATATATGCATTAGATTTATTTATTTTTTATCTGTTTTCCCATAAATAAATCTTCTGCTCCAAGCACACTAGTCAGTCCACTGCCTCTATAGAATTCTATGCATATTGCCAACAACACTTTGTCTAAATCAGAAAGCTCCCCCCTTCCTCTGTCATCTGTCTAAATGCTACTCAACCTTCAAGGCTCTGCTAAAGTCTTATTTCTTCCAGAAGCCACTCCAGATCATACTGAGATCATGTAAATTTTTCACTCCTCTGACCATCAAGCCCCCAGAGTCTCTAATGCACAAAGTAGTGCAGGATGGCTTCATCTGACACTGGAACTTCACCCATGAGATTTTAAGTAGTCCTAGGATAGAAGAAAAATGTCTTTTTTTATGTTTGGTGATGTCTCAGAGTAATGTCAGCAAAATGGTGGGGTAGGCAGCTCCAAGCTCTCATCCATTCATAGAAACATTGAAAAACAAGCATAAACTGTCAAAACCAGCTTTGTCAAACCCTGGAAAATAGTCAAAGGTTTATAGCAACTAAGTAAAGCTGAATCAAGGAAAAACAAGTTGAAAATGTGAAGAAACCTTTGCAGTTCTTTTACCACACTACCTCCCTGGTGTAGCAGTGGTCTTGAAGTGGCAGCAGCCCATGGTTCTAGTGTGGGATCTTAGTCTCCAGTTCCAGAGAGAGCAGAGAAGACCTTATTCACAGGTTATTGTGTAAGTCTGTTCTCACCGGTCTGGAGGGATACCTGAAGGACTGACAGGCAGTGTCTACCTCTGTTGTGTATAACTTGGAACTCACACTGGAAAAGTAACATATATTGCTCAAAAATGTTGTAAGGTGAACTAACAACAGATTGATGGAACAGAAGATACAAATATTACATGATATCACTTATATGAAGACTCTAAAAAATCCAACTCATAGTAACAGAGAGTATAACGGTGGTTATCAGGGGCTGGGAGGTGGGGGAAATGGGGAGTTCTTGGTCAAAGAGTACAAACTTACAGTTACAAGGTGACTAAGTTCTGGGGATCTAATGTGCATGGTGATTATAGTTAACAATATTGTATTATATACCTGAAAGTTTTTATGAGAGTAGATCTTAACTGTTTTCAACCAAACAAAAGGAAACTGAAATTATTTAATGTGATGGAGGAATGACCTAACTCAATGGTTGTAATCATTCTGCAACATGTAAGTGTATCAAATCAATACATTGTACACCTTAAATATATACATTTTTTAAAATGAAAACTATATCTCAATAAAACTGGGGGGGGGCAGGGGAGAAAACAACTTCTCAGACACACACACACAAAGAAATAGAGAACTGAACAATGCTGTAATCCAACTAGCTCTAGCAGAATACACTTTATTTTCAAATGCACATGGAATATCTACAGGATATACCATATACCACGACAAAACAACTCTTCTTAAGCTTAAAAAGTGTGAAATCATATATATACACACACACACACACACACACACACATACATGCACACATATATATATACACAAAGGAATGAAACTAAAAATCAAAAACAAAAGGAAACTGGAAAATATACAATGTGAATATTAAACAATATATTCTTAAACTACCAATGGGTCAATGAAGATCACAAGGAAAACTAGAAAATACTTAGAAATGAATTAAAATGAAGTACAAAATATTAAATACTTATTGGAGGTAATACTGGCAGTGCTAAGTGGGAAAATTATACCTGCAAATACTAATGCAGAAAGCAAGAAAGACCTCAAATTACTAACCTTAGTTTATAGCTGGAAAGAAAAAGGAACTTTATATCTTGAGGTACTCTCAAACAAATAAACGAACAACAACAACAAAATCAACTAGGAATTAGAAGAGAAAACTAAACAAAAGCTGTCATAAGGAAAATATTAAAAATTAGAATGTTAATAAATAAAACAGAGAATATAAAAACAGTACAATCACTGAACCCAGCAGTTGGTTCTTTGAAAAGATGGACAAAATTGACAAACCTTTAGCTAGTCTGTCAAGAAAAAAGGAAGGAGGCATAAATAACTAAATTCTGCAATGAATGTAGTGAGATATTATTACTAACTTTACAGAAATAGAAAAGATTGTAAGAGAATGCTATAAACAACTGTACACTGACAAATAATCTAGATGAAATTTACAAATCCTAAAAATACACAAATTACCTAAATCGACTCAAAAAGAAATAGAAAATAAAAATCTCAATAGTTCTATGACAAGCAAATCTACAAGTAAAAAGATTAAATCAGTAACGCAAAACCTCCTAACAAAGAAAAATCCAGGATCAGATGTCTTCACTGTTGAATCCTACCAAACATCTAAAGAAGACTTAATAACAATTCTTCTCAAATTCTTCAAAATAATAGATTAGGAGCCACTTTAAAACTCATTCTATGAGATTAGCAATACTGACACCAAAACCAGATTAAAAAGTCACAAGAAAAGAAAATCACAGAACACTATCTCTTATAAATATAGATGCAAAATCCTCAGCAAAATATTAGCAAATCAAACCCAAAAGCGTATTAAAAGGATTATACATCATAAGCAAGTGAGATTCATCACAGGAAAGCAACAGTAGCTCAATATAAGCAAGTCAACCTATGTAATAGATACATCATATGAACAGAACAAAGAAAAAAATTATCATCTTAATTGATGTAGAAAAGAATATTTGATAAAATATAATAACCTTTCATGATAAAAAGTCAGAAAACTAGGAATAGTAAGGATCTTCTTGAACATGATAATAAGCATTTATGAAAAATCCATATTTAACATCGTGCTCAATGGATAAAGACTGAATGCTTTTACCCAGATATCAGGAACAAGACAAAGATGCTGCTTTCATCACTGCTATTTGACATTGTACTAGGAATTCTCACCAGAGCAATTAGACATGAAAAAGAAAAATACTGGAAAAGTCAATTATCTGTTTTCACAAATAACATAATCCTACATATAGAAAATTATAAAAAATCCAAAAGGAAGGTACTTGAGCTTATAAACAAATTTAGCAAAGTTTCATGGTAAAGATCAGCACACAAAAGTCAATTGTGTTTCTATAAAGCAGCAATGACAATCTGAAGAATAAATTATAAAAGCAATTACATTTACAATAGTGTCTATAAAATACAATAGAAAAATATCTATGAATTAATTTAACCAAGTAAATGAAAAACTTGTGCACTAAAAGTTACAAAGCATGGTTGAAAAAAATTTAAAGAAACCTTAAACAAATGAAAAGACATCCCACCCCGTGTTCATGGATAGAAAGACTTAATTTTATTAAGATGTCAATACTACTCAAAACAAGCTACAGGTTCAATACACACCCAATCAAGATTTCAACAGCTTTTTTGCAGAAATAGAAAAGCTAAGGCTCAAATTCATATGAAATTTCAAGGAGCCCCACATAAAACAATCTTGAAAAACAAGAACAAAGTTTGAGGACTCACACTTCCCAATTTTAAAATTTACTACCAAGTTACTGTAATCAAAACAGTGTGGTGGGACTTCCCTGGTGGCACAGTGGTTAGGAATCTGCCTGCCAATGCAGGGGGCATGGGTTCGAGCCCTGGTTCGGGAAGATCCCACATGCCGTGGAGCAACTAAGCCTGTGTGCCACAACTACTGAGCCTGCGTGCCACAACTACCGAAGCCCTTGCACTAGGGCTCATGCTCCACAACAAGAGAAGCCACTGCAATGAGAAGCCCGTGCACAACAATGAAGAGTAGCCCCCGCTTGCCACAACTAAAGAAAGCCCATGCGCAGCAATGAAGACGCGATGTGGGGGAGGCACAAACATTCAGTCTATAGCTAACTAAACAACAAAAAGACAAACAACCTAATTTAAAAATGGGCAAAGTTGAGTAGACATTTCTTCAGAGAAGATATACAAATGGTTAGTAAGCACATGAGAAGATTCTCAACATCACTAATCACTAGGAAAATGCAAATCAAAGCCACAATGAGATACCACTTCATATCCTTTAGAATGGCTATTATGGAAACAACAAACAAAATGAAAAGTGTTGCTGGATGTGTAAAGAAGTTGGAATTCTTGCACATTGAGGTAGGAATGTAAAATAGAGCAGTAACCGTGGAAAACAGTTCAGTAGTTCCTCAAAAAGCTAAACATTACCATATGACCCAGCTATTCCACTATCTCAAAAAGCTAAACATAACATTACTATATGACCCAGCAATTCCACTCCTAGGCATAAAATCAAACGAACTGAAAACAGGGACTCAGACAGATATCTATATGCCAGTGTTTATTGTAGCATTATTAACAATAGCCAAAAGGTAGAGATAATCCAGTATCCATCAACAGATAAATGAATAAAGAAAATGTGGTATATACATACAATGAGGTATTATTTAGCCATAAAAGTGAATTAAATTCTGATACATACTACAACACAGATGATTCTTGAAAACATTATGTTAAGAAATAACTCTGACATGAAAAAAAAATATTGTAAAATCTATTTACATGAAATATCTAGACTAGGAAAATTTATAAAGACAAAAAAATGGGTTGGAGGTCAGCAGGGGCTGGTGGAAGAGGGAATCGTTTAGATAATAGAAAATATATATAAATTATATATGTCTCCACTGGCCTAAGAATAGAGTGGATGAAGGTCTGGATCAGGACCCAAGTTTGTTAGGTCAAATGACAGAACAAAGAAGAACAATCAACTGAACTGGTCTATTTTAAGAATAGAGAGGGTATGAAGAGCGAGACTGTTTGTGCTGTATACACCTCTGTTCCCTAGTTTTCCCTCCCTCTGAGCCTTTCCTTCTACCCCTGACTTCTCTAGCGTGCTGCCAGCCTTTTTCTGTCATGTTTACAAGGAGGAAAAAGAAAGTTAGGCTCCTATACTTTGCCTAATTGAGCCACTACGAGGTTTGCTGGCAGCTTTGGCCATATTACTCGTGAGGTGACTTTCTTTTTTGTGTTCAGAGTGACTTTTGATTCTGATCTTTATGTGTTTTGTATGCAGCAGTACTTTGTGTTTTAGCAGAACTGTTCCTCTGTACCCTTTATGGGTTTTCCTTGTTTTTGTTTCCTTTTAAAACTATGCATAGACTTTTTGTGTGTGCAATTAAAGCCTTTATTAACCTTGAATAAAATTTTTATACATAATAAAGATTAAGTATTATAACATATACATGTAAAATATTATAAAATTATGTGCATATAGAATAATTCTTAATATTCTCAACTTTCGTGACACTAATTTACAAAGTTGATTGTCTCTGTGGCTCCACTTTGTGTTTTCTAGAATTAATTTAAGACTAGGCCAACAAACATGCAACTTGTCATTTTCTTTTGCAGGGTATATTCACACACCACTAGACATGAAACACTCATGATTCAATGTGATATATTTTTAAAAGAAAGTCCTAACAAGAAAGTAAACGTTATCATGTTGAAAAATGTTGGGACCAGAGAGAAATGATTGATTATTGCTGAATACATAAAGGAAAGAGAACAGAAAAGAGTTACTTTTGCTCATATCACTTCATGAAATGCTATGGCTTTCCTTTTCATGTACCCAGTTCCTAGCTATAGTGTAAGGCTCAAGCTCTGTGTTATTTGAGGATCCCCTTTATTACCACATTACACAATGAATTCCCTTCTCTTTTAAGGAGCTAGTCTTAAACTTGGTTGTTAATTTACAGAACATTATTATTTATATAAACATAATATTGACAGGTTATATGGTGTCTACTACATGCCATTCTCTATTCTAAGTGCTTTACATATATGAATTCATGTCATCTCCAAGCAACACTATGGGATAGGTAAATTATTAGCTGCATTTTATAGATAAGGATAGTAAGTCTCAGAAATGTTAAGAGCCTTGCTCAAGGTCATAAGATAAAACCTGTCAGGAGCCACATATTTTTAGACATTTCCTCAAGCTACTGTATGTCTTCAGGAATAAATATACTATACTATACTTACCTCATAAGGGTCTGTTGTTAAATTGTGTCCCTTGAAAAGATAGACTGAAATCCTAACTCCTAGTATTTATGAAAGTGACCTTACTGGGAAATAGGATCTTTGGAAATGTAATCAAGTTGAGATCATATTGGATCAGGGCGGGACTTAATCCAATATGAATGATACTCTTATAAGAAGAGTTGAGGATGCACAAACACATATGCCATATGAAGAATGACATATGAAGACAGAGGCAGAGATTGGAGTGATGCATCTACAAACCAAGGAACGCCAAGGATTACTGGCAAACACTAGAAGCTAGGAAGAGGCAAGAAAGGATTCTTCCCTGGAAACTTCAGAGGAATCACAGGCCTGCAGATTCCTTAATTCCATACTTTGGTCCCCAGAACTGTGAGAGAACAATTTTTTTAATTAAGTAATTAATTAATTATTGTGGCTGCGCTGGGTCTTCGTTGTGGCATGTGGGTTCAGTAGTTGCAGTATGCGGGATCTTATTTCCCCAACCAGGGATCAAACCCGGGTCCCCTCCATTGGGAGTGCGAAGTCTTAACCACTGGACCACCAGGGAAGTCCCTCTGTTGTTTTAATACACCTAGTTTGTGGTACTTTGTTATAGCAGTCCTAGGAAACTAACAAAGTATTTCAGTCTTTTTATTAATAATTTAGAATTCTAAAATTATTTTAGTTCAACAGTATTACCGTAAAATTAGCAGGAATCTTAAAACAAACAAAAAAACCCAACAAATAATGAAGCAGCTCTGAGGATATTCCTGCTAACCCCCTGTCACAACTCTATGTCCTAGGGCTTCATACAGCACAGTTGTGAAAAATAATGAATCCAATGTAGTGTACTTATATGATTGATGTGGAAACTGAGGCTTAAAGAAATTTCGTCTCTGATGGAAGGTCATCCTGACTGGTGGTGGTAGACCACTCCACTCCAGTGTGTATTTGATTTTTTATTGCTTTATAATATTCTACACTATACTGGCTTTGATTTAAAGACTGACTTTAAAAAATAGCTCTTACTGATTTTCTTGTCATAAAATTAATATTAATACATTTTATCTTATGAAAATCTATTAAATCAAAACAGTAAAAAGATGAAATTAAAGGTCTAATTAACACTTTATAAAAGAGCCCTAAACATTTGGTGGACTTACATATAAGCATTTAACTCCCAAATTAAACCCTGAGGCCTTTGTTAGCTAGTCAGAAAGCAGTCTCACAAAGGAATAAAATCAATCCAGCAGCCAGAAGATATTTACACAGAAATAATGTTTTTTTTTTCTTTCTTTCTTCCTTCCTTCCTTCCTTCCTTTCTTTCTTTCTTTCTTTTTCTTTCTTTCTTTCTTCCTTCCTTCCTTTTCCTTTCTTTCGTTCTTTTCTTCTTTCTTTTTCTTACCTCCTTTTTCTTTCTTCCTTCCTTCCTTTCCTTCCTTCCTTCCTTCCTTCTTAATAATCCACAACTGTGAAAATTCCTTTTCCCTATCACTCCACAATTCTCTTACATTCTGTAACCACTAAGCATCCTTATTCTCATGCTTTACTTTCCACAACTTACATACTTCCTCTCACCACAAACCTTTTTGTGCCCTTTTTGTACCCTTTTCCTCCACCTCTCTCCTTTAATCTCTCTCTCATTCTCCACATTCTTTATTACAAAACCTAGGAAGAAGTGTCACGGAAAAAAATTTGTACAGAATTTGGAAATAACCTAGGCAGATATATTTTATCTGAGCCTACACACACGCACATATACTAGTTTGAATCCTACTTCAATCAGAAGCATTTTCTATTTTCACTGTTTTCTCCTAAAGGTTTGTTTTGTTCATCCTTTTAAACTACATTTTTTATTACAAAATTAACAAATATCATAGACCATTATACTTTATACAAAAAATTAAGTAGATGCATTTGTGCTAGATATTTAAAAAATATATATCAAGGTTATTTTAAGAAAATAAATGCAGTCCATACTGTTGTAAAAACCTAAACCATGGAAAACTGAAATGTGAGATTTCTATCTTCCTATCCTGGCTATAGAGAGCTTGAAGGTGCTTCACTCCCATATTTACAATGAAAAGAAAAACAACAAACAAACTTTCAATTATGACTTGTTTTGAACCTATGATAGAACTAAGTTCACAGAACAACCCATGCTCCAAAATCTAATAAGAGACAGGAATATGAAGAAAGAGAGAAGAGGTGAGCACTGATTCATGTGGTATAGATGCAAATGGATACTTGCAACAGAAGTTCAATGTGAATAACTGATCAATTGCTGAAGGCTGCGTTGGGACCCATGGTACACTGTGATGCCCCTGAGGTTGAAGATATCAGAGGACTCCATACCCTGTTGAAGGCACTTATAACAAACCTCAGTGGGCATTCACAGAAAAGATCATAATGAGCCCTAAGAAAGTCTCCATTGTAGTGCAATGGAGGAAGGGAACAGCAGTTATATGGGATGGACCCATCTCGTCCATACCCACTGTGGAACAGAAGTCTTAATCTGTAGCAGAGGTGGGAAAAATACACCACCATCTTTAGGACACTGGAGACATTTTATTACATCCAGGGGAAGGAAACACAGGAAAAATTCTACTCCTGGGGAGGTAGAAGACTGTACACTGGGCTCAGAACTAAACTAAGAGAGGAAAAGAAAAGATAACCTTCCCCAAATTGAGGACACTGTGACTGCCTAACACTACAGCTTAATCAAACAGACAGAGAATGTCCCTCAAGTCCCCATGGCCAAGCTGCCAAGCCTTGAAAAATAAGTAACAGTTAAAAACTGAAGAAGGAAGGACAGGAGAGCATTCAAGGAGACCCTCGCTGAGGCTCAGAGCAAAAGGAAGATAAAGGTTCAGGGTCAAGCAAACATTGCTCTGGCAAACATCCCACATCCTAAAGAAATGGTATTGTACAGGAATTTATAGCCAATTGTGCAGTGATAAAATAACAACAGCAAAACACCCCAGCCCAAGTTCTAAGTAGTTTAACTCAAACCCTAATAGTAAAGATGTTAAAAAAGAAAGGTGTACCCATTTCCAGGGCTAAAAACTATTTACTTTAGTTTCTATTGTACACAAGATGGCAAGCTTTCAACAAAAACTGTAAGACATACACTAACATATGAGAAAGCACACTCCCAAGACATAGAGTAATAATCAAAAGCAGATTAAAATATAACACATGTTACAATTAATGATAGGAAATATAAAATAGCCATAAATAATATATTAAAAGATCTAATGGAAAAGATGGACAATAAACAGGATCACTTTGGCAATATCTACAGAAAAATGAAAACAGAAAGAATCAAATGGAAATGCTAGAAGTTAAAAACACAGTAACAGAGAGATAATGTCTTTGTCAGGCTCACCTGTAGACTTGACATAGCTGAGGGAACAATCAGTGAACTAGAAAATAGGTCAACAGAAGTTATTCAAACTGAAAGACAGGGCTTCCCTGGTGGTGCAGTGGTTGAGAGTCTGCCTGCCGATGCAGGGGACACGGGTTCGTGCCCCGGTCTGGGAAGATCCCACATGCCGTGGAGTGGCTGGGCCCGTGAGCCATGGCCGCTGAGCTTGTGTGTCCGGAGCCTGCGTGTCCAGAGCCTGTGCTCCGCAACGGGAGAGGCCACAACAGTGAGAGGCCCGCGTACCACAAAAAAAAAAATAAAAAAAAATTGAAAGACAAAGAAAAAAAAAAGAGAAAAGTATAGGCATACCTTGGAGATACTGTGGGTTCAGTTCCAGATCACAGCAATAAAGCAAATATCATAATAAAGTGAGTCACAGAAATATTTTGGTTTCTCAGTGCATATAAAAGTTATATTTACTATACTGTAGTCTATTAAGTGTGCAATAGCATTATGTCTAAAAAAATAAGGTATATACCTTAATTAAAAAATACTTTATTGCTAAAAAATGTTAATCATAATCTGAGCCTTCAGCAAGATGTAATCTTTTCACAATGGTAACATCAAATATCCGTGATCATAGATCACTATAACAAATATAATAATAATGAAAAGCTTGAAAGAGTGTGAGAATTACCAAAATGTGACACAGAGAACACAAAGTACGAAAATGCTGTTGCAAAAACAGACTTCCTTGATGCAGGGTTGCCACAAACCTTCAATTTGCAAAAAACACAATTCTGTAAGCACAATAAAGGGAAATGCAGTAAAACAAGGTATGCCTGTACAGAACACCTGAGATCTGTGTGACAATATTACATGATCTGACTTATGTGAAATTAGAATCCCTGAAGAAAAACAGAGACTACAGAAGAAACAGTTTAAGAAAAAAATGGAAGAGAATTTGCCAGAATTAATGACAAACATCAAACTACAAATCTATAAATCTCAGAAAACAACGATCAGTATAATTTTTTAAAAGGCATATCATATTCAAAGTGCTGAAAACATAAGAGAGTGAAATATCATGAAGGCAGACTAGGCAAAAAGATGCATTACATAAAGATAAACAAATATATGAATTACAGAAGACTTCTTTTCTGAAACCATACAAACCAGAATACAATAAATTGAACAAAATATGTGCAGGATCTATAAAATGAAAACTAAAAACAAACATAGAAAACAATCCACTGATGAAAGAACTGAAGTCCTAAATGAATGAAGAGATACACCATGATCATGGATTGAAGGACTCAATACTGTAAAGATGTCAGTTCTTCTCAGAATAATCCATAGATTGAATGGAATTTCAATAAAAACCCAATTAGGCCTTTTTTTTTTTTTGGTAGCTATCAGTAGTAATATTCTTAAACTTATATGAGAAAACTAAGGAACTAAAAATAAGGAAAAAAATTTTTAATAAAAAAAGAAATCTTGAGAATCATATCCAAATATATAAGTAAATGGGGAAAAAGAGAAAAACTCTTTGTTACAGAATAATTGACAGAAATAGTAAATCACCATAAAACACCACATTAATAATTTCCACAAGCAATATCTTCTGGAGGATGCTAAAATTAGTGGGTAAGAGTTTAAGGAGAAACAGGATATTTGCATAGCTTCAAATATCGTCCCCCAAATATTTAATAATTAGAAGGGGAAAAATAGTAACAGTGGAGAATCATTGCAGACACTACCTAAATCAAATGATCAAGTTTACATCAGCAGTAGCACTTATCTAAATTAAGCGCTACCTGATACAGTACACTGAGAGGGGCACGTCACACTGTGGCATTGTTCCCAGTAATCTATAACATATATTTAATAATAAAGAAACCCACGGGGGAAAAAACAAATTGGGAGATATTCTACAAAATAACTGACTGGAAATCTTCCAAAGTGTCCAGGTCATTAAAGATTTGAATAAATTCTCTACTTTAGCTAATAGTATGTTACCAGCATTAATTTCTTAATTTAGATAATGACATTATGGTCATGCAAGATGTTAATATAAGGGGTAGTTGGGTGAAAGGTATATAGGGTACATTATTTTTGCAGTTCTTCCATAAATCTAAAATTATCTCAAAATAAACATTTAAAATGAGGTCAAAATCTACAAAATTTACAAAAAAACAAATGAATAGAAAAAAATCTACATCTCACCATTCCACATTTAACATTTTATAAGAAAATAATATATACATAATTTTAAGTGCCATTGATTATATCACATGATGTATACACTTTTCTGTAAACAGTTATTTTTACTTACTAGCAAAATATTGAGTTTGTGACCATCAGAATACATATAAATACAGTGCATTTGTTTAAGAAGTTTAATATTCCATTATGTGTAGTGCTTGTTAATTTTCTGTTTTCTCTCACTTCTATTCTTGTTCTTTCTTTTTTCTCCTATCTATATCACAGGAGGGCTGAAATTCAGCAAACTACATTTCCTAGACTCCTTTCAATTTTGTTTCAGGTTAGTTTCTCTCTGTGGAAAATTAGAGTAGTTTCTGTCTTCTTGAATGGATGTTAATGGATATACATGGTTGAACCATCACTTCTTCAATAAATTCTTTTTAGAATGACAATAGTGATTTTTCTGTCCTTTTATTTTCTATAAAGAATGTTGGAATGAACATACATACGTATCTAGTAATTTCTTTAGAATAAATTATTAAAAAGGAACAATCTGACCATAGAGAATGATTATTCAGTTTTTAAAAATATATATATTCCATATTCTTCTAGAAATGTGAAATACATTTTTACTCTCTCAAGTGGTATATGATTACATACTGTCTTATCTCTGTGATTAAGATAGACTAAAATAGTGGTGTATGGATAGTCAATTGGTGAAAAATGGGATGACACAATGATCTAAAATTTTAAACAAAGATTTCATAAGAACAGAGTTTTTATATAAAATATAAATTTCAGGGAAATAGTTGCCATGTTTTAACTTCTCTCTCTTATTGGATCTTTAATCACACTTTCAGTGATTAAGCTCATAAGAGGCAGAATAACTACAGAAGTACAACTCATAACCTTCAAATGTTTAGACTTTTCTCTGTTTCCTGGCAAATGTGAGTATGTTTGCTTACATCAACAGTTTATTTTCTAATACTATGACACCAGGCAGTTTCAGTGTGAATTTATGGTCTTAAAACCTGTCTGTAAATACCTTGACTCCTTCACATCAAGATAGTTAGACCATGCCCATTCTTTTGAATCTGAATGAGTCGTTAACGACTGCCTTCTCAAATAATACGCTGTGGAAGTGATTCTCAGTGACTTGAAGCTAGGATAGAAGATGCCATGTACCTTCTGGGAGCCTCAATCACAACGTAAGATGGTCAGTGACTATGTGGCCACTATATAAAAAGACTACAGGAAGTGACAATACAGACAAAGAAGGAGGGGGAGAAAGAGGAAAGAGGGAGTGCGAGAGAGAGAGAGAGAGAGAGAGAGAGAGAGAGAGAGAGAGAGAGCTACTGAATAACTCCAGCTGCTTCAGTGTCCAGATGTTTCTCTGCCAGGCACAAGAAAAGTGACAGAAGAAGCCTTCAGGAGGACTGTAGGCACATCTGACTACAACTGTATGGGTTACCCAAAGAGAATTGCCCATCTGATCCTAGGCATGTCCAGGTTCATGAGCAAAATAAATGATAGATATTGTTTTAAGTCACTGACTTGCGGTAGTTTGTCAGCCATAGATAACTGAGAGTGAATTTATTTAGAATCATCCCTAGGACTGTTACTGCATTTAGATACATAACCTTTTGTTCCAACTAAGTTAATAGCCTTGAATCTTAAACTCTTTGAAGTGATAATGTTTCTGTGATCTCTCTGTATTTTTTTCTGAGATAGTCTTTCTGTGTATCTCAAGAGCCCTTACCTTTATTAACAACTAAATTTGTCAAAATTCCTCCTTCTTCATGAATTCAATTGACTTGCTTATAGTAATGGAAAACAGTTTTGCATGAATCATCTTTCTAAAGCCTTCAATTAAGCAAGTTTCCTGGTAAATCCCCTTCATTTGCTTGGGTGTCTTTTGACATAAGAAATTTGAACTGTGATGTTTAAGTCAACACTATGCTCTCTATATTTCAGGTTTTTTTTTTTTTTTTTGCGGTATGCGGGCCTCTCACCGCAGGGGCCTCTCACTGCAGTGGCCTCTCCTGCCGCGGAGCACAGGCTCCGGACAGGCCATGGCCCACGGGCCCAGACGCTCTGCAGCACGTGGGATACTCCCGGACCGGGGCACGAACCCATGTCCCCCGCACCGGCAGGCAGACTCCCAACCACTGTGCCACTAGGGAAGCCCCTGCTCTCTATATTTTAAACAGCAAGAAAAGCTCTAGTCAAATGCTTTAATAACTATAGACTATTGTCTTCATTTCTTGGTCATCCTTTTCCTTTCAAAACCTTAGACAAAGTATGTAGTATTTAACTATATCAAGCAATAGGGATACCGGAGTCCATATTACTAAATTCTGTTTTGAGTCTTACTACAGATTCACTATAAGAAACTGGAAAAATTGCTTAAACTTGCAGGGCATAAAATAACACATCTGAGAAATATGTCCTTCTTTTTCACCACTGCTTATTCTTCCAATATTAACATCTGAGTATATTTGAGAAATGCTTTTAGAAATGCCTAAATGTTGAAGTACAGCAACTTCTAAACGTGACATCATCTCAAATCTCAAAAGCTGAAACAGAAGTAAACACTTCAGCCAAGAAGTTCAGAAATTAAAAAAAAAAAAATACCCATTGCATATAGAAGTCATTGAAAGCTGCCATTAAAAAATGGGGAGGTAAACTTAGCTCTCCTCCTTTTACCTCTGTGGTGACTTGATTCTTAGAATATTCTCTCCTTACAAGATTTGTTTTTGGCTCTTTCCTGCCTTCTGACATCACAAATTACAGGCAGAAAAGAAGAAAGAATACTTAAGTAATAGTGTCAGGAAATGGAAGTAAATTTGTACTTTAACAGCTGTGTGTCATATACATAGTCAAATAAAAACTGAATTAAAATAGGAAACATATTTCATAATACTTCCCATTATTCTCATACTCTAAATTGATGTTAGATATATTAAGATTTTAAATATTCCTTGATCAACTCATTTAGTTATATTATCAACCCATTCCTTAGCCAATTTATTAATTTTTCCAACTTTTAACAATAGGCTATCTGAAGACCCTAGGAAATGGAAATAGGATGCAAACAGTTATAGTTATTTCCATCAAACTGTGCTACTAGAATTTTAAACATGGATAAAACAATTAAACACCTATAAAATCATGATGATTATTAACTCATTCTCAATAGAGGATGCCAAGTGTGAAATTCCTTAAAATTCTGGAAAATCATAAGTAGCCTAGAGATCAACCAATTATGAATTAATAATTAAATTTTAGTACCCAGATGCAATCAAATAGTCATCCATTAAGTGATTAAACAAATATGCATTCACATGAAATAATATTAATTGCATATTAAGTGAAAAAAAATTTTTAATTTTAAAACAATAATGAATTATACCTTGTTCTATGAAATAATGAAATAGCAGAGACTAGATTTACCCTCCAACATTATAATGAAAACCAGAAAGCTGTACAAATTATACAGAAGAGCAGTTTTTACACACCGGACAACATGCAGAAAAGGACTGTGATATCTAGAGAAAGACTTAAAGGCAAGCCCAGAAGCTATTAAACTGATGACTAAGTATTTAAATGCATGCCAGGACAATGTCAAAACTAATTAAAAGAACACAACAAAACCCTGGAACCAACAATGTAAAATTGACAATGTACATTACCCAATCAAAAGTGACCAGGCATGCAAAGAAACAGAAAAATATGTCTTTTCACCAGGAGAAAATCAATTCTAGAAATAGAGTCAAAATTATAGAGACAATAGAGTTATGAAACATAGATGTGGGTAAAGAAAAGCTTTTATAACTATGTTCCACACATTTAAGAAAGTAGAGGAAAAGATAAATATGATGATGAGTGACATAAAAGATATGTGGAAAAGTTCAAATGAACTACCACAAATTTAAAATTTATGAAATGAATAATACACTGGATTGGATTGACAACAGATTAGACACTGCAGAAGAGACTAGTGCTATTGAAGACAAAACAATAGAAAATATCCAAAATGAAACATAATAGAGAAAACAGGAGTTGAAAAAATAAACAAAGCCTTGTTAATCAGTGGGACAATATCTCACCATCCAATATCTATATATGCTCCCAGTAAAAGAAGAAAGGTAGGGGAGGACCAAAAAATGGAAGAAATACAGGGTTTAGCAAAGCTCTCTTCATTTGTAGGTGATATGATGGTCTATATAGAAAATCTTAAGTAATCTACAAAAATGCTATGAAAAATATTAAATCGTTTCATCAGGTTGTGGGATGGAAATAAATGAAAATTTATATTAACAAAAATCAGCATTAAAATCAGTAGCATCTGAAACGTGAGAGAAAAACATAAAGAGGAAATAACTTGTGGAGTATGTTGAAAAATTCAAATGCAAAGAGGATTATCTTAAGCAATATATTTTCATGTCCCATAAAGGAATATATGTCAATTGCCAAGAAAGGGCTATGTAAAACCTACACACTGTGCTTAATTTCCAGAGCCATGTTTTCTCTTTTCATGAGGAAAAGCCCCAATTTATATGTGAATACTCTGTCTGTGGGAAAAGATTTGCAATGAAACATTCTCAGTTAGGTGTGTCCTGTGCTTGACCTGACAGGAAGAAAATGAAGATCAAAATAAAATCATCTCATGAAAAAAAAAGTTTACCCTCTCATCTCAGTGAATATACCCCTCCTAAAAGGAAATGAGGACAAGGATTACTTTGCCTGAAACAAAGAGTCACTGAACTGTATTAAAAACAAAGTGCTTTCCACAGTTGTAATACTTATCCCTCAGCTAAATAACAGACTGCTTTCTTTAAAGGACTACAGACAAACAAGCTTATTTTCTCTCAGAAGCATATTTTTCTTTATTAAAATCACTAATTCAGTCTGGAATATCTGTTCACTGATGTCAGTGGGGTGTTAAAGTCTCTTACTATTATTGTTTTTCCATTAATTTCTCCCTGTATGTCTGTTAGTTTTTGTTTTATGTATTTAGGTGCATGCTTCCAGACAGAAAATCAATAAGGTAACAGAGATCTTGAATGACACAATAGAACAGTTAGACTTAACTGTTATTTTCAGGACATTACATCCAAATATACATTCTTTTCAAGTGCACATGGAATATTCTCCAGGATAGACTACATAATAGGACACAAAAGAAGCCTCAACAAAGTTAAGAGGATAGAAATTATTTCAAGCATCTTTTCTGACCACAATGGCATGAAACTAGAAATCAACCACAGAAAAAGAAAGGAAAAAAAAAACGAATAAAAAACATGCTCCTAAACAACCAATGGGTCAATGATGAAATCAAATTAAAAAAATACCTTGAGATACAAGACAATGAAAACACAAACATACAAAATCTATGAGCTGCAGCAAAAGCAGTCCTAAGAGGGACGTTCATAGTGATATAGGTCTTCCTCAAAAACAAGAAAATTCTAAATAAACAACCTGACCTACAACCTAAAAGAATTAGAAAAAGAACAAAACCTAAAGTTCGCAGAAGGAAGGAAATAATAAAGATCAGAGAGGAAATAAATAAAATAGAGATTAGAAAAATTAAGAAATCAATAAAACCAAGGGCTGGATTTTTGAAAGGGTAAAACAAAATCGACAAATCTCTGGCCAGTCCCACCAAGAAGAAAAGAGAGAGAACCCAAATAAACAAAATAGGAAATGAAAGACAATGAATAACAAATGATACCACAGAAATACAAACAAAATAAGAGGATACTATGAACAAATATATGCTAACAAATTGGACAACCTAGCAGAAATGGAAAAGTTTCTAGAAACATATAGCCCACCAAAACTAAATCAAGAAGAAATAGATTACTTGAACACCAATCACTAGAAGTGAAACAGAATCTGTAATTTAGAAAAATGCCCTGGGGCTTCCCTGGTGGCGCAGTGGTTGAGAGTCCGCATGCTGATGCAGGGGACACGGGTTCGTGCCCTGGTCTGGAAAGATGCCACATGCCACGGAGCGGCTAGACCTGTGAGCCATGGCTGCTGAGCCTGTGCGTCTGGAGCCTGTGCTCCGCAACGGGAGAGGCCACAACAGTGAGAGGCCCGTGTACCGCAAAAAAAAAAAAAACCAAAAATGCCATGTAATCAAAAGTCCAGGACTGGATGGCTTCACTGGGGAATTCTACCAAACGTACAAAGAAGAACTTATACCAATCCTTCTCAAATTCTTCCAAGAGACTGAAGAGAAGGGAACACTCCCAAAGTCATTCTATGAAGCCACCATCACCCTGATACCAAAAACAAAGACACTAACAAAAAAGAAAATTACAGCCTGATATCTTTGATGAATATAGATGCAAAAATTCTCAATAAAATATTAGCAAACCAAATCCAACAACACATATAAAAGACCACACACCATGACCAAGTTGGATTCATCCCAGGGTCACAAGGATGGTACAACATATGCAAATCAATCAATCTGATACACCACATCAACAAAAGAAATGACAAAAACCACATGGTCATCTAAATAGATGCAGAAAAAGCAGTTGATAAAATTCAACATCCATTCATGAAAAAACTCCTACCGAAGTGGGTATAGAGGGAACATATCTCAACATAATAAAAGCTATTTATGACAAACCAACAGCCAACATAATACTCAATGGTGAAAAGTTGAAAGCTTTCCCACTAAAATATGGAATAAAGCAAGGATGCCCACTCTCACCACTTCTATTCAAGACGGTATTGGAAGTCCTAGCCAGAGCAGACAAGAACAAGAAATAAAAGGTATCTAAATTGGAAGAGAAGAGCTAAAATTGTCATTATATGCAGATGACATGATAATACATATAGAAAATCCTAAAGACTCCACACAAAAACTACTAGAACTGTTAAACAAATTCAGCAAGGTAGCAGGATATAAGATTAACATTCAGAAATCTGTTGCATTTCTTTACACTAACAACAAAATATCAGAAAGGGAAAGTAAAAAAAAAAAAATCCCTTTTAAAATCACATCAAGAAATAAAATACTTAAGAATAAACCTGACCAAGGAGGTGAAGGACTTACATGTTGAGAACTATAAAACATTGATTGATAAAGTAAACTGAAGAAGATTCAAAGAAATGGAAAGATATCCCACGCTCTTAGATTGAAAGAATTAATATTGTTAAAATGGCCACACTACCCAAAGCAATCTACAGATTTAATGCAATCCCTATCAAATTACCCATGACATTTTTCACAGAACTAGAAAAAATAATCCTAAAATTTATCCAGAACCATAAAAAACCCAGAATTGCCAAAGCAATCCTGGGGAAAAAAGGACAAAGCAGGAGGTATAACCCTCCCAGACTTCAGACAACACTACAAAGCTACAGTAATCAAAACAGTGTGGTATTGGCACAGAAACAGACATATGGATCAATGGCACAGAATAGAGACCTCAGAAATAAACCCACACACCTAATGGTCAATTAATCTTTGACAAAGGAGGCAAGAACAATGGAGAAAAGACAGTCACTTCAGCAAGTGGTGTTGGGAAAGCTAGATAGCCACATATAAATCAATGAAGTTAGACACTCCCTCACACCATACACAAAAATAAACTCAAAATGGCTTAAAGACTTAAATATAAGACAGGACACCATAAAACTCCTAGCAGAGAACATAGGCAAAACATTCTCTGACATAAATTGTACCAATGTTTTCTTAGATCAGCCTCCCAAGGCAATAGAAATAAAAGCAAAATAAACAAGTGAGACCTAATCAAACTTATATGTTTTTGCACTGCAAAGGAAACCATAAACAAAATGAAAAGACAACATACAGGATAGGAGAAAATATTTGCAAATGATGCGACTGACAAGGGCTTAATTTCCAAAATATACAAACAGTCCATACAACTCAACAACAACAAAAAAAAACCCAGACAACCCAATTAAAAAATGGGCAGAAGACCTAAATAGGCATTTCTCCAAAGAAGACAAACAGATGGCTAACAGGCACATGAAAAGATGCTCAACATCACAAATTATTAGAGAAATGCAAATCAAAACTACAATGAGATATCACCTCACACCAGTCAGAATGGCCATCATCAAAAAATCTACAAACAATAAATTCTGGAAAGGGTGTGGAGAAAAGGGAACCCTCCTACACTGTTGGTGGGAATGTAAATTGGTGCAGCCACTATGGAAAACAATATGGAGGTTCCTTAAAAAAACTAAAAATAGAGTTATCATATGATCCAGAAATCCCACTCTTGGGCATATATCCAGAGAAAACTATTAATTTGAAAAGGTATATGCACTGCATCCCAATGTTCATAGCAGCACTATTTACAATAGGCAAGACATGGAAACAACCTAAATGTCCATCAAGAGACGAACAGATAAAGAAGAGTTGCCATATATATATGAATACTACTCAGCCATAAAAAAGAATGAAACATGCAGCAACATGGATGGACCTAGAGATTACCATACTAAGTAAAGTGAGTCAGACAAGGAAGGACAAATATCATATGATATCACTTATATGTGAGATCTAAAATATGATAAAAATGAACTTATTTACAAAAGAGAAACAGACACACAGACATAGAAAACCAACTCTGGTTACCAAAGGGGAAGGGGGAAGAGGGATAAATTAGGATTTTGGAATTAGTAGATACAAACTACTATACATAAAATAGATAAACAAGGTCCTACTGTATAACACAGCACAGGGAATTATATTCAATATCTTGTAATGACCTAAAATGGAAAAGAATATGAAAAAGAATATATATATATATATATATATATATATATATATATATATAAATGAATCACTTTGCTGTACATCAGAAACTAACACAACATTGTAAACCAACTATACTTCAATTTAAAAGAATGAAAAAAATCACTAATTCAGAAAAAAAAGACTTCAAGGAAAGTTCTAGAGATGACAAAGAAATGTCTGAAATTTAGAATAAACAGCATAAGATTCTATAAGAATATATATAGGTAGAAAAAAGATTAGTGAACTTTCATGCACAGCAATTGACACTATCCAACATGAATTACAGAGAAAAAAAATTGAAAAATAAAGAGCATCAGTGAATTGTGGAAAATTTTCATATGACTGAATATATGTGAAATTTGGATATGAATAGGTTCTGAATAAATAATGGCTGAAATTTGTTGAAATTTGTTGAAAACTATAAAAACATTTCCAAGAAGCTCAAAGAAATATGAAAAAAATTACATCAAGACACATCATAAATAAATTTCCTAAAACAAATGATAAAAATTATAGCAGCTACAATAACTACAACAACAACAAAGGTTTATTATCAGGAACAATGAAGCAAATATCTTTAAATCAGTGAAGGAAAAAATAGGTCAACTAGCTCATTCTATGCTCAACAAAAATACATTTTGAAATTCAAGGCAAAATAAAAACTTTTTCAGATGTACAAAGGCTGAAAGAATTCATTAGCAACAGATCTTTGCTACCAGAATTGTTAAAGGGAGTAATCCAGACAAAGTCATTTACAATATCATCAAAAAACAAAATAATTAAGGATAAAGCTGACAAAACATATGAATGTCCTGTACACTGAAACTGCAAAACACTGCACAAAGAAACTTAAAGAAAAATAAAAGAACAGATATACTGTGTTTATGGATTGGAAGACTAAATATGGTTTAGATATCAATTACCCCCAAATTGATCTATAAATTAAACATAATTCTAATCCACATCCTGGCAGGCATTTGAAAAATTGTATCTGATTTAAAAATTCATGTGGAAATGAAAAGAAAATTGAATAGTCAGAGCAACTTTGAAAAAGGAAAGCAAGCTGGAGGACTTACACTGCCTGATTTCCATACTTACTATAGAGCTATTCCAAAAAAAAAAAAAAAAAAGGAGGATATGTGTGCTTGTAAATTAACACTAAAGTCAGGACATGTATAAAGAAGGCTCTATTAGTGGTTATTTCTGAGGAGGAAAATATGATTGAGGTTTCAACAGAGCTTCCACTTTATTGAGAAGGTTTGACTTCTTTTTTACTAGAACATTGTGTATGTATATTATTTGAGCAATTATAAATACATTTGAAGTAAAATCAAAAATTTTCAATGCCATTTTTTATTATTATAATTGCATTTATTTGGGACTGCAGTTATTTAGCAAAGACTGGATCAGGTTTTATATTCATTTGACAGTTGGAAAGGAAAAATACTAATACCAAAGAATTAGATAGTATTACTGAAGGTATTTAACACGTTAGGTTATTTTTCTTTTATTCTATAAGTCACAGTCAACAAGTTATGGTAGTTTCTTGAATAGATTTTAAGGAATTGTACAAAACTGCATATAAGAGGATTGCAATTTTAGGTGATATTGCATGAATATTTTACCAATTGGAAATTCTTGAGACCACCATCAATATATCAGCAATATACTGCAAATTCATTTGATACAAAAGGGGATGGGAGAGTCAGAAAAAACTCACCCTAAAATCACAAATGAGAATTTAAAGGAATGTACTTTAAACTTCTACTGCTGTGCTAACTTTAGTTCTGATGAGTTTTGAGTGTACAAAGTACTTTCAACTATGTTTGACTTTAATGTATGACAAGCATTTGATTTTGCTATTCATCTCGCTATATAATAACTATGCCTGAAGGCCATAACATGCATCTATTTTAGAGTCTCAAATATCAGTCATAATGAACAGACCAATCACAAGCACTGAAATTGAAACTGTGATTAAAAATCTTCCAACAAACAAAAGCCCAGGACCAGATGGCTTCACAGGTGAATTCTATCAAACGTTTAGAGAAGAGCTAACACCTATCCTTCTCGAACTCTTCCAAAATATAGCAGAGGGAGGAACACTCCCAAATTCCTTCTACGAGACCACCATCACCTTGATACCAAAACCAGACAAGGATGTCACAAAGAAAGAAAACTACAGGCCAATATCACTGATGAACATAGATGCAAAAATCCTCAACAAAATACTAGCAAACAGAATCCAACAGCACATTAAAAGGATCATACACCATGATCAAGTGGGGTTTATTCCAGGAGTGCAAGGATTCTTCAATATACGCAAATCTATCAATGTGATAAACCATATTAACAAATTGAAGGAGAAAAACCATATGATCATCTCAATAGATGCAGAGAAAGCTTTCGACAAAATTCAACACCCATTTATGATAAAAACCCTCCAGAAAGTAGGCATAGAGGGAACTTTCCTCAACATAATAAAGGCCATATATGACAAGCCCACAGCAAACATCATCCTCAATGGTGAAAAACTGAAAGCATTTCCACTAAGATCAGGAACAAGACAAGGTTGCCCACTCTCACCATTCTTATTCAACATAGTTTTGGAAGTTTTAGCCACAGCAATCAGAGAAGAAAAGGAAATAAAAGGAATCCACATCGGAAAAGAAGAAGTAAAGCTGTCACTGTTTGCAGATGACATGATACTATACATAGAGAATCCTAAAGATGCTACCAGAAAACTACTAGAGCTAATCAATGAATTTGGTAAAGTAGCAGGATACAAAATTAATGCACAGAAATCTCTGGCATTCCTATATACTAATGATGAAAAATCTGAAAGTGAAATCAAGAAAACACTCCCATTTACCATTGCAACAAAAAGAATAAAATATCTAGGAATAAACCTACCTAAGGATACGAAAGACCTGTATGCAGAAAATTATAAGACACTGATGAAAGAAATTAAAGATGATACAAATAGATGGAGAGACATACCATGTTCTTGGATGGGAAGAATCAACATTGTGAAAATGACTCTACTACCCAAAGCAATCTACAGATTCAATGCAATCCCTATCAAACTACCACTGGCATTTTTCACAGAACTAGAACAAAAAATTTCACAATTTGTATGGAAACACAAAAGACCCCGAATAGCCAAAGCAATCTTGAGAACGAAAAAAGGAGCTGGAGGAATCAGGCTCCCTGACTTCAGACTATACTACAAAGCAACAGTAATTAAGACAGTATGGTACTGGCACAAAAACAGAAAGATAGATCAGTGGAACAGGATAGAAAGCTCAGAGATAAACCCACGCACATATGGACACCTTATCTTTGATAAAGGAGGCAGGAATGTACAGTGGAGAAAGGACAGCCTCTTCAATAAATGGTGCTGGGAAAACTGGACAGGTACATGTAAAAGTATGAGATTAGATCACTCCCTAACACCATACACAAAAATAAGCTCAAAATGGATTAAAGACCTAAATGTAAGGCCAGAAACTATCAAACTCTTAGAGGAAAACATAGGAAGAACACTCTATGACATAAATCACAGCAAGATCCTTTCTGATCCACCTCCTAGAGTAATGGAAATAAAAACAAAAATAAACAAATGGGACCTAATGAAACTTCAAAGCTTTTGCACAGCAAAGGAAACCATAATCAAGACCAAAAGACAACCCTCAGAATGGGAGAAAACATTTGCAAATGAAGCAACTGACAAAGGATTAATCTCCAAAATTTACAAGCAGCTCATGCAGCTCAATAACAAAAAAACAAACAACCCCATCCAAAAATGGGCAGAAGACCTAAACAGACATTTCTCCAAAGAAGATATACAGAATGCCAACAAACACATGAAAGAATGCTCAACATCATTAATCATTAGAGAAATGCAAATCAAAACTACAATGAGATATCATCTCACACCAGTCAGAATGGCCATCATCAAAAAATCTAGAAACAATAAATGCTGGAGAGGGTGTGGAGAAAAGGGGACACTCTTGCACTGCTGGTGGGAATGTGAATTGGTTCAGCCACTATGGAGAACAGTATGGAGGTTCCTTAAAAAACTACAAATAGAATTACCATACGACCCAGCAATCCCACTACTGGGCATATACCCTGAGAAAACCAAAATTCAAAAAGAGTCATGTACCAAAATGTTCATTGCAGCTCTATTTACAATAGCCCGGAGATGGAAAGAACCTAAGCGCCCATCATCGGACGAATGGATAAAGAAGATGTGGCACATATACACAATGGAATATTACTCAGCCTTAAAAAGAAATGAAATTGAGTTATTTGTAATGAGATGGATAGACCTAGAGTCTGTCATACAGAGTGAAGTAAGTCAGAAAGACAAAGACAAATACCGTATGCTAACACATATATATGGAATTTAAGGGGAAAAAATGTCATGAAGAACCTAGGGATAAGACAGGAATAGAGGCGCAGACCTACTGGAGAACGGACTTGAGGATATGGGGAGGGGGAAGGGTGAGTTTTGACAGGGCGAGAGAGAGTCATGGACATATACACACTAACAAACGTAGTAAGGTAGATAGCTAGGGGGAAGCAGCCGCAAGGCACAGGGATATTAGCTCGGGGCTTTGGGACAGCCTGGAGGGGTGGGGGGGGGAGAGTGGGAGGGAGGGAGATGTAAGAGGGAAGACACATGGGAGCACATGTATATGTATGGCTGATTCACTTTGTTATAAATCAGAAACTAACACACCATTGTAAAGCAATTATACCCCAATAAAGATGTTAAAAAAAATAAATAAATAAAAAAATAAAAGATTAAAAAAAAATATATCAGTCATAAACTCAAGTTATTAAAACTCAAAGAGATAAAAGTTTCTATATAAATTATTATAATACAAAAGGGAAATGAGTCCGTAGCCTGGTTGGAAGATAAGCTCTACATTTGGGAATAGGCTTAGAGAGTTTAGTAGCATTGATGCATTTCACATTGCTCTTCACAGAGAAGAAATTGCCATAGAAAACTCCGGAACGTAAATGAGACAAAGGCTGCATCCTATGCATCTCACTTTTAAAAATGTCTAATTTAGGGCTTCCCTGGTGGCGCAGTGGTTGAGAGTCCGCTTGCTGATGCAGAGGACACAGGTTCGTGCCCCGGTCCGGGAAGATCCCACATGCCCACATGCCGCGGAGCGGCTGGGCCCGTGAGCCATGGCCGCTGAGCCTGCGCGTCCGCAGCCTGTGCTCCGCAACGGGAGAGGCCACAACAGTGAGAGGCACGCGTACCGCAGGAAAAAAAAAAAAAAAAAAAAAAAAGTCTAATTTAAAAGATTTTAAAAGCTGTTCAATTTAATTAATAACGAAGCAAAAATTTTCTTCTATGATTACAGACTGCTTCCTTCCTGTTTCCTAGGAGAAGTAAAGCTTAGTGAGATATTCTCACTTTAGGGAAAGAACTTATTATAGGTTCATAGAATGTTTGCTTCAGAAAAAACTCTTAGATCTTAGTTTTCTCATCTCCACATTTTACAAATTGGAAATTAAAAAGATGTTTCTTCAAAAGGCAATAATCCCCCTTATTTTACCTAACCATTATTCAAGAAGTCTTGGCTAACTCCAAAAGACTGCATTGTTTTCTTGGTTACATGTACAGGTGACTCACTACTCAGTCATGAAGTACAGGAAAGGATCAGCTGGAGGATTTTAGGAGACAGTAAACATGCGGATCATAACTCAAGGCAGAATATGGCTTTTATCCTTTTTCTTCTGGGAACAGGTTACAGAGGATCCAGAAGAACAAGAACAACATCAACAAAAAATAAGCAGAGAAACAAAAAAAAAAAAAGAGGAAAGAAGTACTGTTCCCACAAATAACCCTCAATAATCAGTATTCTATTGCTCATAGTGAAAAATATATACTATAGAGGAACATGATATTCTGTGGTTTTGACCATTTTTATTTTGAGATTTTTGAGTTAGGTCCTTTTAATGTTGTTGCATCATATATTCTTAGCTTCTATGGTAACAGATATTTATGTTCAAGAATGGCATTTTAAAAAAGCCAATAAATACTATAATTAACGATGTTTTCAGGTGATGCTCAGAATTGTGAACTATTACACAGGGCTGGATCAAGTGTCGAGCCACATCATTGATGAGCCACCTGACCAGCAATGAGATCCTCAGAAAGTTGTCTTTATTAGGACAAAACCATGCTGTGTTAAAGATGACATGATGAAAACCAGAATGTGAAAGGTGCTATGCAGGATGCCCACAACTCAATTGCTAGCCACCCTCCTACACACTGTACAATCCCAACCAGTTAGCTAATGTTAATACAAGACAGAGACAGCCTCATATAAAGTAGGAAGGGAAACTCATTTCTAAAAGAGAACATAATGGAACTGTGTGCTGTTGTCAAGGTAAAAACCCCATGGCAGTATGAAATAGAAAGGATCTAATTAGAATATGCAGTTTAACTTCTTACTAACTTAAGATGCAGTTCCCAGGGAGGGAACTTAATCCCTAATTTTAGTCAAAGGGCAAATGTACAATTAAGCTAACACAAATGCCTCAGCCAATCATTTAGGAGAATTCTATTAGTCCTGGACTCCCTAACCTGCCACAGCTTAATAAGAAGTTCCAACTGCACCAAATTGCTGTTTGTCAGGCTGAAAAGAGCACAGCCCAATGCACTGCTTTACAGACACTTTGCTCTGAACAGAATGTGAATATAAAATAAAGCATGCATAGTTGCTAGAACTGAAAACATACTTCATTTCTTCATGCATGGAAAATACCTCATTTAGTTCCAACCCCCAAGTTTCCCTGCCAGCCACTGTTGGAGCCACCACATACAGCCAGACTTTGGCCACCAAATGAATTTGAAAATAAGTAAGTATATGAAATCACAGGCTTTATTTTAAAAGTTTCCAGAATAAGGAAGTTCATAATTATAGGAACGCTTGTGCCAGTACCTCCGGTGGCCTGAGTCTCCTTATGTGTTAACGGAGAGGTATTTCTAATCTACAGAGCTGGTGATGGGTTGAGTACTGTTGGTTCACATTGCTTGCTCCTGTGAATAAGTATCTTACCCTTCCTGATGATGAAGCTTGCCTTTTGACTGGTGAGGGTTCACTAGCCCCTCTTCACCTCCTGCAAAGGACCCTTTAGGAAAAGGAAATAATGAGGGAGCTTTGAAAATTAAAACTGATTTAAGAAAATGGTCTGGCCTTAGCTAATATGATACACTGCTTCATGGCCTCTACTCAACCAATTTAAATTTCAACTCAAATGCACTCAGTTACGTTTATCCAATACTTTTAACATCCACATATTAAAGTTGATGTCATCAAGGTTTCCGGGAATGCACAGGAGAACAAAACAGACTCTACACTCAAACTTCCAGTTTATTAATGAAAATTAAAAGTTCACAAATAAAAATACCTCAAAGAAGAATATAAAACTATGAAATAGTACAAACAACATGTCAAGAAGAATAAAATAAAAAGGTATCAAACCCACCCAGTCATGCATATCTGTCCCTGCGCCTCCAAGTTGGACATACTAGGAAAATTGGTTCCTTGCTCAAATCATGCTACTGTTACTTGCTTAAAATTTGTCACAAGAATCTTCCATGATTAGAAATGTGAAAATTACCTCTAGAGTTGCACTCATATATCAGAGACATGGAATTTTGAAAAGAAGCATTAAAAAGTATCATCACTTGCAGATAATATTATCATTTACTTAGAAAATCTAAAATCTTTTGGTGATTACTGACAAACTATTAAAATTGCTCTGGAGTTCAAAAAGATGGTTGTTTACAGGTCAACATGCTATGTATCAGTGTCAGAACTGTACCTGGAAAAAACATCAAGTTACATAGGCAAAGTATTTGGGCTAGTTTTTGGCAAAATTGTCGGGTAGTAATTAACTAATTTCTCCAATGATCATATTAGACAATGTAAGTTACTCAGTATTCAACTGTTTACCAAGTGTTTACTGAATGTTTATTGTTTTGGTACCTTACCAGAGCAACTGCAGTAAATTACAATGCAGGAATTAGTTACTGACTCCAAAGGCCAAAGGCCATCTGCTCCTATGCATAGATACATGCTTTGACTAAAATCGACATGAAACCTGTGTGTGTGTGCATATATGGGTGTGTATGGTGTGACGGTCATTTATAATAGTTTGCATAATATATTTTCTAATCAGGAACTGAAGAAACAAATCAAAAAGAGATGCATTTATTCCCCATTTTAAAATTATTCTTGAAACACTGCTAAACTGAGATCTTTGTTCTCTTTACATTTTCTTTGTGATTGGCAACATTCTGTGACTCAAACTTCAGGTTGTCATATTATGTAACTTTGGACTTCACAAAGAACACATAATGATTAGTATAAAATTATTACCACTAACATAGTGGTAAAATAAGCGTAATAATTATATCACAGGCTTTAGGTATTCTTTAGTGTTTAGGGTTTTTTTTTTTTGGCCACACCCAGCAGCATATGGGATTTTACTTCCCTGGCCAGAGATTGAATTTGTACCCCCTTCAGTGGAAGTACAGAGTCTTAACCACTGGACCACCAGGGAAGTCCCTAGTGGTTTTTACATTAATTTCTAACTACACATTTCTAGACACTTAAGCATATATGGTTAGGAGTATTATCTCTCTGGTCTAGATTTCTCTTCTTGTGCCATCCAGGCCATGTCTTCTCTTCCTTTTCTTTAGGTTCTGAGTTCTCGTTATTATGTGACTCTATGCAAGAATGCTATTTTTTGCAGGGCCATTGTTATGAAGCACAGCAGCATTATTTAAAAAATCTTGTGTGCAATCAGACTTCACGTTCTTAATTATTTTTGAATCCAGTGAATTTTTTTTTTTTTTTTTTTTTTTTTTGCGGTACGCGGGCCTCTCACTGTTGTGGCCTCTCCCGTTGCGGAGCACAGGCTCCGGACGCGCAGGCTCAGCGGCCATGGCTCACGGGCCCAGCCGCTCCGCCGTCATGTGGGATCTTCCCGGACCAGGGCAAAAACCCGTGTCCCCCGCATCGGCAGGCAGACTCTCAACCACTGCGCCACCAGGGAAGCCCTCCAGTGAATTTTTAAGTGGACACTGCTTCTCTTAATTATCCTGTTGAACACGTGCCATTTTCTATTTACTTTAAGATAAATATCTTGTCTTTGGGTTAACCTGCAGCTTTTGATTTCTCTTTCATCAGTCATATTCTGGTGGCTGCTTCTGAGTTCGTTTCTCTAGTCCAATCCCATGCTCTGTTTGTATATATATGTGGGGGGTGATGTCGGGAAGAGAAAGAGGGACATTTTATCATGGATTTAGTCTGGTTTATCCTGGTTCCTAGAAGAAAGTAGAAGTAGATCTAGAATGTATTCACACAGAATGTAAATCCCTGATCTGGCCAGAAATGAAGACACCATAATACTCCTAATGTCATGTTATCATACTTAACCATGGGCTGCACTGGCTCAGGAATTTACTATTATCAAATCATGGTAATTATGAAAGTTTGGGGGACTTAATAATTTATCAACTTTCTCCTCAGGCTGACATACACAACAAGCTAGAAAAGAATCAAAGAATAGCTTCGATTTTATTAGTGGCTATACTGTGCCTATAAACTTGCAAATACAAGGATTTTGACATATACTGTTAGAAGTAATGACCAGGACTTGAGGCCAAAATGAAGTTGTCTACTGCTTACCCCCCAATCTAAACTTTAACACCTGTTATTGTATTTGTGGGGTTAGAAATTTACCCAACTGGCCATTTGGAAAATATTGGTCTGCTTCACAAACCTGGCATCAGAGCTGCATTATGACTTCCATAGGCCCTAGACAGTTTGCTTTCATAGCAACAATATGACTGCATTGATATAAACATAAATATACTATACTGTATGTTAAAATATTTCCTCAGCTTAAAAGTTTATTATTTTCTTCCAATTTTAAAAGAAGTTAAAACATTTTTTGGGGCCCCTAAAAGTACTGTATGCCCTAGACAGTGCACCTACTATGCTTAATGGATAATTCAGTCCTGCCTGGAAGAACAGAGATTAGCAGAGAAGGCTGTTGTTGTTGTTGTGTGTGTATGCGTTTGTTTGATGTTTTGTGTGCATAGGAAATCTTTCATTCATTAACATGGCCTAATGGGTGTCTGGCTCTCCTCTAACATCATAACTTCTCCCCTGAGAAAATTATAGCTTCTCTTACAGAGAGGAGAAAGTGAAAGGATTAGAAGGGAGAAAAATTATCATTTCCATACTACATTGCCCTGCAAAACAGAGTGAAGGTCCCCTTTTTTCAATGGAAAGGTGTGCAGCAACAGGTAAGCCTCCCCTCAAAGACAGGAGGGTCTACATTTGACTCTCCCCATTCTATAGAGTACCTCAGATACAGTAGGACAGACATGGTTATCATTTATGTGAAAATGTATGTAAGTCACATTTGATCATTTCAGAGGAATGTGGGTTTTCTGCTTTTTCTACTTTTAATAGTGAGTGTCTTCCTTCAAATTACTGAATGCTGGTCCCTAACATCATATTTGACACTTGTAGGTACTTCAGCTCCCCTGTGAAATAAGTTGTCAAATTCTAGAGTCTTTTCTTAAACCATCTCTTACACCTAGGTCTTTATTTTTAAATCCTTCAAAATATTTTTTCTCCCAATTAACTTATTCTAGATTATAGGTACAAGACCAAAAATTCTACTGAGCTCTATCAAAGATATGAGTCTGACTGTGGGAGTGATGCTAACTTCCTTATCATGAGAAAGATATTCCAGATTACAAATCCAAAGTTAGTTGTGAACCAACCTTCTGGGAGAAAGAAACAGTTAAGACCACAGAATTGTTAAAAGGGGAGAAAATGGAATGTGATCCCAGCATAAAGATAATACAGACAGGTAGTTAGTGCATGTCCAAAAAGCATGCAGTTAACAGACAGCTTTAGAAAATATAAAGTATTTATTTATATATCAATAGTATAGATAAATAATGATTTTCAGTGAGATCTGGATGCAGTTCTCAAAATAAGAATCAAATCTCCAGATGGGAAAGGACATCAGACAGGGAATGCAATTCACTAGAGGGCATTAAATAAAACATACACATCCCTCTTTGTTTTACATGCATCCTGTACAGTCTTGAAAAAAAAGTTTTATTTTGACCTTACTGCCATTTTCCCTATAATAAAGTTTTCTTCTTGTTATCATGAGACTATCTTACTTCTTGATGTATCTATCCCTCTGTAAATGAACTATTTATTATCTTAATTATTATTCCTCCAGTAGTCAAGTCCTTAAAGAATTAAGATTTCTGGGAAAAATTAGGTGCTATGGTCAAGTCAGTAGTGATTTCAAGTTTACAAGGTAACTTAGGGCTGCATGGATGGCGCTGGCCTAGGATCAAACCTGGTCTCACATTCCAGTAAGGAGTTAAACCTACTGATGGAGGTTAATTAGTTGACCTGTGAAGGGTAAAGGAACTTAAGGCAGGAAGTCTGCATCTTTCTTGTCTCTACTTCTATGTCACATTATAAAGCAAGTATGTCTTAGAAGTTACTCCCTTGTTATTCATTCTATAGACCAATATATTTTTTTTCTTAATTGTGAATAATCGTGTTTAGGCAAAATCCTCCAACTTTATCTCAATATTTCAAAAGAATCAATATTGTCCTACATTTAATGTACATTTCATTGTCCTAAATTTCACGTTTAGTGATTTTATACTTTGAGAGTATATTTTTAGTTTATTAACTCATTTATTCATTCATTTGATAAATATTGAGCACTTGCTCCTTGTGGATACCATAGTGAACAAGACTGAGGATCCCTTTTCTTATGGAGTTATCAATGATAGAAAGAGATAAAATAAAAACAATTCACTGCCAATCACATATCCTGAGATGTGATGTGCTATAGCACACATATTTTTTTAACCAATTTACCTACAGAAAATAATAATAATTAGTCACTTATATATTGCTTACAATTTCCCAGGCATAATCTTACTTAATTATTTACAACAAGAATGCAACAGATGAAATACAAATCTCTGGGAAATTAAGTGACTTGCCATAACTCAAGAGTCAGGAATTTTCAATGCTGGACTGAGATACAGGTTTCCTGAGGCCAGACGCTTAATTAACATAATATACTTGGTCTATTCATTTTCACAACAGATGTTTGGACAGCATGAACTCCACTTTATATATCCATTAAGACTGTATTGACTGAATCATCAGGTAAAGAGCACATTTCATTACATGTAGCTCTAAACAAATTCATTACTCTTTGGGGGAACCCACTTTCAGTTAGGTTATAACATTTTAGAAATCACAGAAGAAAGCCAAAGGTAAAGACATTAATGATGAATAAAATGTCTTTGGAGAATTAAAATGGTAATTTACCTCAAAACATGTGATTTATGTATTCCAAATTACATTTCTCATTACAAAGAACAATTTGTAAAGGATTCATTTTATGAAGCTCAATGGATCGTAAAAGTCAAATAAATAGGGTGATTTTACCACTGAGATTTCTTACGTATTTCCTTTATTGCTCCAATAGCATAAAATATTAGGATTTTTCTCTCAATTAAAATTATTATTGTTTTTATTCGTTATAAAGTCCCTATGGCTATCTTTGACAAAATTTCAAAATTCAGCTACTTACCTATTAAAAATAACGTTTCAGTTCTCAGAATGTCTTTTCTCAAATCACCAGAAAAAATAATGCCTAAAAACACTACCAAGAAAGTTCCTTTATCTTGATTGCAAGCATTTAAAAATAAAAATAAAACCCTCAATTTCAAGTGATAAAATTCTTCAAATTTTAGACATGGAAAATGTGATCCTATATAACCTAACACACCATTTACCCTCTGGACTACTGCTGCTGAACATTTAATTGTGACCCAAATGAATGTTCTAACATTTTAGAAACCATTTTCTTTTGAACAATAACAGCACTAAGATTCAGGTGGCTGGAGAATACTCACAATAGATGGCTTCTAATTAAATGGTGGTACCCTTGAAAGCTTTTGTGTTTAGGCAGCAGGGTGGGAGTTATTTATTAGCCATATACTAGCCACTCTAAAAAGAGGAGGTCAGGCCATTGCATAATACACTCACTGTTTTATTTCTGCTTTTTGAAAATATGTTGAGCATCAGGACAGTAATAAAGAAAACCATTTATAAGTAAGCATCAGGAACCTGGCACCAAATGGATATAAAATAGATATATTGCATCTCTGGAACTTTATCCCTTATTTCCGACACAGCTCTCATTGTTAGGATCTCCGTGAGTACTGTATGATTACTGCTTTTCACACAGTTCAAGGAAACAACCATGTGGCATCGCTAAGGCATTTCTGTGCAGAAACTTAAAAAGAATTCCCAGAGGTGAACACTGATAAAAAGGATGGATGAGGATAGGTATTAGAGGGAGACCTGACTAGAAAAGTTAGGTCAAGTCACCTCTGGTCATGTGGCTAGAAGAAAAATAGAGTGTGCACACCAAGAAGCCATTCTATGTCTCCCTTTACCATTCTTCATTCTTAATATTTTTTCATGTAGACATTTAAGATCATCAGGACCAATTAAAAAACTGAATTTCTCACCTGGCTTCTCATTCAGAGTAATGGAAAAAAACTGTGTTCATTATTTGTCTAGTCTGATTTATATCCTAGAAAAGTCCATGGGAGTAGGTGTAAATTCTTTCTAGTCATAGTTATTTAAAAATTATATAATGATAAATAAAAATGACATCTTCAGTAGTACAAATAGATATCCATACTGTAAGGTGCTATTTTTATTCACTTGATAATTCTAATGATTTCTATCTGAATAATTTTAATAAATTACTTTAAAATCTCATATACAACTGATTCATATGAGAAGTTTTTACAGAGCAGCATAATTTCAATGTTAGTTATTAATTATTGACCATATTAGAGTTACGACTGACAACTACCATCATGATTTGAATGTTGATATTTGATTCCTTTAAACACCATTGATACATAGGAAATATGGGAAATCCTGGAAGAGTTTAGTTATTCAGAGCACTTGGCAACGTTTTTCCCATGGACAGTAATTCAAGATGAACTTTCTTACGTTAATATAGCTTTTTGATCAGATACTACAGCCAGGAAATCAATTAAAGATGTATTAGACATAGAAATCAGTGAGAGCACAAAATAAAGGCACTGTTCCTTCTCTGAAGGAACATATAGTCTACTTAAGGGGATTATACACAGATCCATAAAATTACAACTAAATATCTCTATGTGAAATTCAAGTTACAGACAATAGCAGAGAGAGAAGGGAGATAGCCATGAAGGATGTGAGGGTGGGGGAGTGGTAGAAGCCTGAGAAAAAAGTAAGATACATATAAATGAGAGCCTCTGCTCTGCAATGGGAGAGGTCACAACAGTGAGAGGCCCGCGTACCAAAAAAAAAAAAGCTCCTATTGACTCTAATGATTGAAGAGTTCAGATTAGGAGACAGAAAGAAGTCTGGAAATTTTGAGAAACAAGTTCAAAGTGATCTTGAATACTAAGCTAAGTAGCACAACCCTTCTTGTCAAAATATTGGGTTGTACTGATGTCGTGTGTGTGTTAAGAGAATGACATGAAGAAAGTAATCTCTTACTATGGTCTAATCAGGCTGTAAAACAGAATGGATTTGGATGAATGAAGAAACTACTCTGGTGGTTAGGATAGAAGCGTTAGGACCTGCACCACAGTGGTTTTTATGTGGAAGGACATTTTAGATAGAGATTATATTAAGAAAGAGGAACATAAACGGCTTTTGGATCAACCAGTTATACAGAATAAAGTAGGTACAGGTTACAGATTTTGCTTGTCTGATTTATGAGCAATTTAATCGTGAAAACCAAGGAAAAGCTTTCTTTATTTCTTCCAGACCAGATTTGCCCTTAACCTAAGGTCAAAATTCCCCATCTACTCTTAATTCAAAAAATAAATAAACTAGACATCTGAAAGACAGTAACTGATAAAGTGATAACAGCAATCTATCATAACATCCTGCATAAATCATTTGAACCTACCTTTATCCGATATTTTTCAATTAATTATACAATTACACACATTTCTTTCCATTGGAAGGTGGCTGGTTACTCATGCTACTGCACTATTGGAATTAAGCAAGATCATTTCAGATACTTTTCTAAGTAAGTGTCTAAGCTCTATAAGGCATCTTTCATAGTTTCATAATATGCAGTTGCTTTGTTTCTCCCCCTCCCAAGAAGAGTTTGATTATGTTCAGGTCACTTTACATTTACTATATCTTAATCCTTTAGCACTTTCAAGGTAATTTAATCATACCATCCCTTAATATTTAGCCTGGGCAGGGAAATCCCTTCTCTGTACAGCACAGAACAAACTACCTCCCATGTGGAATTTTCCACATACTGGAATGTAGATTTGAAGTATTGGTCACGAAATGATAGCACATGGTTTGGGGTTGGGCAAATCTGAGTTTAAATCCCAACTTAAACTTATCTAATAATTACCTAATTCTTTAAGGCCCAATTGTTTCACCTACATCATGGATATAATGACCTTAAATCTAAGATTTCTTGAAGGCAGCAAATGAAGAAAAATATGTAAGATACTTGGCATACCTGGAATATAGAGTTAATAAATCAGAAAAATAATAATCATCATTATATTTGTATATTCATTGAGAGAACATATGGATTTACATTTCTGTTGTGCCACTCACTAATTTCATGACCTTTGTAAGTTATCTGATCCTGGTTTAATAATACACACTTATAAGGCTTTAATTTTTTTTTTTTTTTTTTTGAGGGGGTATGCGGGCCTCTCACTGTTGTGGCCTCTCCCGTTGCGGAGCACAGGCTCCGGACGCGCAGGCTCAGTGGCCATGGCTCACGGGCCTAGCTGCTCCGCGACATGTGGGATCTTCCCAGACCGGGGCATGAACCTGTGTCCCCTGCATCGGCAGGCAGACTCTCAACCTCTGCGCCACCAGGGAAGCCCTTTAATTTTTTTTAATAATACAGCTTTTGTGAAGTCATATGGCCATTATTACATGAAATATGGTAAATATTTTAAAAGATTTTCTTTTTTCTTATTAATGAATCTTTATCTTTTATAGAACTATGGAGACTGCTTTGCACATAGTAGGGCTTTAATAATGAAATAATAAAAAGATGAATATTTGGTTAAATAAATAATCATTTAAGGCATATAATAAATAAAAGTTTGCAAATTATCTCAATGACATCCTTGGGAAAATATAATGCATTGTATTTCTGGTATAAAGTATCTTTCAGTAAATATCATTTCATGTTTATAGAATATACAATTCAGAGGTAAAATGATTCTATCATTGAATCACTTTTTATTGCTGTCCTCAGCACTCTTGTGACCATTATCGATCATTAGCATTATCGATCATTAGCAAGATACCTTAGCATTCCTAAGGTATCTTGGAAATACACAGCTAGATAGCAACTTGCTTCCTTTAAACATGATGGATAAGCAAAAAATAAAATTACATCTCTTGTCTTTAAAGATATGTTTGAAGTTTTTCTATCATTAAAATGGCATAATATTCCTTATCATGCTTAAGACTACCCCTTGAAAAAATAGCAATATGCCTAAAGCAATGGACTTTAGCTTTCTTTGATCATCATTTGGAGAGATATGTATGCGGTGGAATTTTCTGTTGCTTTAGTTACTGATATACATATATAAAGAGAAGGAGAATAAGGAAAATATTAAAATTTGTGTAACAGATATATAAAAGATAATACAATGGGCCATAAAGGAAAGTACAAATTTAGTTTCCAATTTTTTTTTTTTTTTGGCGGTACGCAGGCCTCTCACTGTTGTGGCCTCTCCCGTTGCGGAGCACAGGCTCCGGACGCGCAGGCTCAGTGGCCATGGCTCACGGGCCTAGCTGCTCCGCGACATGTGGGATCTTCCCAGACCGGGGCACGAACCCGTGTCTCCTGCATCAGCAGGCGGACTCTCAACCACTGCACCACCAGGAAAGCCTCTAATTTCCAATATTGACAAAGTGTTATCCTAAACAATCCAGAACTTATATTATTGTTACTATTTCATATTGAAAATATTTGCAATTATATGAGCCAGTTAACTTTATTTACTTTTTTCACTATTCTGTATATTTTGAACCCCCAAAATGCAGTATTAAATATAACCATTACTATAGCAGAAAGAAAAGACAATTTGGCACAAATAGTGAGTATAACTAATTCTTTGTAGATAATGAGAGTGTATCTGGGAGGCAAAGTTGAAAAAGGTGCATCCCTCTCTGTAAAATGTTGAATTCTAAAATATTTTATATATTACAGTACACATATAAAATGAATTTTTCCAATTATAAATATACACAGGAGGTCGGCGGGAAGATGGTGGAAGAGTAAGACGTGAAGATCGCCTTCCTCCTCACGGATACACCAGAAATACATATACACGTGGAACAACTCCTACAGAACACCTACTGAAGGCTGGCAGAAGACCTCAGAGCCCCCAAAAGGCAAGAAACTCCCCACGTACCTGGGTAGGGCAAAAGAAAGAAAGAAAAAACAGAGACAAAAGAATAAGGACGGCACCTGCACCAGTGGGAGGGAGCTGTGAAGGAGGAAAAGTTTCCACACACTAGGAAGCCCCTCCGCGGGCGGAGACTGCGGGAGGCGGATGGGGGAGCTTCGGGACCGCGGAGTAGTGCACAGCGACGGGTGCGGAGGGCAAAGCGGTGAGATTCCTGCACAGACGATCGGTGCCGACCGGCACTCACCAACCCGAGAGGCTTGTCTGCTCACCCGCCGGGGCGGGCGGGGCTGCGAGCTGAGGCTCGGGTTTCGGTTTTGGACGGAGCGCAGGGAGAGGACTGGGGTTGGCGGCTTGAACATAGCCTGAAGGGGTTGGTGCGCCAGGACTAGTTGGGAGGGAGTTCGGAGGAAAGCCTGCACCGGCCGAAGAGGCAAGAGACTTTTTCTTCCCTCTTTGTTTCCTGGTGCGCGAGGAGAGGGGTTTAAGAGCGCTGCTTAAAGGAACTCCAGAGACGGGCGCGAGCCGCGGCTAAAAGCGCGAACCCCAGAGACGGGCGCGAGCCGCGGCTAAAACCGCGCACCCCAGAGAAGGGCGGGAGACGCTGGGGCTGCTGCTGCCGCCACCAGGGGGGCTGTGTGCGAGCACAGGTCACTCTCCGCGCCCCTCTTCCGCGGAGCCTGTGCAGGCCGCCACTGCCAGGTTCCCGGGACCCAGGGACAACTTCCCCGGGAGTACGCACGGCGGGTCTCAGTCTGGTGCAACGTCACGCCGGCCTCTGCCGCAGCGTCACGCCGCCTCTGCCGTCACAGGCCCGCCCCGCACGCAGTGCCCCTCCTTCCCCCATCCCCCAACCCCCGGCCTGAGTGAGCCGGAGCTCCCGAATCAGCGGCTCCTTTAACCCCGTCCTGTCTGAGCAAAAAACAGACGCCCTCCAGCGACCTGCGCGCAGGGGCAGGCCGGGTACAAAGCTGAGCTCCTGTGAGCTGTGAGAGCAGGGAGGAGAGGGGGAGGTCTCTCCCGGCAGCCGCGGAGGCGGCGGATTGAAGCTCCACAAACAACTTGATGTGCCCTGCATTGTGGAATACCTGAATAGACAGGGAGTGATCCCAAATTGAAGAGGTGGAATTTAGGAGCGAGATCTGTGATTTTTTTCCCTTTTCCTCTTTTTGTGAATGTGTGCGTGTATGCTTCTGTGTGAGATCTTGTCTGTATACTCTTGCTTCCACCATTTGTCCTAGGGCTCTATCCGTTCATGGTTTTTTTTTTTTTTTTAATTTTTTTTCTTAATAATTAATTTTAATTGTAATAACTTTATTGTACTTTACCTTCGTTCTTTCTTTCTTTCCTTCCTTCCTTCCCTCCTTTAGACAGCGAATCACCCCAGGTTGAGGAGGTGGTCTCTGGGAGCAGGATTTATGATTTTTCCCCCTTTGCCTCTCTTTGTGAACGTGTATGTATATGCTTCTGTGTAAGATTTTCTCTGTATAGCTTTGCTTCCAACATTTGTCCTAGGGCTCTATCCGTCCATGTTTTTTTTTAAAAAAAAATTTTTTTTTCTTAATAATTTTAATTGTAATAACTTTATTGTACTTTACCTTCGTTCTTTCTTTCTTTCTTTCCTTCCTTCCTTCCCTCCTTTAGACAGCGAATCACCCCAGGTTGAGGAGGTGGTCTCTGGGAGCAGGATTTATAATTTTTCCCCCTTTGCCTCTCTTTGTGAACGTGTATGTGTATGCTTCTGTGTAAGATTTTCTCTGTATAGCTTTGCTTCCAACAGTTGTCCTAGGGTTCTATCCGTCCTTTTTTTTTCTAAATATTTTTTAGTACAATAACTATATTATATTTTATTTTATTTTTATTGTATCTTCTTTATTTCTGTCTTTTTTCCTTCTTTCCCTCCTTCCTTCCTTCCTTCCTCCCTCCCTCCCTCCCTCCTTTCTTTCCTTCTTTGCTTCTTTCTTCCTTCCTTCCTTTCCTCCTTTACTTCTTTCTTTCCTCATACTTCTATTAATTCTCTCTACATTTTCTCCTTCTATCCCTCCTTCCTTCCTTCCTTCCTCCCTCCCTCCCTCCTTTCTTTCCTTCTTTGCTTCTTTCTTCCTTCCTTCCTTTCCTCCTTTCCCTCTTTCTTTCCCGATACTTCTACTAATTCTCTCTACATTTTCTCCTTCTATCCCTCCTTCCTTCCTTCCTTCCTCCCTCCCTCCCTCCCTCCTTTCTTTCCTTCTTTGCTTCTTTCTTCCTTCCTTCCTTTCCTCCTTTCCCTCTTTCTTTCCCGATACTTCTACTAATTCTCTCTACATTTTCTCCTTCTATCCCTCCTTCCTTCCTTCCCTCCTCTGTCCCTCCCTCCCTCCTTTCTTTCCTTCTTTGCTTCTTTCTTCCTTCCTTCCTTTCCTCCTTTCCCTCTTTCTTTCCTCATACTTCTAATTCTCTCTACATTTTCTCCTTCTTTCCCTCCTTCCTTCCTTCCTTCCTCCCTCCCTCCCTCCTTTCTTTCCTTCTTTGCTTCTTTCTTCCTTCCTTCCTTTCCTCCTTTCCTTCTTTCTTTCCTCATACTTCTAATAATTCTCTCTACTTTTTCTCCCTTTTATTCTGAGCCGTGTGGATGAGAGGCTCTTGGTGCTCCAGCCCAGGAGGCAGGGCTCTGCCTCTGAGGTAGGAGAGCCAACTTCAGGACACGGGTCAACAAGAGACCTCCCAGCTCCACATAATATTAAACGGTGGAAATCTCCCAGAGACCTCCATCTTAACACCAGCACCCAGCTTCACTCAACGACCAGCAAGCCACAGTGCTGGACAACCTATGCCAAACAACTAGCAAAACAGGAACACAACCCCACCCATTAGCAGAGACGCTGCCTAAAATCATAACAAGGCCACAGACACCCCAAAACACACCACCAGACGTGAACCTGCCCACTAGAGAGACAAGATCCAGCCTCATCCAGCACAACACAGGCACTAGTCCCCTCCACCAGGAAGCCTACCCAACCCACTGAAACAACCTTAGCCACTGAAGACAGACATCAAAAACAACGGGAACTACAAACGTGCAGCCTGCAAAAAGGAGACACCAAACACAGTAAGATAAGCAAAATGAGAAGACAGAAAAACACACAGCAGATGAAGGAGCAAGATAAAAACCCACCAGACCTAACAAATGAAGAGGAAATAGGCAATCTACCTGAAAAAGAATTCAGAATAATGATAGTAAGGATGATCCGAAATCTTGGAAGTAGAATGGACAAAATGCAAGAAACAGTTAAAAAGGACCTACAAGAACTAAAGATGAAACAAGCAACGATGAAAAACGCAATAAATGAAATTAAAAGTACTCTAGATAGGATCAATAGCAGAATAACTGAGGCAGAAGAACGGATAAGTGACCTAGAAGATAAAGTAGTGGAAATAACTACTGCAGAGCAGAATAAAGAAAAAAGAATGAAAAGAATTGAGGACAGTCTCAGAGACCTCTGGGACAACATTAAACGCACCAACATTCGAATTATAGGGGTTCCAGAAGAAGAAGAAAAAAAGAAAGGGACTGAGAAAATATTTGAAGAGATTATAGTTGAAAACTTCCCTAATATGGGAAAGGAAATAGTTAATCAAGTCCAGGAAGCACAGAGAGTCCCATACAGGATAAATACAAGGAGAAATACGCCAAGACACATATTAATCAAACTATCAAAAATTAAATACAAAGAAAGCATATTAAAAGCAGCAAGGGCAAAACAACAAATAACACACAAGGGAATCCCCATAAGGTTAACAGCTGATCTCTCAGCAGAAACCCTACAAGCCAGAAGGGAGTGGCAGGACATACTGAAAGTGATGAAGGAGAAAAACCTGCAACCAAGACTACTCTACCCAGCAAGGATCTCATTCAGATTTGATGGAGAAATTAAAACCTTTACAGACAAGCAAAAGCTGAGAGAGTTCAGCACCACCAAACCAGCTTTACAACAAATGCTAAAGGAACTTCTCTAGATAAGAAATGCAAGAGAAGGAAACGACCTATAATAACGAACCCAAAACAATATAGAAAATGGGAATAGGAACATACATATCGATAATTACCTTAAATGTAAATGGACTAAATGCTCCCACCAAAAGACACAGATTGGCTGAATGGATACAAAAACAAGACCCTTATATATGCTGTCTACAAGAGACCCACCTCAGAACTAGAGACACATACAGACTGAAAGTAAGGGGATGGAAAAAGATATTCCATGCAAATGGAAACCAAAAGACAGCTGGAGTAGCAATTCTCATATCAGACAAAATAGACTTTAAAATAAGGACTATTAAAAGGGATAAAGAAGGACACTACATAATGATCAAGGGATCGATCCAAGAAGAAGATATAACAATTGTAACTATTTATGCACCCAACATAGGAGCACCTCAATACATAAGGCAAATACTAACAGCCATAAAAGGGGAAATTGACAGTAACACATTCATAGTAGGGGACTTTAACACCCCACTTTCACCCATGGACAGATCATCCAAAATGAAAATAAATAAGGAAACACAAGCTTTAAATGATACATTAAACAAGATGGACTTAATTGATATTTATAGGACACTCCATCCAAAAACAACAGAATACACATTTTTCTCAAGTGCTCATGGAACATTCTCCAGGATAGATCATATCGTGGGTCACAAATCAAGCCTTGGTAAATTTAAGAAAATTGAAATTGTATCAAGTATCTTTTCCGACCACAACGCCATGAGACTAGATATCAATTACAGGAGAAGATCTGTAAAATATACAAACACATGGAGGCTAAACAATACACTACTTAATAATGAAGTGATCACTGAAGAAATCAAAGAGGAAATAAAAAAATACCTAGAAACAAATGACAATGGAGACACAACGACCCAAAACCTATGGGATGCAGCAAAAGCAGTTCTAAGGGGGAAGTTTATAGCAATACAAGCCCACCTTAAGAAGCAGGAAACATCTCGAATAAACAACCTAACCTTGCGCCTCAAGCAATTAGAGAAAGAAGAACAAAATACCCAAAGCTAGCAGAAGGAAAGAAATCATAAAAATCAGATCCGAAATAAATGAAAAAGAAATGAAGGAAACAATAGCAAAGATCAATAAAACTAAAAGCTGGTTCTTTGAGAAGATAAACAAAATAGATAAACCACTAGCCAGACTCATCAAGAAAAAAAGGGAGAAGACTCAAATCAATAGAATTAGAAATGAAAAAGGAGAAGTAACAACTGACACTGCAGAAATAAAAAAAATCATGAGAGATTACTACAAGCAACTCTATGCCAATAAAATGGACAATCTGGAAGAGATGGACAAATTCTTAGAAATGCACAACCTGCCAAGACTGAATCAGGAAGAAATAGAAAATATGAACAGACCAATCACAAGCACTGAAATTGAAACTGTGATTAAAAATCTTCCAACAAACAAAAGCCCAGGACCAGATGGCTTCACAGGTGAATTCTATCAAACGTTTAGAGAAGAGCTAACACCTATCCTTCTCGAACTCTTCCAAAATATAGCAGAGGGAGGAACACTCCCAAATTCCATCTACGAGGCCACCATCACCTTGATACCAAAACCAGACAAGGATGTCACAAAGAAAGAAAACTACAGGCCAATATCACTGATGAACATAGATGCAAAAATCCTCAACAAAATACTAGCAAACAGAATCCAACAGCACATTAAAAGGATCATACACCATGATCAAGTGGGGTTTATTCCAGGAGTGCAAGGATTCTTCAATATACGCAAATCTATCAATGTGATAAACCATATTAACAAATTGAAGGAGAAAAACCATATGATCATCTCAAGAGATGCAGAGAAAGCTTTCGACAAAATTCAACACCCATTTATGATAAAAACCCTCCAGAAAGTAGGCATAGAGGGAACTTTCCTCAACATAATAAAGGCCATATATGACAAGCCCACAGCAAACATCATCCTCAATGGTGAAAAACTGAAAGCATTTCCACTAAGATCAGGAACAAGACAAGGTTGCCCACTCTCACCACTCTTATTCAACATAGTATTGGAAGTCTTAGCCACAGCAATGAGAGAAGAAAAGGAAATAAAAGGAATCCAAATCGGAAAAGAAGAAGTAAAGCTGTCACTGTTTGCAGATGACATGATACTATACATAGAGAATCCTAAAGATGCCACCAGAAAACTACTAGAGCTAATCAATGAATTTGGTAAAGCAGCAGGATACAAAATTAATGCACAGAAATCTCTGGCATTCCTATATACTAATGATGAAAAATCTGAAAGTGAAATCAAGAAAACACTCCCATTTACCATTGCAACAAAAAGAATAAAATATCTAGGAATAAACCTACCTAAGGATACGAAAGACCTGTATGCAGAAAATTATAAGACACTGATGAAAGAAATTAAAGATGATACAAATAGATGGAGAGACATACCATGTTCTTGGATGGGAAGAATCAACATTGTGAAAATGACTCTACTACCCAAAGCAATCTACAGATTCAATGCAATCCCTATCAAACTACCACTGGCATTTTTCACAGAACTAGAACAAAAAATTTTGCAATTTGTATGGAAACACAAAAGACCCCGAATAGCCAAAGCAATCTTGAGAACGAAAAAAGGAGCTGGAGGAATCAGGCTCCCTGACTTCAGACTATACTACAAAGCAACAGTAATCAAGACAGTATGGTACTGGCACAAAAACAGAAAGATAGATCAGTGGAACAGGATAGAAAGCCCAGAGATAAACCCACGCACATATGGACACCTTATCTTTGATAAAGGAGGCAGGAATGTACAGTGGAGAAAGGACAGCCTCTTCAATAAATGGTGCTGGGAAAACTGGACAGGTACATGTAAAAGTATGAGATTAGATCACTCCCTAACACCATACACAAAAATAAGCTCAAAATGGATTAAAGACCTAAATGTAAGGCCAGAAACTATCAAACTCTTAGAGGAAAACATAGGAAGAACACTCTATGTTATAAATCACAGCAAGATCCTTTCTGACCCACCTCCTAGAGTAATGGAAATAAAAACAAAAATAAACAAATGGGACCTAATGAAACTTCAAAGCTTTTGCACAGCAAAGGAAACCATAATCAAGACCAAAAGACAACCCTCAGAATGGGAGAAAACATTTGCAAATGAAGCAACTGACAAAGGATTAATCTCCAAAATTTACAAGCACCTCATGCAGCTCAATAACAAAAAAACAAACAACCCCATCCAAAAATGGGCAGAGGACCTAAACAGACATTTCTCCAAAGAATATATAAAGAATGCCAACAAACACATGAAAGAATGCTCAACATCATTAATCATTAGAGAAATGCAAATCAAAACTACAATGAGATATCATCTCACACCAGTCAGAATGGCCATCATCAAAAAATCTAGAAACAATAAATGCTGGAGAGGGTGTGGAGAAAAGGGGACACTCTTGCACTGCTGGTGGGAATGTGAATTGGTTCAGCCACTATGGAAAACAGTATGGAGGTTCCTTAAAAAACTACAAATAGAATTACCATATGACCCAGCAATCCCACTACTGGGCATATACCCTGAGAAAACCAAAATTCAAAAAGAGTCATGTACCAAAATGTTCATTGCAGCTCTATTTACAATAGCCCGGAGATGGAAAGAACCTAAGCGCCCATCATCGGACGAATGGATAAAGAAGATGTGGCACATATACACAATGGAATATTACTCAGCCTTAAAAAGAAATGAAATTGAGTTATTTGTAATGAGATGGATAGACCTAGAGTCTGTCATACAGAGTGAAGTAAGTCAGAAAGAAAAAGACAAATACCGTATGCTAACACATATATATGGAATTTAAGGGAAAAAAATGTCATGAAGAACCTAGGGATAAGACAGGAATAGAGGCGAAGACCTACTGGAGAACGGACTTGAGGATATGGGGAGGGGGAAGGGTGAGTTTTGACAGGGCGAGAGAGAGTTATGGACATATACACACTAACAAACGTAGTAAGGTAGATAGCTGGGGGGAAGCAGCCGCAAGGCACAGGGATATTAGCTCGGGGCTTTGGGACAGCCTGGAGGGGTGGGAGGGGGAGAGTGGGAGGGAGGGAGACGCAAGAGGGAAGACACATGGGAGCATATGTATATGTATAGCTGATTCACTTTGTTATAAAGCAGAAACTAACACACCATTGTAAAGCAATTATACCCCAATAAAGATGTTAAAAAATATATATATATATACACAGGTAAAGTATTATATAAAATAATATATATTCTGATTAAAATATTTCCCTTCCATTTTTTAGAGGTGCAGCTGTATATAATATCACATACTACACTACTGTCAAAGCAAGAAATTCCATATGACCAATGCGGATTTATAATCGTGGTGAAGATGACAATGTAGCAGAAAATGTCATCTTTTGTACTGAGCAAATAACCAATATTTAATATGTTTACATTAGTTAAGTGGTAACAGGAATAAAATATCATTTAAATTTATGTTATTAGTGAAAACATTGGAAAAATAGAGCTTTGAAAGTTCAAAGGAGAAATCAAGGTGACTATCACAATAAGAAATTCACTTTTAAAACATAAGTTCAATGATATTCAGAAGGAATTAGAAAGAAAAGGACTTCAAAGGTCTCATAAGCATAAAGAAGTCAAAGAAGGTCAATCTTGAAACTGCTGCTAGAGGGGATCAGAGAGATAAAACTTAAGCCTCATAATTACTGTTAGAAAATTAAAGGAATAAAAGTGGCTGACATCAAATCAAAAGCTTTCAAACTGGAAGAGGAGATTCCTGAGAAACAGCAATAAAATCCATCTGGACACAGTGATCAGAATTCACATTAAAAGATGATTAAAGAAAAAAACAGCCTTTATCAATACACTATCAGAAAGTCCCGAGAAATCATTCAGAATAAGTAGTAAATGACAGAAAATAGGAAAGATGACATTTTCCTGAGTCATGGAAAATTAAAAACCTTGAATAAAAGAAATAAAATTCTAAATTTGAAATCTAATAAGACCCAAGTCAAGGATGAGCTCCTGAATGGCATTAGTAAATTCAACTGAAGCAGCTCTGATTCTGTGGGCAAACGGTCCAGTGACCAAGTAGATCAGAAAAAATTTAATTTATGTGGTTCTTTGAGATAGCAATTTGTATACTATTCTCAGAAATCAAGTATAGAAACTATGAATCAGTGTGAGTTTTTCTACTTTCTGAGTAAATTCCACCAGAAAGCATTCATATCTATAGGAAATTAATCATACTTAGTAAAAAAGCTTAAGTAGTGTGAACCCATTCTGATAAAATACTGAGTAAATAAACAAATGGAGGCGAATAGACCCATTTCCCTGTGCACAAGAATTCCAAATAATTTACATATACACTCCATACTCAAGGAGGTAGAGCATAACTTCCCATCCTTTAAGTGTGGGCTGTGCAAGGAGACTTCCTTCCAAAGAGTACAGCGTGTAATGGGGGAAGGAGAGTAATGTTACAATGGAGAAACCTGACATAACACTACCTCAAGTCAGATAATCAAGGTCAACATCATCAGTGGTAAGTTATATTGATAGTGTGTACCCTTGATAGGACGTGATGAGAACGGTACTTGGCCTCTGTGCTCTTCCTCCCAAAACCCATAAACACAGTTTAATCGTGAGGAAAACACCTGGAAAATTCCAACTGAGGGACATTCTATAAAATATCTGGCCAGTGCACCTTAAGCTGTCAAGATCATCCAAAACAAGGAAAGTCTGAGAAACCATCACAACCAAGAAGAGCCTAATGACACGTGACAACTAAATGTAATGTGCTATCCTGAGTGGGATCCTGGAACAGAAAAAGGATGTGAGGTAAAACCTAAGGAAAACTGAAAAGAGTATGGACATCAGTTAATTAAAACAAAACAAAACCAAAAAACCTTATCAGGGTGATATTAAAAACTATATAAAATATCTTCAATTTTTAAAACTATTCACATACAGGGAATTACTATCTATAAGTCCTAAAAATTAGGCTATAGCCAAAAGATGACACTATAGTCGAGGGGTGCAGACATCTCTGATTCCACAATTATTCATTCACGTTAGGTTGTCTGTCAATATAATAATAAAGCATACAAGTATAATCTTAACTCTGTGGAAACAGAAATTCAAAAACTGAGAGGTCCAAGTAGAGTGAATTATAAACACAAAAAATTTTATCACTTGCCTTGGGTTTGTCATTAAAATGATTTAAACAATTTTCAAACACTAATTCACAAATATATTGGTGGATGCATACATGTGTTAGTAATATTCTTAAAACTGTGTGAGAAAAACTGTTAAATTTTTACATAGAACCTGTTTAATAGAATTTCTTCCAGAAAATAACTTAAACTACACATACATACACATAGGTACATTCACATGCACATATATATACACAAGTATTTTGTTTTCAATTATTAACACATGATTCCATTAACCATCAGCTACTTGGAGCAAAACTGTGCTACTGTGGAAAGTATGTTTTAGCCTTATCTTTAATGGTGGGTTCTGTGATAAATACACTATTTTACTGTCATATTGATGCTATTAACGAAGGTGTTAGTACACATCAGTAATAGTATTTAAAATGACACAAGACAATCAAATGGAGTTGGAATGTTTCTTCCAGAGTAAAGTTGATAAAAGATTAAGGGTTTTGCCTTTATGAGTTTAATGAATAGAGAAGAATTATCACATAAAACAAAGTAGTATCTAAAAGAATGTGCTAGGATAAACTTCTATAAATAAACACTTTAAAATTGAAAGTTATAAATGCTCTTCTGATACAAAAAATAGAAAAATGTTATCAATGAGAAATTTAGTTTTGAAGAAAACACTCTAATCAACTATTATAAAAGCAAATGATCAACAAATTGAAAATTATCTGTAAGCATGATAGATCAGATATATTGTACTCTGTAGAAAGTATTGACTAAGAAATATTAATAATTCTAATGCTACTTCTTTATCAAGCCAACATCACCCTCTCAAATGATTTACTGTAATAGCGTTCTAGATGTTCTCCCTACTTCCATGTTTGCCTTTCTAGAATCTATTTTCATATAGCGGCCAGAGCGATGTTGGTAGAATATTAGATCATTTCACATCTCTATTCAACACTATCTGATAACTACTTGCTTCTTTCAGAGTGGAGGCCAAAATCTTTACAAAGCCTAGAAGGCCCAATGGACCCTGGCCCTTAATTAACTCTGTGATGACTACCCTCCCTCTTCCTATTCCCCTCCCCCTCACTCCTTTTGCTCCATCCCTATGGAGTATTACAGCTGAATCTGGTCCTTTTTAATTATTTTATAATTAACTTTATAACTCGGATAAGCTGATGTCTGTGGCATTCAGACAGGTAAGAAATCTTCCAGGCCCTACATTCTACCCATCAAAATTGAGAGTATATAGAGAAAAGCTGTTAGGAGGATTGGTTCTGGAGTCATACTTCCTGGCCTGGAATTCCTGCTTCTTTGCTTTAAGAACAAGCTATTTTATTTATTTTGCTTATTTTGCTTCAATCCCTGCTTAGCTCATACACTTTATTTATTTATTTTTGCAGTACGCGGGCCTCTCACTGTTGTGGCCTCTCACGTTGCGGAGAACAGGCTCCGGACGTGCAGGCTCAGCGGCCATGGCTCACAGGCCTAGCCGCTCCGCGGTATGTGGGATCCTCCCAGAAGGGGCACGAACCCGTGTCCCCTGCATCGGCAGGCGGACTCTCAATCACTGCGCCACCAGGGAAGCCCTTTTTTTTTTTTTTTAAAGAAGATGTTGGGGGTAGGAGTTTATTAATTAATTAATTTATTTTTGCTGTGTTTTATCTTCGTTTCTGTGCAAGGGCTTTCTCTAGTTGTGGCAAGCGGGGGGCCACTCTTCGTCACGGTGCGTGGGCCTCTCACTATCGCAGCTTCTCTTGTTGCGGAGCACAGGCTCCAGACGCGCAGGCTCAGTAGTTGTGGCTCACAGGCCTAGTTGCTCCGTGGCATGTGGGATCTTCCCAGACCAGGGCTCGAACCCGTGTCCCCTGCATTAGCAGGCAGATTCTTAACCACTGGGCCACCAGAGAAGCCCCCAACAGCGCCTATCTTTGTCAGATTTTTCTGTCATTCCTAGATTTACTTCATAAAAATAAATGGAATATTTTCCTTCCATTTGCAGTAGTTGTCCCACCATCTCTTGAACTTCCATAAGGTGGAAGTTCATCTTATGTAGTCTTCTTGATTGGGAATCAGGAAAAAATATTCTTTGTTCACCTAACTTCAGGACTGCTGTCTACAGCAATTCTGTGTGAAAGACATTTTAGCCAAGCATAAAATACAATTCTTGCTTCATCTTTATTTCCTTGAATGAATTTGCAGATTTTGCAGACATGTTCCAATAAGTGAGTGTTTTTATAGAGCATTCTGAAATTCAACCTGATATATTTCATTTTATAGGTGAAAAAAATTTGTTATATTGTGTAAACAATCTGAAGTTCTAAAAACGTAACTGGTTATGCCAAGGTGTTGACTTTGTATTGACATTCCAAACAATTTGTCCTGTTATACACTATGACATACTAATAAGTCTAATAAGTATCCTTTTTCTTGCAGAGAATTCTTCTACAAATACATCTTTAACTTTTGGTTACTTAAAGTGTTCTGGTTTTCTTTTTTGGGTTCTCTAATTATGTATGCATATTAAATGTCCTTTAGGTTCACTGCATTTTTAAATATTTTTAACCCACAATTTATTTGTATTTCATGCAGTTTGAGTCCCTCCTATGCTCTTTTTGGACTACCAACAAGACAGGATAGAAATATCGATCAATCAATAAAAGTGAACATTAGAAACAGACTCAGAAGTGATCACAATAATGATGCTTATTAGATAATTATTTTAAAATAAAAAGTCAATATATTAAAAAATAACATTGATTCAAAATATGTAAAGCAAAAACTTGACAGAATTGAAAGGAGAAAAAAAGACATATTGATCATTAACATAGGAGATTTTAGCACTTTTTCAATATGTAATAGAAAAAGAGAAAAAGTCAGTAAGAGTACAGAAGATAAGAAAAATAGAAGTAACAGATTTGGACTAATCAGCATGTGCAGAACAGTACACCCACAAAAGGCAGAAAATAAATACATATATATATATATATATATATATATATATATAAATGGCAAATGGTTCTTTTCAAGCACACATGAAATATTTTATAAGTATTGACTATATTTTGGGCCAAACAACAAAATTTAAAAATTAGAAATCAAAACCAATCAATGACAAAAAAATCAAATAACAGAAAGTTAAATTAAGAAGTATACAAATATTTGAATGAATGTAAAACAGTATACTTCAAACATGATTCAAGGAATAAATCTCTAAGGAAATTAGAAATTTTGTACTGAAAAGATAATGAAGATGTGACATATAAAAATATATGGAATACATCTAAAATTAATAGGAAAATATTTGGCTTTAAATACATATGAGATAAGAAGAAAGGCTAAAATTCAATTATTTAAGTATGAAAGTAAAGTTTAGAAATGAGCAAGAAATCAATCAAAAGAAAGTAGAAGCATATAGTAATAAATAACAGAAATCAATAAAATTAAAAGCAGTTGTGCAATAGATACAAATCACCAAAAGTTAATGTTAGTTCTCCAGAAATATTAATAAAATTGCTAAAGTCCTAGAGAGACTGATCAAGAAGAAAGACATAAAACACAAATTTCCAATATTAATAATGAAAAAAGTGGATTTCACTATAAATCATACCTACATGAGAACAACAGCAGAATAACATAATCACAACTTGGTGCAAATGTATTTGCTAATCTAAATGAAATGGGAAAATTCCTTGAAAAACAGCATTTATCAAAGCTAAAAATAGAAAAATCTCAATAGTATTATATTCATTAAAGATATGTGCATTCCATTTTTGTTTTTTTAATCAGTTTTATTGCTGTATAATTTATGTACAATAAACTACAACCCTTTAAAGTTTATAACTGAGTGAACTTTGAGAAATGTATTTAGCTATAGATCCCTTGTCAGAACTAAGAAAAGTTCCATCACTCCCAAAAGTTTCCTCATTCCCCTTTGCATTCCATCATTTCCTCTCCTCCAGGCCTCAAGCAACAAATGATCTCATCCTTGTCACAATAGATTAATTTTATTTTCTAGAAGTTTACGTAAATGGAACCGAACTTTATGTACCCTTCTTGTCTGGATTATTTCACTCAGCATAATAACTTTTAGATTCATCCACATTATATCAGTAGTTTGTTCCTTTGTTGCTAAAGAGTATTCAACTGTGGTAAATATCACAAAGTCTTTACATATTTATCTATTGTTGGTTGTTTGGTTATTTCCAGTTTGGAGCTGTTGTGAATAAAGCCCCTAACAGCAATTGTATCTGAGCCATTCTCTGGAATATATTCCTTTTCTTTGTTACAAGTACCTAAGAGAGGAATGGATGGTATGGTGGACATAAGCTTAAATTTTAAAATTCTGTTAACTTTTCAAAGTGCTTAACATTTGCATTCACAATAGCTGTGCCTGAGGGTTCCAGTTGCATTATATTATCACCGTTGATATTTTTAAAAGCCTTTCAATTTTTACTCATTTTAATGAGTCTGTAGTGATATTTCATTATACTTTTAACTTTAATATTCCTGATGACAACTGATGATGAGCATCTCTGTGTGTGCTTACTGGCTTGTTGTACACCTACTTGGTAAGTTTCTGTTCAAATCTTCTGCACATTCTTTTAACTTTTTAAAAATTATTTTTTATTGGAGTATAGTTGTGTTAGTTTCTACTGTACAGCAAAGTGAATCAGCTATATGTATACATATATCCCCTCTTTTTTGGATTTCCTTCCCATTTAGGTCACCACAGAGCATAGTGCAGAGTTCCCTGTGCTATACAGTACGTTCTCATTAGTTATCTATTTTATACATAGTTATCAATAGTGTATATATGTCATTCTCAATCTCCCAATTCCTCTCACCCACCATTCCCCCTTGGTATCCATACATTTGTTCTCTCCATCTGTGTCTCTACTTCTGCCTTGCAAATAAGATTATCTATACCATTTTTCTAGATTCCACACATACGCGTTAATTTACGATATTACTTTTTCTCTTTCTGACTTACTTCACTCTGTATGACAGTCTCTAGGTCCATCCACGACTCTACAAATGACCCAATTTCGTTCCTTTTGATGGCTGAGTAATATTACATTGTATCTATGTACCATATTTTCTTTATCCATTCCTCTGCTGATGGACATTTAGGTTGCTTCCATGCCCTGGCTATTGTAAATAGTACTGCAATGAACATTGGGGTGCACATGTTGTTTTTTTTGGTTTGTTTTTTTACCTCTTTATTGGAGTATAATTGCTTTACAATGTTGTGTTAATTGCTGCTTTATAACAAAGTGAATCAGCTATACATATACATATATTCCCATATGGCCTCCCTCTTGCATCTCCCTCCCACCCTCCCTATCCCACCCCTCTCGGTGGTCACAAAGCACTGAGCTGATATCCCTGTGCTATGTGGCTGCTTCCCTATCTATTTTACATTTGGTAGTGTATATATGTCCATGCCACTATCTCACTTTGTCCCAGCTTACCCTTCCACCTCCCTGTGTCCTCAAGTACATTCTCTACGTCTGTGTTTTTATTCCTGTCCTACCCCTAGGTTCTTCAGAACCTTTTTTTTTTTCAGATTCCATATATATGTGTCAGCATATGGTATTTGTTTTTCTCTTTTGACTTACTTCACTCTGTATGACAGTTTCTAAGTCCATCTACCTCACTACAAATAACTCAATTTCATTTATTTCCATGGCTGAGTAATATTCCATTGCATATATTTGTCACATCTTCTTTATCCATTCATCTGTCGACTGAAACTAAGGTTGCTTCCATGCCCTTGCTATTGTAAATAGAGCTTCAATGAACATTGTGGTACATGAGTCTTTTTGAATTATGGTTTTCTCAGGGTATATGCCCAGCAATGGGATTGCTGGGTCATATGGTAGTTCTATTTTTAGTTTTCTAAAGAAACCTCCACACTGCTCTACATATGGCTGTAACAATTTACATTCCCACCAAGTGTGTATGAGGGTTCCCTTTTCTCCACACCCTCTCCAGCATTTATTGTTTGTAGATTCATTGATGATGGCCATTCTGACCGGTGTGAGGTGACACCTCATTTTGGTTGTGATTTGCATTTCTCTAATAATTAGGGATGTTGAGCATCTTTTCATGTGTTTGTTGGCCATCTGTATGTCTTCTTTGGAGAAATGTCTATTTAGGTCTTCAGCCCATTTTTTGATTGGGTTGTTTTTTCATATTGAGCTGCATGAGCTGTTTGCATATTGTGGAGATTAATCCTTTGTCACTTGCTTCATTTGCAAATGTTTTCTCCCATTCTGAGGGTTGTCTTTTCATCTTGTATATGGTTTCCTTTGCTGTGAAAAAGTTTTCATGCTTCATTAGGTCCCATTTGTTTATTTCTGTTTTTATTTTCATTACTCTAGGAGGTGGGTCAAAAAAGATCTTGCTATGTTTCTTTTTTTTTTCGCAGTATGAGGGCCTCTCACTGTTGTGGCCTCTCCCACTGCGGAGCACAGGCTCCGGCCACGCAGGCTCAGCAGCCATGGCTCATGGGCCCAGCCGCTCCGCAGCATGTGGGATCCTCCCGGACCGGGGCACGAACCTGTGTCCCCTGCATCGGCAGGCGGACTCTCAATCACTGTGCTACCAGGGAAGCCCCTCTTGCTATGTTTTATGTCAAAGAGTGTTCTTCCTATGTTTTCCTCTAAGAGTTTTATAGTGTCTGGCCTTATATTTAGGTCTTTAATCCATTTTGAGTTTATTTTTGTGTATGGTGTTAGGAAGTGTTCTAATTTCATTCTTTTACATGTAGCTGTCCAGTCTTCCTAGTACCATTTATTGAAGAGGCTGTCTTTTCTCCATTGTATATTCTTGCCTCCTTTATCAAAGTTAAGGTGACCATATATGCGTGGGTTTATCTCTGGGCTTTCCATCCTCTTCCATTGATCTATATTTCTGTTTTTTGTGCCAGTACCATATTGTCTTGATTACTGTAGCTTTGTAGTATCATCTGAAGGCAGGCAGCCTGATTCCTCCAGCTGCATTTTTTTCTCTCAAGATTGCTTTGGCTACTTGGGGTCTTTTGTGTTTCCATGCAAATTGTAAAATTTTTGTTCTAGTTCTGTGAAAAATGCTACTGGTAATTTGATAGGGATTGCATTGAATCTGCAGATTGCTTTGGGTCGTATAGTCATTTTCACAATGTTGATTCTTCCAATCCAAGAACATGGTATATCTCTCCATCTGTTTTGTATCATCTTTAATTTCTTTCATCAGGGTCTTATAATTTTCTCCATGCAGGTATTTTGTCTCCTTAGGTAGGTTTATTCCTAGGTATTTTATTCTTTTTGTTGCAATGGTAATGGGATTGTTTCCTTAACTTCTCTTTCTGATCTTTTGTTGTTAGTGTATATGAATGCAAGAGATTTCTGTGTATTAATTATCCTGAGATTTTGCTAAATTCATTGAAGACCTCTAGTAGTTTTCTGGTGGCATCTTTAGGATTCTCTCTGTATAGTATCATTTTATCTGCAAACAGTGACAGTTTTACTTCTTCTTTTCCAGTTTGGATTCCTTTTTATTTCTTTTTCTTCTCTGACTGCCTTGGCTAGGACTTCCAAAACTATGTTGAATAATAGTGGTGAGAGTGGACACCCTTGTCTTTTTCTCGAGCTTAGAGGAAATGCTTTCAGTTTTTCACCATTGAGAATAATGTTTTTTGTGGGTTTGTCGTATATAGCCTCTATTATGTTGAGGTAGGTTCCCGCTATGCCCACTTTCTGGAGAGTTTTTAATCATAAAAGGGTGTTGCTGTTTGTCAAAAGCTTTTTCTGCATCTGTTAAGATGTTCATATGGTTTTTATTCTTCAATTTGTTAATATGGTGTATCACACTGATTGATTTGCATATATTGAAGAATCCTTGCGTCCCTGCAATAAATCTCACTTGATCATGGTGTATGATCCTTTTAATGTGTTGTTGGATTCTGTTTGCTAATATTTTGTTGAGGATTTTTGTATCTATGTCCACCAGTGATATTGATCTGTAATTTTCTTTTTTTGTGATATCTTTGTCTGGTTTTGGAATCAGGTGATGGTGGTCTCATAGAAGGAGTTTGGAAGTGTTCCACCCTCTGCAATTTTTGGAAGAGTCTGAGTAGGATAGGTGTTAGCTCTTCTCTAAATGTTTGATACAATTCACTGTTGAAGTTATCTGGTCCTGGACTTTAGTTTGTTGGAAGATTTTTCATCACAGTTTCGATTTCATTACCTGTGATTGGTCTGTTCATATTTTCTGTTTCTTCCTGGTTCAGTCTTGGGAGGTTGTACTTTTCTAAGAAAAACTTGTCCATTTCTTCCAGGTTGTCCATTTTATTGGCATGTAGTTGCTTGTAGTAGTCTCTTATGTGCACGTTTTAAAATTGGGATGTTGGGCTTCCCTGGTGGCGCAGTGGTTGAGGGTCCACCTGCTGATGCAGGGGACACGGGTTCGTGCCCCGGTCTGGGAAGATCCCACATGCTGCGGAACGGCTGGGCCCGTGAGCCATGGCCACTGAGCCTGCGCGTCTGGAGCCTGTGCTCTGCAACGGGGGAGGCCACAACAGTGAGAGGTCTGCATACCACAAAAAAAAAAAACAAAAATAAAAAACAAAAATAAAATTGGGATGTTTATCTCCTTATTGAATTGTATGAATTCTTCTATATTCTGGACCCCATTCATCTGACAAAGTATTTCTCTTGCAGTATTTTTCCTGTTCTTTGGCTTTCTATTTTATTTCACTTTAAAAACAAAGTCCATGGGTCATCATAAGTAATGTAAGTCCATATCAGTGATAATCAGAACAACAGGGCAGTTAAAATATATTATAATAAAGTACCTATTAAATAGGTATTTCTACTTCGGTTGTTAAGACTAATTGTTATTTTCATCAAATGTTTCTATCACCTGGAAACTCAAGGAAAGTGTGATTTCCCAAGAGATTAAAAAAAAAATTGCATAGCATCAGCATCCATGGAATGATATAAGAAGGCAGATGATCATTTTATATTCATTCACTGTATGAAAAGAAATATTCTAATATCAGAATTGTCCGAATGCTAAGCTTTTTAAAATAAGATAATTCATTCACTACATGTTAACATAAAAAACACACTTTTAAAAAATTTAAAATATTTTCCAAAGCAAAATAAATATTTGAGAACAGTAGCCTTGTTTTACTTTTTTTTTTCCTTTTGGTCTGGCTTACTGGAAGATAGTGGTACTCTCGTATAAGATTCTACATTTAATCTGTTACAATACATTGTTCCAATTGAAACATACAATGAAAATCCAGCCCAACTTTTCAGATAAGTCTGGATATACTTTGATACTACACCAACACTTTAGGTGCGATGTGGTGCTTGTTGCAATAATATTTAACTCTGAGGAAAAAATGGAGGGAAATGGAAAGAGAAGAGTGGTAGGGAGTGGAAGTGGATTCAAAGAGCTCATATTTATCTGTAATATTCTGTATATTTTACTTTAAAAATCTGGAGGATATCTGAAAAAAATGCTAATGGATATCTATTCCATGAAGTCTCAAAATCAGCATCATAGATTCTCTATTACTTTAAATTTTCTCAAAGTAATGTTTGGAAGTATGGCTTTGATATATGGAAGGTAAACCAGTAACTACTACTTCAGAAAAATGTTCCTTCAAGATTAAAATAATCAAATAAAACAATTGTGACAATTTACCTAAGAAATTTTACTCTGTTTTTTCTAAAGAGTATTTTTTTAAATTCATTTTTAAAATTTTTAATTTATTTTATTTTTGGCTGTGTTGGGTCTTCATTGCTGCACGCAGGCTTTCTCTATTTGCGGCGAGGGGAGGCTGCTCTTTGTTGTGGTGCGCAGGCTTCTCATTGTAGTGGCTTCTCTTGTTGCAGAGCACTGGCTCTAGGCATGCGGGCTTCAGTAGTTGTGGCATGTGGGCTCAGTAGTTTTGGCTCGTGGCTCTAAAGTGCAGGCTTAGTAGTTGTGGCACATGGGCTAAGTTGCTCTATGGCATGTGGGATCTTCCCAGACCAGGGCTCAAACCTGTGCCCCCTGCATTGGCAGGCAGATTCTTAACCACTGCGCCACCAGCAAAGCCCTTACTCTATTTTTTATGTAATAATTAGGGAGATTAATTGCAATGAATTTAACAGAATAGAACTCTCATGTAATGAAAACCCAGAGAAGTACGATAGCATTAACAAAAGACGCTTAAGTTCTAAATATGAAAACATGGAGAGATATAGGTTAATGTACACATATTTAAAAATTGTGAATACAAAAAACTAAAAATATAACTTTTCTTTGCATGATATATTCAAGAGCATTTGATAAAATTAAATTTTAATATTACATGAAAAACCAGCCAGCAGGGACCAGCTGTAACGAAATGACTGATTCTCCTATTTTCAGGGCTGATTAGTTATGTGATTTGGATGACCTATTGTGTGCTCCTAACATGTTCTGAAGCGACTGGGAAAAATGATTAGAGTTATGACTCCTTATGCTTCCTGGAGTAAGTTGATCATTGCCAGAGCTAAATAACAAATTAAATCCACAGTGCTATATCAATAACTAATTCAGCACCCTGGAACCACAATTTATTTGTTTCTTTCCCATTTAACAGAGGAAAAGAAAAACTTTGTAGACTAGTTTGTTAAAAGTTCACATCCATACACCAGAGACAGACAGGCAAGGTACAAATGAGCACTACTCCCACCAGCTACTCCTTCCTGAACATTTATCCCTTCTCCCCAGTAGCCGAGTTGCATCTATGTCTCTTCTATGAAACTGCTGTACAATGCTGCTGGGAGAACACTTACCCAATCCTTAGGCAAGAAATCTTTTGAAATTGTTATTTTTGGTATATCTCTTCTCATTGTTACTTGACAGGCAGAAGGATTTCACACATTTACTTATTTTGGTGGAGAACTTAAGCAACCACTTTGATCAACAATGTCAATGAAATCTCACTTTTGTTAACATTTTAATGCTTTCAAGAGCTTTTACGTACATTATTTCATTTGCTTTTTATCACATCTCTGGGGGGGATGAATTTATTTTAAAGTTTGAGGAGAATAAGACATTTAGAGACTTTCAGAAGCTCTTAAGGAAATAATAACAAAAGAAGAACTGGAATCACAGTTCTTTTGAGCCCTTTCAAACACTCTTTCCATGATACCTTGTTTCTCATGATAAGCAGTGCTAGGGGCACTTGAAATAATACTTCTTAAAAATAACAACCCTAGTAGAATGCTGCTCTAGAAACTTTATTTGCAAACAAACACATTAATCCAGAATTTGTCTTTCAATAGACAATCACTTATTAAATCATGATTAACAAATCTTTGTATTAAGTTTCCCCTGTTTAGTCTAGTGTGTGGTTTCTGTTTCTGGCTTAGACTGACCCAGGCTGCTAGAGTTCTCAATTCACACAGCATGAATGTCAAACTTGTCAAATGAGAGTGATCCCAGGCACTTGTTTAAATTCAAAAACATAGAAATTTTTTCAAATTAATTCATTGCTTTCTCTATCTCCTTTGCTCCAGGGGTACCATCTATATACAAGGCATACTAACGGGTTCTCACAGCTTAAGAGAAAATACCTTGTTTGATATTAGCATCTGTTTAAACTTAGGTCTATTCAATTATGCACTTTCAAGAAATTCTAAATTCCTCTTTTTCTGTCTTACTCTTCTTTCTCTGCAGGAAACACTCAACAAATGTTTGTGGGAAGAATACAAAATGAGCAGGGAACTCTGTTGTGTATGCTTGGCCCCACATTCTAGTAGTCATGAAAAATGATAAAAATTGTAGGAAAAAAGTTGCAGATTCTTATTAATTACTTAAAGAATTTTCCCAATAACTGAACGTATTAATGGTTCAAAAGACAGTACACATACCTTAAGTTTATTCTTTCCTTGCTCATCCTCTATGACACTGTATATATCTTTTTCTTGAAAAGATTTTTTTTTTTTTTTTACAAAAAGAAAGAACATATTTTTTTCTTTGCGTCCCCAAACTACATGCACACATTTAAGGTACCTAGGAAAAACCCAATGCTAAAATAACAATGTGTTTCAAGGGTGCATATATTTAGTTGCATCCTGTGTTTTTATGAGCTTATTGACTACTTTAAATCAAACCACTTAAATCATTTAGCAAATATCTACCTGCCTACTCATTTGGAATATGTTACTATGTATTTGTGCTCCAAGAAGTAAGAAGCTACTGAATTCATTAAGTTATTTAAAATCTTTTTAGGATTAGAGGGCATTAAAACAATTTTTAATTAGTATATATTTTTGTTATTTATTTACAACACTAACTTCATAACTGTGACAAATATTTCCCTTTAAAACGCTCTTCTATTAACTTTGAAATTTTTCACTATATAAGTGAGAGAAATGTCATTATTTCCTAATTGTAACACTTTTCCTCTTTTTAAACTTATCAGGATGACAATATCATTTTGTCAACATTTTAATCAAACCTGCATGCATGAGATTCATGCCTGGTACCCACAAAAATGGCCATATATAAATCTGTCCTTGAATGACTACTTCCATGCTCTGTACCCTCAAGATGGGTATCAATGTTTTAGATATAGAAAGTATTGTATCTCTTGGCCTGGAAGAAGTCCAATTATTTAAAACTGTATACATGAAGTTAATAATTCTTCAGGATTTCATTAAATAGTTCAATATATGACCAGTCCCACCCATCAGGAAGCTTACACAAGTCTCTTAGATAGACTCATCCACCAGAGGGCAGACAGCAGAAGCAAGAAGAGCTACAATCCTGCAGCTTGTGGAATGAAAACCACATTCAAAGAAAGATAGACAAAAGGAAAAGGCAGAGGACTATGTACCAGATGAAGGAACAAGATAAAACCCCAGAAAAACAACTAAATGAAGTGCAGATAGGCAACTTTCCAGAAAAAGAATTCAGAATAATGATAGTGAAGATGATCCAGGACCTTGGAAAAAGAATGGTGGCAAAGATCGAGAAGATGTAAGAAATGTTTAACAAAGACCTAGAAGAATTAAAGAACAAATACATAGAAGAATTAAAGAACAAACTAACAGAGGTGAACCATACAATAACTGAAATGAAAAACATACTAGAAGGAATAAATAGGAGAATAACTGAGGCAGAAGAATGGATAAGTGACCTGGAAGAAAAAATGGTGGATTCACTGCCATGTAACAGAATAAAGAAAAAAGAATGAAAAGAAATGAAGGCAGCCTAAGGAACCTCCAGGACAACATTAAATGCACCAAAATTCACATTATACGGGTTGCAGAAGGAGAAGAGAGAGAGAAAGGACCCAAGAGAATATTTGAAGAGATTCTATTTGAAAAATTCCCTAACATGGGAAAGGAAATAGCGACCCAAGTCCAGGAAGCACAGAGAGTCCCAAGCAGGATAAACCCAAGGAGAAACATGCTGAGACATATAGTAATCAAATTAACAAAGATTAAAGACAAAGAAAAATTATTGAAAGCAATGAGAGAAAACTGACAAATATCATATAAGGTAACTCTCATAAGGTTAAGAGCTGATTTCTCAGAAAAAACTCTACAAGCCAGAAGGGAGTGGCATGATATATTTAAAGTGATGAAAGGGAAGAACCTACAACCAAGATTACTCTACCCGGAAAGGAACGCATTTAGATTGGATGGAGAAATCAAAAGCTTTACAGACACGCAAAAGCTAAGAGAATTCAGCACCATCAAACCAGCTCTACAACAAATGCTAAAGGAACTTCTCTAAGTGGGAAACAAAAGAGAAGAAAGGTACCTACAAAAACAAACCCAAAACAATTAAGAAAATGGTCATAGGAATATACATATGAAAATGACCTTAAATGTGAAAAGATTAAATGCTGCAACCAAAAGACACAGGCTCACTGAATGGATACAAAAACAAGACACATCTATATGCCGTCTACAAGAGACCCAATTCAGACCTAGGGACACACAGAGACTGAAAGTGAGGGGATGGAAAAAGATATTCCATGCAAATGTAAATCGAAAGAAATCTGGAGTAGCAATACTTGTATCAGATAAAATAAATTTTAGAATAAAGAATGTTGTAAGAGACAGGGAAGGACACTACATAATGATGAAGGGATCAATCCAAGAAGAAGATATACCAATTATAAATATATATGCACCCAACACAGGAGCACCTCAATACTTAAGGCAGATGTTAAGAGCTACAAGAGAGGAAATCAACAGTAACACAATAATAATGGGGAACTTTAACATCTCACTTACACCAATAGAGAGATCATCCAGACAGAAAATTAATAAGGAAACACAAGCTTTAAATGACACAACAGACCAGATAGATTTAATTGATATTTATAGGAAATTCCATCTAAAATCGGCAGATTACATTTTCTTCTCAGGTGCACATGGAACACTCTCCAGGATGGATCAAATCTTGGGTCACAAATCAAGCCTCAGTAATTTAAGAAAACTGAAATCATATCAAGCATCTTTTCTGACCACAACGTTACGAAATTAGAAAACAATTACAGGCAAAATACATGTAAAAAACACAAACATATGGAGGCTAAACAATACATTACTAAATAAGCAAGAGATCACTGAAGAAATCAAAGAGGAAATCAAAAAATACCTATAGACAAATGATAACAAAAACTCGACGATCCAAAATATATGGGATGCAGCAAAAGCAGTTCTAACAGGGAAGTTTACAGCAATACAATCCTACCTCAAGAAACAAGAAAAATCTCAGGTAAACAATCTAACCTTACACCTAAAGGAACTAGAGAAAGAAAAACGAACAAAACCCAAAGTTAGTAGAAGGAAAGAAATCATAAAGATCAGAGCAGAAAAAAATGAAATAGAAACAAAGAAAACAAGAGCAAAGATCAATAAAATTTAAAGCTTGTTTTTTGAGAAGGTAAACAAAACTGATAAAACTTTAGACAGACTTATCAAGAAAAAGAGGGGGAGGACTCAAATCAGTAAAATTAGAAATGAAAAAGGAGACATTACAATGGACACCACAGAAATATAAAGCATCATAACAGACTACTTACAAGCAAATCTATGCCAATAAAATGGACAACCTGGAAGAAATGGACAAATTCTTAGAAAGGTGTAACCTTCCAAGACTGAACCAGGAAGAAATAGAAAACATGAACAGACCAATCACAAGTAATGAATTGAAAATGTGATTAAAAATCTTCCAACAAACAAAAATCCAGGACCAGATGGCTTCACAGGTGAATTCTATCAAACAATTACGGAAGAGCTAACACCTAACTTCTCAAACTCTTCCAAAAAATTGCAGAGGAAGGAATACTATCAAATTCATTCTATGATGCCACCATCACCCTGATACCAAAACCAGACAAAGATACTACAAACAAAGAAAATTACCAACCAATATCACTGATGAATATAGATGCAAAAATCCTCAACAAAATACTAGCAAACAGAATCCAACAACACATTAAAAGGATCATACACCATGATCAAGTGGGATTTAACCTAGGGATGCAAGAATTCGTCAATATACGAAAATCAATCAATGTGATACAGCATGTTAATAAGCTGAAGAATAAAAACTATATGATCATCTCAATACATGCAGAAAAAGCTTTTGACAAAATTCAACAGCCATTTATGGTAAAAACTCTCCAGAAAGTGGGCATAGAGGGAACCTACGTCAACATAATAAAGGCCATATATGACAAACCCACAGCAAACTTCATTCTCAATGGTGAAAAACTGAAAGCATTTCCTCTAAGCTCAGGAGCAAGACAAGGGTGTCCACTCTCACCACTATTTTTCAACATAGTTTTAGAAGTCTCAGCCACGGCAATCAGAGAAGAAAAAGGAATAAAAGGAATCCAAACTGGAAAAGAAGAAGTAAAATTGTCACTGTTTGCAGATAAAATGATACTATACATAGATAATTCTAAAGATGCCAACAGAAAACTACTAGGGCTAATCAATGAATTTGGTAAAATTGTAGGGTACAAAATTAATGCACAGAAATATCTTGCATTCCTATACACTAACAACAAAAGATTAGAAATAGAAATTAAGGAAACAATCCCATCCACCATTGAAACAAAACGAATAAAATCCCTAGAAATAAACCTACGTAAGGAGGTAAAAGACCTGTACTCAGAAAACTATAAGACACTGATGAAAAAAATCAAAGGTGACACAAACAGATGGGGAGATATACCATATTCTTGCATTGGAAGAATCAATATTGTGAAAATGACTATACTACCCAAAGTAATCTATAGAATCAATGCAATACCTATCAAATTACCAATGGCATTTTTTACAGAACTAGAACAAAAAGTCTTACAATTTGTTTGGAGACACAAAAGACCCCACATAGCCAAAGCAATCTGGAGGGAATAAAAGGGAGCTGGAAGAATCAGACCCCTTGACTTCAGACTATACTACAAAGCTACAGTAGTCAAGACAATATGGTACCAGCACAAAAGCAGAAATATAGATCAATGGAACTGGATAGAAAGCCCAGAGATAAACCCACACACCGAGGGTCCAGTAATCTATGACAAAGGAGGCAAGGATATACAATGGAGATCTCTTCAATTAGTGGTGCTGGGAAAACTGGACAGGTACATGTAAAAAATGAAATTAAGACACTCCCTAACACCATACACAAAAATAAACTCAAAATGGATTAGAGACCTAAATGTAAGACTGGACACTATAAGACTCTTAGAGGAAAACATAGGAAGAACACTCTATGACATAAATCATAGCAAGATCTTTTTTGACCCACCTCCTAGAGTAATGGAAATAAAAACAAAAATAAACAAATGGGACCTAAGGAAAGTTAAAGGCTTTTGCACAGCAAGGGAAACTATAAACAAGATGAAAAGACAACCCTCAGAATGGGAAAAAATATTTGAAAATGAAGCAACTGACAAAGCATTAATCTCCAAAATATATAAACAGCACATGCAGCTCACTATTAAAAAAACAAAAAAACCCAATCAGAAATAGGCAGAACCTAAATAGACATTCTTCCAAAGAAGTCATACAGATGGCCAAGAGGCACATGCAAAGCTGCTCAACATCACTAATTATTAGAGAAATGCAAATCAAATCTACAATGAGGTATCACCCCAAACCAGTTAGACTGGGCATCATCAGGAAATCTACAAACAACAAATGCTGGAGAGGGTGTGGAGAAAAGGGAACCCTCTTGCACTTTTGGTGGGAATGTAAATTGATACAGCCACTATGGAGAACAGTATGGAGGTTCCTTAAAAAACTAAAGATAGAATTACTATGTGACCCAGCAATCCCACTACTGGGCTTATACTAAGAGAAAACCATAATTCAAAAGACACATGCATCTCAATGTTCACTGCAGCACCATTTACAATAGCCAGGTCGTGGAAGCCACCTAAATGCCCATTGACAGATGAATGGACATAGACGTATGGTACATATATACAATGGAATATTACTCAGCCATAAAAAGGAACAAAATTGGGTTAATTGTAGAGATGTGGGTGGACCTGGAGACTATTATACAGAGTGAAGTAAGTCAGAAAGAGAAAAACAAATATCATATTAATGCATATATGTGGAATCTAGAAAAATAGTACAGATGATCCAGTTTGCAAGGCAGAAGTAGAGACACGGATGTAGAGAACAAACCTATGCACACCAAAGGGGGAAAGTGGGGGGGAGGTGGTGGTTGTGGTGGCATGGATTTGGAGATTGGGATTGACATGTATACACTAATATGTATAAAACAGATAAGTAATAAGAACTCGCTGTATACAAAAGTAAATTAATAAATGAAAATTTTAAAAAATACAAATAAAAATGTTTTTAAAAAAATAGTTCAATATTTAATGAACAGTTATGGTGAATAACTTTTATTCCCTCTGTATATTCATGAAAAGAGTAGTTTATTTTTAGAATGCTACATATTATTTACATGGTTTATCAAAGTTATATATGTCTGTAATATGTAACTGATTTTCTTGCTTGGAAGATTCCATATGAAAAATTACACTGGAAAACTGATATATCAATACATTAACATCACTAAAACTGAGACTTTAAATTTTAAATGACTTAATGAGCTAAATTCTTCAGTAAATAACTTAAATCTTGGAGTAAGTCACTTAAGTCATCCCTTTAGTTCTTTCAAGCCATTACAGGTTCCATTTCTGCTCAACAGGCTTATTATAAGCATTAGTAGAATTCTTTTATGATTAAATCATTGCTGTCTCTATGACCCTTCTCCTTTATTTTCTTCTTGCTCTCTACTTGACTGTGGACTGTGAAGGACATGGAAGATCTTCCAAGACTATTCCACTAAGATCTTAGGTGTTAACTCAATATTGAAAAAAACAACCAAATTAAAAAATGGGCAGAAGACCTGAAGTGACATTTTTCCAAAGAAGACATACAGACAGTCAACAGGCATATAAAAAAAAGCTCAACATCACTAATCAGCAGAAAAAGGTAAATCAAAACCACAATGAATTATCACCTCACACTTATCAGAATAGCTATCATCAAAAAAACCACAAATAACACGGGTTGGCAAGGATATGGAGTAAAGGGAACCCTTGTACACTGTCGGTGGGAATGTAAATTAGTGCAGACACTGCAGAAAACAGTATGGAAGTTCCTCAAAAAACTAAACATATAACTACCAGCAATTCCACTCCTGTGTATATACTCAAAGAAATTGAAAACACTAATTCAAAAAGATACAAGAACCCTAATGTTCATAGCAGCATTATTTACAATAAGCAACCGAAGTGTCCAACAGATGAATGGATAAAGAAGATGTGGGATATATATGTATATAAAAGAAATACTACTCAGCCATAAAAAAGGATGAACATTTGCCATTTGCAACAACATGGATGGACTTGGAGGGTATTAGGCTTATTGAAATAAGTCAGACAGAGGAAGACAAATACTGTATGGTATCACTTATATGTGGAATCTAAAAAATAAAACAAACTCGTGAATATAACAAAAAAAGAAAAAGATTTGCAAATATAGAGAACAAACTAGTGGTTACCAGTGGGGAGGGGCAAGGTAGGGGTAGGAGATTAAGGGGCACAAACTACTATGTATAAAATAAATAAGCTACCACGATATATTATACAGCACAGGGAATATAGCCAATATTTTATAAAAACTTTAAATGGAGTATAAATTATAAAAATTTTGAATCCTATTTTGTACACCTGAAACTAATATAATATTGTAAATCAACTATAGCTCAATAAAAAATTAGAAATTATATATATAATTATATATATACACACATATATATGTATATATATCTCAGGTGTTACATTTTTCACTCTGGATTCCTGAAGTCTTTCTACCATGTCACCAGATAATTATAAATTTCACTTCTCCTTATATAAATTATACATGGTACTGGTGCACAGCACATTTTAGTGGTAGGCCTACATTCTTAATGAAGACATATGCTACATTCAATTAGAAGGTTCTTGAAATGGAGAAAGGAAATTATAGTAATAAAGTATATTATGTTATAAACCCATCTGTGCTTTAAGGTAGGGTAAGGCAATTAATGTATATGTAAGTGTGCTATGCAAACATTTACCTGTTTTTGGAAGTAGAGAATTCATGGATGTGATTTACCTGTTGATCTTTCTAATAACTTTTTCAGAACATTAAACTGTATATATAGATCTGAAACTAAAACCTGATGGTATAATGGCTAGCCACATGAATTGTTTGTGTCTTGGTTTTCTATGTGCATATACCATCATCTATATTTCTTGATATCAACATGAATTGAATCTAGCTTTTAGAAAGTTTAATGAAAAGAGTGGATATGTATGTTACCTACCATCATGCTTCAGAAATCTAGCAAAACCCCACTTAGTTCACAAGTAGTAGTTATTATTCTTGTAACCTCATATCATACTGCTCTCCATTTCACATTCAGCTTCATGTAAACTGACACAGTTCTTGTTTAGGGTTTTGAATTTGCTATTTCCTCTGCCTAGGAAGTTTTTTTTCTAGATCTACCTTGGCTTATTCTTTCACTTCCTTCAGATATTTGCTCAAATATTACCTTCTCAGTGAAGTCTTCCCTAACTACTTTATCTAAAATTACAGTCCCTTCTCCCTGATATTTCCTATTCTAAATACCTGATACATTTTTCTCCATTGCAGTTGTCATGTTCCAATAAAGTTTGTGTGTGTTTATGTTTGTGTGTGTGTGTGTGTGTGTGTGTGAGTGTTAAGGTTACCAAATAAAAAGGAGGATTCCTGTTAAATATGAATATGAGATATAAGTATGTCCAAATACTTTATGGGATATAATAATAATAAAAACATTATTTGTTGTTTATCAAAAATTCACATTTAACTGCATTTTAATACGTAATATATGGAACATACGTTTAAAATACAATATATTGTACATTCTTTAACCATGCAATATTTGGGACGTATTTATACCAAAATTTATTTGTTGTTCATCTGAAATTAAAATTGTTATTTTTGTATTTTTTTTATAAATTTGGCCATCTGTGGGTACATGTACACACAGTGTATTACCAACTAGAATGTAATCTCTACAAGCAAATTTTTGCTGTTTTGTTCCCTGACGTAGAGGTGAACAAATAAACAGAGGTGCTCAACAGTATGTATTTAAGAATGAATTTAGTTACTTAACCCTTTATAATCTAGGTTTCATTATGTGTTAACTTAGGACAACAATATCTACCTACAGAGTTTTGGTGTCATTTAAAAGAAATAATTTATGTAAATAGTTTTTCACAGTACCTAGCAAGGTACTAATTTTTTTTTTTTCCATACAGGTTTGCTTTTATTTCCACACTCAGCCTGTTGAGACAATGGTAGTAAGTATTTGATGATTATTTATTCTTTTGCATTTGTTATTACTATAGCCATTATTATTGTTATTGTTCTTAATCCCAACAAGGGCCCCTAAATATTCAGGGTAAAAATTTCTAAAAATCTCCAAGTTTTTCATTTAGAAAATGTCATTAGCTGCTTTCCCTAAGATTGAGCTCAAAAGAGATTTGCTTTGCTTCTGAAAGACATATGCAGTGTCTATTGAGTCACTGTTGGAGTTCAAGAATATTTTTCTATTTTTCAAAGGATATAAAAATAACAGATTTTTTTCTTTCCTCATTTGGGAAAAAATAAGATGGGTCAAAGAAATCTATAAAGGTTTGGACTGAAGCTATAAAATGACACTTCAAATGTTATATCTCATTTTCAAGTAGAAGTCTGTTGTAGACAGGAGGATGGTATGGGTGGTGGGAACTGCTTAAAAAGCAGCTGCAAAGTATTTTTAAATAGCACCATTTCAAAACTTGCAATTTCCTTGTTTTCTGAAATAAGCTTGATAAGAGGTGAACACATCAAACACACTTTAATGCATTATGTGCTGATTCTCTTTTATAAGGAGACACCTAAGAAGCTGAGTGTGCTGCAGTGGGGCAGGGTTGGGTCCTCTGGAAAACAGAGGGCTACCTCCTCTTTAACAATATAGAGCCACAGGCTTTGTACATGTATCAGACATTGGGGCTTTTGCTTTCAGTTCATCATTATGGCTTCTTCAGAAATCAGGTTTACATAAGTTTAAGCAATAGATGCATGCTTGAAAAGATGGTTGTAAACTGATTATTTTCTATAATGCATCATGTATATCAAATTTCTCTTAGAGGATTTACCATTTAAAGAGACATTTTAGTGAACATTCTTGTGAAGTGAGAAATATTTTGGGGTTTCATATAACCACACTCTAACTTATCTATTTTGTAAATTTGGACATTCACAAAGTTATTTTATTTTTCATGTTGGAAAACAGCTAGTAAGCATCAGATAGACTTAAAGCCAGATATTAGAATTTTGTTGTGATTATATCACTGACAAAATTAAACAGATATTTAATGTCCCATTCGGTGACACACATTATTCATAGTACTCTATTGAGCAAAAGACACCAAATTAAAAAAGGGATATACTATTACTAAGATTTATATTTGCATTTTTATAAGTATACTTACATACCAGAATCCTCATGGTTCCTAATTGGGTATAAGAATAAGCATACACTTGAGTTTTCACATAAATGACTTTAATAATAGACATGTATGGAGACACTCTATTTTTGAATTTGCCAATGACTATTTTCCGTGGTAGAAGCAAATAAAGAACAGAGGTTATAAGCATGGACTTTAGAGTTAGACTCCTGTTTAGCCCCTTCCTACTCATATAATCCTGCAAAAGCTACTTATTTTCAAGGCCGATGCTCACTAATTTAATCAATGGGGGACTATAATAGTACCAGACTCAAAAATCTTTTGCGGTGGTATAGTGACATAGCTCATGTAGGGTGCTTACCACCAAACCTCCTATATAGTATAAAACACGTAAATTGCAATTCTTAACTATCATTTCATATCGTATCATGAAGAAATGTGTATAACCACTGTAGGGGAGCAAAATTTGCCACCCCAAAATGTCTCTTTGGTATGAGGATTGTTTTGAGCTGAAAACAATCAAGGCCCAAAAGACTCAGGAAGAAACTTTGACCTTCCCCCTAACTGTCTGAAAGAATGTAGATAGAGGAACTGTTCCAGGAAGGGAGCTGCCACCATAGATAACTACAGTATGAACTAGGTGTGATAGGGAGGAACCTAGCGAAGTCTGTTTGTTAAAAGTCCTCTCTGTGTCCCATTGTCTCTGCATGGCCCCTGCAAACAGTTTACCAAATACTTGCCTTTCCATCTCTATGTGAATTGCCTTCTTCCTCTTTGAAGTCCTAAACCACTAGCCCCAACAACCTCTTCTATCTTTAGCTGAAGAGGTATTTAAAGGGAGGGTTTTGGCCATTTTGGCAAGCACTCAGTTTTCCTAGGTCTCTCTCATGTGTACATGTTATTAAACTTTCATTTGATTTTCTCCTGTTAATGCATCTCATGTTAATTTAATTCTTAGACCAGCCAGAAAAACCTAGAATGGTAGAAAATGTCTTCTTCCCTGACGCCACTTTGAATATGAAGAACTCATGACCCTCTTGGCAGTTATTACCATTACTATCATCGTCATCATTATTTTAGCTGTTATTAAAGATATTAAGAAGTTTTTGTGTTACAGATGATCCTTTTACACTATACAAATATATATATTCATATTTTCCATTCCATACACACATATATTTTACATGCCATGCTTACATTTTTAAGAAGAGAACTGTCAAATTTTTTTTTTTGTTTGTTTGTTTTTTGTTTTTTTTTTTGTTTTTTTTTGCAGTACGTGAGCCTCTCACTGTTGTGGCCTCTCCCGTTGCGGAGCACAGGCTCCGGACGCACAGGCTCAGCGGCCACGGCTCACGGGCCCAGCCGCTCTGCGGCATGTGGGATCTTCCCGGACCGGGGCGCGAACCCGTGTCCCCTGCATCGGCAGGCGGACCCTCAACCACTGCGCCACCAGGGAAGCCCAGAGAACTGTCAAATTTTAATAGCATCTTCATATTTTAAAGTAAGGAGGACAAATAGGCTACTTAAAAATTACTTCTCTCCATATAATTTGCAGAATGGCAATTTCTACTCTTTATTTAGTAAAGTTTTATATTTTGTGTAATACTACTGTACTTACAAAAGCTTGTGATTTAAGTAACATATGTAAATGAACTTAAGTGGTATTTGCATACTGACTCATTTAATCATAATATTCATAATCAAATGAAAATCATTTTAGGCAAGCACAGCCCTAAGGAATGTAGTGAATTAGCTTTAATTTGCAAATGAGGGCTTTTAAATAATGCTTTTAAAATTTGACTTCATATTAAAAAAACATTGATCATTCTTTTCCAACTTTAAAGAAAATATTGGAAGCTGACTAGTTTAATTCAACCACTCTTTGTTTCTGAACAAAAAGTTTTATAATACGTTATTGACCTATTGTATAATAAATAACAATGTAATTAGTCAAATGACTGACTAAGCCTTTTAAAATGATAAAATTCTAACTTCCAGTTAGTAACCATCTCATCTATAAAAGCATCTTCAATTGAAAAATAAATCACAAGATACTGTACAACTTACATTTCCTGGAAAATGGAGCCAGTATATGCATGAATATAATACATATTGGTTTCTTGTACTCAGTTTATCAAGAAAATTAATACGAAGTACCCAACAGTTTCTAATTTTTTTGAAAGCAAAGATTAATAAACAATTTTAATAAGGCATAACTCATTTTATTGCACTTCACTTTATTGCTCTTTGCAGATAATTGCTTTTCTTTTCTTTTTTTTTTTTTAATTGAAGGTTTGTGGCAACTCTGCTCAAGCAAGTCTTTTGGTGCCATTTTTCCAACAGCATTTACTCACTTCATGTCTCTGTGCCACATTTTGGTAATCCTCGCAATATTTCAAACTTTTTCATTGTTATTATATTTGGTATGGTGATCTGTGATAAGTAATATTTGATGTCACCAGTTGTTTGGGGGTGCTGTGAACCATGCCCATATAAGATGGCGAACTTAACTGATATATGTTATATTTGTTCTAACTGCTCCACCAACCAGTTATTCCTCTATCTCTCTCCTTCTCCTTGGGCATCTCTATTCCCTGAGACACAACAATATTGAAATTAAGCCTATTAATAACTCTACAGTGGCCTCTAAGAGTTCAAGTGAAAGGAAGAGTCACACAAATCTCACTTTAAATCAAAAGCTAGAAAAGATTAAGCTTAGTGAGGAAGGCATGTCAAAAGCCAAGTCAGACCAAAATCTAGGCCTCTTGTGCCAAATGGTTAGTCAAGTTGTGAATGAAAAGGAAAAGTTCTTAAGAAAATTAAAAGTGCTACCCCAGTGAACACACGAATGATAAAAAAAAAAAAAAAAAGAATAAAGAAAAAATAAGTGAAACAGCCTTATTGCTGATATGGGGAAACTTTTAGTGGTCTAAACAGAAGATCAAACCAGCTACAACATTCCCTTAAGACAAAGTGTAGTCCAGAGCAAGGCCCTAAGTCTCTTCAACCGTATGAGGCACAGAGAGGTGAGGAAACTGCGCAAGAAAGGTTTTACGCGGGCACAGGCTGGTTTATGAGGTTTAAGGAAAAAAGTCATCTCTATAACACCAAAGTGCAAGGTGAAGCAGCGAAGGACTGGGATAGAAGCTGCAGCAAGTTATTCAGAAGATCTAAGATAATAAATGAAGGTGGCTACACTATGAAACAACCTTCTATTGGAAGAAGATGCCATCTAGGACTTTCATGGTGAGAGAGAATTCAAAGCCTGGCTTCAAAGTTTCAAAGGACAGGCTGATTCTCTTGTTAGGGGCTAGCAGCTGGTGACTTGAAGTTGAGGCCAATGATCATTTACCATTCCAAAATCCCTGGGGTCCCTAAAAACGATAGTAAATGTACTCTGCCTATGCTCTAAAAATGAAACGACAAAGCCTGGATGACAGCATGTCTCTTTACAACATGATTTACTAAATATTTTAACCCTACTGTTGAGATCTACAGCTCAGGAAAAAGAAGATTAATGTACCTGGTCACTCAAGAGCTCTGATGTAGCTATACAACAAGATTCATTCTGTTTTCATGCCTGCAAGCACAACATTCATTCTGCAGCCCATGGATCAAGGGGTAATTTTTTTTTTGATTTCTTTACCAGTATATATATATTTTCTAACATCTTTATTGGAGTATAATTGCTTTACAATGTTGTGTTGGTTTCTGCTTTATAACAAAGTGAATCGGCTATCCTTATACATATATCCCCATATACCCTCTGCGTCTTCCTCCCACCCTCCCTATCCCACCCTTCTAGGTGGTCACAAAGCACCAAGCTGATCTCCCCTGTTATGCAACTGCTTCCCACTAGCTATTTTACATTTGGTAGGGTATATATGTCAATGTTACTCTCTCGCTTCATCCCAGCTTACCCTTCCCCCTCCCCGTGTCCTCAAGTCCATTCTCTATGTCTGCATCTTTATGCTCAAGGGGTAATTTTGACTTTCAAGTCTTATGATTTAAGAAATACATTTCATAAGGCTATAGCTGCCATAGATAGTGATTCCTTTGTTGGATCTGGGGAAAGTCAATTGAAAACTTTCTGGAAAGATTCACCATTCTAGATGCCATTAAGAACATTTATGATTTATAGTAACAGTTCAAAATAGCTACATGGAGCTTCCCTGGTGGCGCAGTGGTTGAGAGTCCGCCTGCCGATGCAGGGGATACGGGTTCGTGCCCCGGTCCAGGAGGATCCCACATGCCGCGGAGCAGCTGGGCCCGTGAGCCATGGCTGCTGAGCCTGCGCGTCCAGAGCCTGTGCTCTGCAATGGGAGAGGCCACAACAGTGAGAGGCCCGCGTACCACAAAAAAAAAAAAAAAAAAGCTACAAAGCTACATGAACAGGAACTTGGAAGAAGTTGATTCCAACCCTCATGGACGACTTTCAGGAGTTTAAGACATCAGTGGAGGAAGTCATTGAGACATGGTGGGAAGAGCAAGGGAACTAGAAGTTCCCTTCTAGATGAAGATGTGACTGAATTGCTGCAATCTCATGATAAAACTTTAATGGATGAGGAGTTGCTTCTTATGGATGAGCAAAGGAAGTGGTTTCTTGAGATAGGATCTACTCCTGGTGAAGATGCTATGAAGACTATTGAAATGACCACACAAGAATTAGAATATTGCATAAACTTAGTTGATAAAGCAGCAGCAGGTTTTGAAAGGAATGACTTCAATTCTGAAAGATGTTCTGAGATCAAAATTCTATCACACAGAGCTGCATGTTACAGAGCAATTGTTCATGAAAGGAACTGTTGATTGATGTGGCAGACTTCATTGTTGTCTTATTTTAAGACATTGCCACAGTCACCCCAAGCTTTAGCAACTACCACCCTGATCAGTCAGCAGCCATCAACACTGAGGCAAGACCCTTCCCCAGCAAAAAGATTATGACTCACTGAAGGCTCAAATAATGGTTATCAATTTTTAGCAATAAAGTACTTCTAAATTAATGTTTGTACATGCTTTAGACATAATGCTATTGCACATTTAATAGACTACAGTTTCGTGTAAACATAACTTTTATAGGCACTGGGAAACCAAAAACTTTGTTTGTGACTTGCTTTATTGCAATGTTAGATTTACTGTGGTATTAGATTTATTGTGGTGTCATGAATCTAACCCACAGTACTTCCGAGGTATGCCTATATATTGTAGCCACCTGTCTATATGTGAAGGTAAGATAATATAGTTTTTAAGAATATGGATATCTGAGTCAGAAGGCCGCTGTTCCAATTCTGGTACCACAGCTGCTGTGTGACCTTGGGCAAATTATTTAACTTCTCTAATACTTTTCTCATCTTTAAAATAGCAATGATAACAGTACCAAATTCATATATTTATTGAATTATGTAATATCATACTTGGCAATCTTTTAAAAAGTAAAAGTACTTAATATATACTAGCTATTATCACTATCAGTACTGTTATTTGCTAGAAGGAAAAGCTTACCTTTATATACTTCTTGATATTTTGCCCACCAATATGGGACCTATTTAAAAGAAAAATTACAGGGTATGGCAGACCTCCTACAGCAACCAAAAACAGATAAATAATCTCCTCTGTATCCACTCCTGGAAGAATCACATGAACCCTGTGGCTTCCAAACCTGAGACTTCCAAACCAAAAATGTTTGGCCTGCCCCAGGTTAGATTATATGTGCTTGGAGCACTTAACTAACAAACATGTGTTCCATAAAACTACTATGGCTCTCACCCTCCTCTCACTTCCTCACTGTGAAACTTAATTTCCACACCCATATTTAGATGTTACTCTATTCCACTGGTCAATCTGCAATACAGCAGGGATCTATAAGGAGACAACCCAGTTTCCTGTACTTTGAAATAAGCTAAAAGTGGTTTATGCCCATAGATTTGTGCAGTGTCCAAATTAAACTGAGCTGAAATACAACCCATTTCAAAGTGACTTACTGTCATGCAAATTAGTTTAGATTATGTATTTTCTCATCCTATTTAAAAACATATTCCAAGATAAACTATTTTAGTAGTTAATGTTATTACACCTGAAAATTTAAAAATTAACTTATTTTAAAGGCTTCCACATCACACTGGCATAATTGCCTCTCCCAAAAACCTTGTCAAAGAGACAGGGCATAACTAACTGTTAGTTATATTTTATAAATGAAGATCAAAGAACAGGAAGACACTGAGGTACAGAAGAAACTAAATTCAAAGAGTTGGATTGTAAGCAAAGGATTCTTGTTTTTGGACCACTAGATAAGCGTGTGTGTATGCACGCACACATACCCCCCTAAAACGAGGGGATAAGAAATATGTGGTAGGCAGGTACCAATTCAAAAGTTTAATTTTCAACCTATTACAAATCTCTATCCTCACAGTAATCATTATGAAGTAACTAAAAATTCTACAGATTTGTCCATAAACTTGAAGCCCAAATCTTAATGTGTCACAAGGTTTTCAAATCATCCCAATTTTTTCACAAATTTTCAGTGAAAACATTTTTACATTTTACCTAAGATATTTATAAATAGTAGAAATACAGACTACGTACAGTCTACAGGCTGAACAAATGAGAAAAATGAGAAACATCTTCTTTGGGCAATAGATCATAGTGACCCTTCACATCAAAGTAAGTTTGTTTTTTTTTTTTTTTTGCGGTACGCGGGCCTCTCCCTGCTGTGGCCTCTCCCGCTGCGGAGCACAGGCCCTGGACACGCAGGCCCAGCGGACGTGGCCCAGTGGCCCAGCCGCTCTGCAGCACGTGGGATCCTCCCGGACCGGGGCACGAATCCGTGCCCCCTGCATCGGCAGGCGGACCCCCCAACCACTGCGCCACTAGGGAAGCCCATATCAAAGTAAGCTTTACAAAGAATCATTATTAAATTGACCATGTAGAGGAGTTGTTAATTAGGAAACGAATACACACAGCAACTCACACACAGAGAAAGACATACACTAGAACTTGCTTGAATCTTCTAGTCTGATAGCTGAATAGACCAATAATTCTGAAGTAGAAAATAATTTTGAATTTTAATAAATACAAGGTAAAAAAGAGAGTTTAGGTTTATTAATTTAAAGGACATTCCTTATGTTAGTTTTGAAATTTTTGTGCATTATATGAATTTCACAAAGATTTTTCTTTTGTCTTGTTCAAATTTGATTCTTGAGATAGAGTTACCGGTGTGTTTATTTTCAAAATGTTGCAAAAGAGAAAATGCTGGTATTACTTAAAATATTAATAGGGAAAGTATATCCAGTTAAATAGATAAAATTAGTTAAAGCCATTGCTTTAAGCAAGAGGAAGACTCTACTTTAGTTAATATGGATCAGACCCATCTTCAGTTATATCTTGCAAACATGACATTTCTAACATCGAACTAATTCTGGGAGCAAAATATAAACATTTTATCTTTCCTCATTTAAGAAATGTTGGCCAAGTTGCTAGGTATGATACATAAGCATTATTTCTTCTTTACTTAACATTTGTTGATAGAGCACAGACCTCCAAAATGCTGGCAAATACCTCCTTCATACCTAAAAGCATTTATCTATGTACTATGGTGTCAGAAGGTGTAAATTTTATTGTTACCAGGTTGTTGCTAAGGGGGAATTTGTATATTCTTGAAAGATAATGTTTATGGGACTTTCAATATTTTTTCCCACATCACCCATATAATTTAGCCAAATAATTTATAATTAAAATAGAAGAAAGATATTTAAACAAATCAGCCTTACTAAAACTTTAAGAAACTACTGACAAAATTGAATGGGCCTTTAATCTATGGCCTGTAAACCACCTTTCAGGATACCAAAACATACAGACAAGATGATTAATTAATGCAATAGTGAATATCTGTCTTGGATGTTTTAAGCATTGCTGGCTTGAAGGCAGAGATGTGGGCTCATGATCTCAGTCTTTTCAAATTCTTAAATATAGTGACCTTTGAAAAGCTGCATTGTGAGTTACCATCTATTGATATATTTCACTGTGATATGCAGAGAAAATAAAAACTTACTTTCAAGAACTTACATGTCAACTTTTTAATAATGCAACACTTTAGTGTATATTATAGCGAGCCTATAATTTTCATATCTTGAAGATAATTTACTGATTGCACGTAAGGATAGTAGTGCCTAATCTAAATGTGCTTGCCACCATCCTGACCACACACAGACCCTGGGGAAAAATAAATAAATAAATAAGCCTATGAGCCTGAATGAGCCTTAATAAGTTGGGGGTGAAAGGCAGGGAAGGAAGATGAAACTAAAAGTATATTTCTATGCATAATAGTGTCCATTTTTTTTGTTGTTGTTATGGAAGTGAATATGAAGTGGAAACCAGAGCTGGAGTGTCTAAAAAGTTATGTCAACTTAACATTTTATTAAATACTTATAATTTGTCTTCCACTGCACTAGACACTTAGAATTCAAAGTTGAAAAAATGAGGCATTTTGCCCCCTCAAGGAGCTCAGTGTCACAATCAGTGCGAGATGAGTAAAATGGTTCTGGCAGTATGGTGACTGATGTGCTAACCGCACAAACATACTACCATGAGAATACAAATAAGAATTTGTTCATGTTGAGCAGAGGGAAGACTTTGCTGAAGGAATGATGTATGAGTTGGACCTTGTATTGTATAATACAGTAGTTAAGCATGTAAAGTAGTTAAGCATGATGGTATAAACTGAAAGATTCACAAATGGCACTATGGTCATGCATATAAAATTTTGACTCCTTGGCTGTAATTTTTTCCATAAAATTGAAGTACTGTTACATGCAATGTCATATTCTAGATCAGATCCTGGGACAGAAAAAGGACTAAAGTGAAAAAACTGGTAAAATCCAAATAGGGTCTTGAGTATAGTTAATGGTAATTTATTACTGCATTTGTTTTAGTCAGTTATATTGATGAGGGTCACAGTCACTTTCTTATAGTACTAGTTTACTGCTGGCTATCACACTATAGCAACAGCTTGCAAGACTACTCCTACCTATAGTGCACCTTGCATCTGAGAAGAAGATGCCAGCCAAACCCCTTTTCCAATTTCAATGGGTTCTATGGGGCCTAGTAATGGAAATATTTGGATTGTAGAGGCCCCAGAATTAAGCTGATAGTAAATTCCTTTAAAACATGGAGTTTATAAATTTAAAAAAACTTTATAAATTTAAAAACACTTTATAACTTTTAAAAACCTTTTCACTACATTTGACAAATTCCTAAAAAAGAAGCAACATACCAATAAAAAGTTGTGAACCTAAAAGCAACTTTTCTAAGATATCAATAATTAAAACAAATTCTTATAGATCATGCCAGAGGAAAGCTTGAATTGTCTTTCTATTTGCTTTATAGAAAATAGTATTTAAATATTGTCAGCAATCAAAGAATATTCAGTCAACATACATAAAGCATTATGGAAATGGGATGGCAACAATAAAAATGTTAATTTTCTCAATTTTGGATTATTTTTATAAATATATATTTATATAAATCCTTTTATGTCCTTTTTGCATATTGTACCTTATTTTTGAAGTTATGATTTTTATAATATATATCATAAAATGACTCCTCTAAACTTTGTAAGTTAGAGGTCACAAAAATTCCTGGATTCATCTCTGTAAGTAGAGTCCCTAAAAATGACTGATGGGAAATTAAAACAATGGCATTTGTTAGAAAAACTCAAATGCCCATAATTACAAAATGTGCTTTATGAGGTATATTCTGCATACAAAGAGTAAAGGTGGTCTAAGTCTGATGAACAAAAAAGTCTGTTATGTGAATAAATAGCAAAAAAGGAGAGGAATTACATGAGGCCTGTGCTGCTTGTCTTCTGTGTGAGGAATATTTTCAGAGATTGAACTAGGTGTATACCCGTCCCTTAACCCTGATGCATCACCTCCTAGAACCCTGAGGGTAACTACAGATGAGTTATTGAAGCTGCTTACAGAATGGTTCACTAAAAACAAACAAACAAAAACAAAGACAATAAAACAATAAGGATTTTAACTCAAACTGACCTGGGTCCTGAGTTGCCTTCAAGCCTGCAGTAAGTATACTCTATAAAACTCTACTCATAGATCACTTCCTGACAACACATCTCAACTGCAGACATGACTCTTTAAGAGGGATGCTAAGTCCTGGTTTTTACAGAAGAACAGAGCCATTATGGAATCGTTTATCATATGGCTGAGAAGGAAGAACAGATGGTCTAGTGGTCAACATGCAATCTCTGTAGCCAGATTGCTCAAGCTCATATGTAAACTCCACCACTGAATAATGCCAGGGCATTGAACAAGTTACTTAGCCCCTCTGTGACTAGATTTCCTCATCTATACAATGCAGATAATGATATAACCTATCTCAAGTTGTTGTGATGAGGATTAATTGAGTCAGTACTCATAAAGTACTTAGGATAACGCCTGGAAGATAATATAAAACTTATTTAGTTAAAAAAAATCACTAAACAAGTTGTTAATCTGTAGGCAGAAAGAAGGAAACTTGGGAGACAGGATCATTATTTTGAAAAATCTAAATTTTCTTTCTACAGAAAAGGACCTGGTCGAATTGTGATAAAAAACAAAAATGACAGTATAAACTACACGAGATTCAGAATCACATATGGTAGGACTTTTGAATCTATTTCTCCATATCATTCTACCCTCACTTAGGCAACTACTCTAATGTGCTTAATTAATATTTTATTTTGTGAAATTGGCATCATTGTTTTATGTGTGCATGTTTTTAATTTGCAAAAATGGTATTGTATCATATACCTTATTAAATATCTTTTTTCAATAATCCCCATGCTATGGATATTTACCAATGTTGTTTTCTGTATCTCTAAACCATTTCCTTCAAGCACTAATACTTCATGGTGTGCATTCAGTCCATTTTACCCATTTTGCTCTTCGAGTGACAGACATACAGTCTGATTGGCAAACATTTGAAAAAATGTGCCTATTGTTAGTAAGGACCAGAAACTGCAAGAACATCCATACACTCTGGTTAAAGGACAGATTGATACAGGCATTCTGGGAAGTAATCTTTTACCAACTATTCAGTTTAAGTAATAGCTCCTTGTTTCAACGTGCATGTATCTCACAAATGATTATTTTATGCTTTCTTCACATATGTGCTTTCAGATTTTTCACTTTTTTTCTGAAGAGTCTACTCATGTCACTTAACAAATTTTTCTACTAAAATTTCCCCTTTTGAAACAGGTTCTTGAATATTTTACATAATAATCCCCAGCTTATTTTAGACATTGAAAGATCTTTTCCCGTCAGTCATCTATTTCTTAACTTGGTCTGTGGTATCCTTGGTTAAAGGAGGCGTTGATTTTCTTAACCTTTAATTTCAAATTCACAGAATAAGCTATAATAATACTCAAATTGTCTCATATGCCGTGTACAAATACGCATCAGTTGTTTACAATTTGCTTTTGCTAAATTATATATAAACCTACATATATAAACACATCCACAATATCATAGATACATATTTGTACTTTTTTCTCAATCATTTGAGAGGAAGCTGCAGAAACTATGCTCCCCTACTTTTAAATATTTCACTGTGTGTGTCCTAAGAGCAGAATTTTCAAAGTCAGAGAATAACATTGATTCAATATTTTCTAATCCACAGTCCATATTTAAATGTTGTCAGCTATCCTGATAATGTTCTTTAAACTTCTTACCATTCCCAATCTGGGATCACACAACATATTTTGTTATGTGTCAGATGACAAGAATATTGCAATTAAGTCATGTGTTTAATGACCTTTATTCAAGAGAAAACAACCCATGGTTGGGGAAGTACAGGGGCTCACAAGTAGTGGAGCACTGTTCCTGAGAGAACTACATTATCTTCAATTTGCTTTTTTAAATCAGGGAGAAGATCTTCAACTAAAATGGAAATCAAAAGATCTTGTATTCTAGATTTAGAGCTGTTTGTCTTTGGAATGTTTTTCTTTCCCTCTGAGTACATAGTTTCATTTAAGCTTAGGGGAGAAGGCCTAAAACAAAAAGTTCTTATCAGGCTCTGAATATCAGGCTCTGAATATCAGTTTCCAACCTGGCAAACTTCTGACTATAAAGCTGTTTAAAAAAGCCTTTCAAATATTTTGTCAGGTTTCAGCTGGTACAAATAATAAATATACCTGGTGGTACTGAATAAACACATGGAGGAAAAAGGCATCCTCAAAGAGGGTGCAAAAGATCCTATCCTCCCAAGATCCAGAGGCACTCCAAAAGATAGCCAAAAGAAAAAAAAGACTCAGACAACTCCCCTGAGAACTGGCAACAGTTGGTATGACCCTACCTGCAAATGGAGTGCAACCCACATTTCTGTCTGGCCATATTTTGGGGGCCCCAAACCTGATGGTTGAGCTGCCTGCATATGCAAGAACCCAATAACCTGTGTGCCCCAGGCAGGGTAGAAAGCCAAGCCAAGCTCTCAGAACACAAAAAGGAGACAAACATGAAGGAAACTGCTGTTCCTGGGAGAGAAAGAACCAACAAATGGGCACCGCAAAACCAAATCCACAAGAGTATAAATTTGGAAAGGAAGAGACAATGTGAAATTTCACCTTTTCTAGGTACTACTAAGGTCTGGAAGAGCTGACCCTGGTAAGAACTCTCACCCTTCACTGGCTTCTGCCAATTTTCCCAGGATACCATCTGTAGGCTCTGGAGTGAGTGGTATTTAAAGAACAGAGTGTAGCTCTGGTATCTACCAAAATTTAGCAAGGTTTTCTATTAATTTTTTTTTTTTTTTTTCGGTACGCAGGCCTCTCACTGTTGTGGCCTCTCCCGTTGCGGAGCACAGGCTCTGGACGTGCAGGCTCAGCGGCCATGGCTCACGGGCCTAGCCGCTCTGCGGCATGTGGGATCTTCCCGGACCGGGGCACGAACCTGTGTCCCCTGCATCGGCAGGCGGACTCTCAACCACTGCGCCACCAGGGAAGCCTGGTTTTCTATTAATTTTAATTTTAGTTTCCTCTTGGTTGCTTAAGGGAATAACTGGTAGCAGTTTACCACAGAATCCCTGGAATTCCCACCAACCCTGAGAGGGGAACCATAAACTTTCAAGGATAATCTCTTTTTCCAGTATCCTGGTTGATGGCGAATGAGACAACAATTTCTGGGCCAGCGTTTTGATGATGCACGCTTGGTAGGGTACAACAGGGGACACTAGATCTTTAGTTTAGGTTTTTGGCCTTGGAGCTGTTGTAGTTGTCAGGGCACTAACTTGATGGACTTTGTTTACAGTTTTGTAGTCTCTTCAGAGTGGAGAGGTAATTCAGTTAGAGCAGGGGTCCCCAACCCCCGGCCCATGGACCAATACTGGTCCGAGGCCTGTTAGGAACTGGGCCGCACAGCAGGAGGTGAGCGGTGGGCAAGAGAGCGAAGCTTCATCTGCCGCTCCCCATCGCTCCCCATCACTCCCATTAACCTCCTGAACCATCTGAACTATCTCCCCAGCCCCTGCATCCTGCAAAAATTGTCTTCCGTGAAACTAGTCCTTGGTGCCAAAAAGGTTGGGGACCGCTGAGTTAGAGGATTAGTAGGTTGAGTGCTCAAGAGAAGGAGGCTAGAAGGGGTAATTAGGAGTCAAGTCAGTTTTATAGTCTTTTGTTTTAAGTACTTCTTGTGTCTTTAATTTTTCATTAGCCTTTTGTAATGAATCTTTCAACGAAGCTATTTTGGAACCTTGAGGCCTTTTGGAGGCTTCTGCATGCCAGTTAAAATAGGTATCCCATTCTGTGTATTGATTTGGGAACACCTGCTTTCAAGTACGCTTCTTAAATAAACAATCTTATCTAACTGGAACATTCTCCATAACAGCCACTTTGTAAGATTGTGCCATATTTGTAGATATATACAGTTTCTAGGATCACAGTTTGAAGACATAAAATATGCAGGTGTGCTGGAAGGTGGTATGCTCATTTCTTTGAAACTTGAGGATCCTGTTTCTTTAGCTAAGTGTTGGACATCTTGGAGCCAAATTAATACCTAATAGGGATGCGCCACTGGGTTGGGGATTTTGTGGTGTTTTACAGTGCACCTTGTTGCACAGAAATTTTCTTGAGGTTGGGAGGTGCCTAGTGTCAATAGAACCCTTCCATGACCAACTTATCCTAGGCTGGGAGTCTTTACAATTAGGTAGCAAAAGTTCAAACAGCTTTTAAGCACTAAACCCACTACCAATTTTGTGAGATGTGGCTTCTTAGATTCCCATTAGCAATATATCTCTTACTCTTTCCATGAGAATATTTCTTTATAGTGGTAGATTCCCTAATGGCTTTGAATAGTCTGACTTGTGCCTAGTTAGATTTTGATGTGCCATTGGTCAAAAAACCTTGGACTTCTTGTCTTAATTTATTTCCCAGGTCCCACAGTGGTTTCTGCTATGGACTTAACCTCCAGGCTTTGTGAGTCTCCTAAAGGCAGCCATCTTGCTTTCTTAGATTTAGGGGTACCCATTATTTTCCCTTGAAATAATCCTCCATAATTCAACCAGACTCACTATTTCTGGATGCCTGTGCACAGTTCTTAAGAACTGAAAGTGTCAAAATGAAAATCTGGAGTCTCTCACACTCCAATATACACTCTGTGAAAATGTGGAGTCTCTCACATCCCAATTCTCCACCCAGAAGGATTAGGACAAACAAACTCAAAGAGATCAGAACGCAAAATAAGTGGAGCTCAATTCAAGAGAAACTTACCAGAGATTCTGGAGAATAGCCAAAAAGGCAGCAAGCCAAAGGGGATCTGTGGGTATCTTCACCTGCATCTAGGAGCTGTCCCTGAAATCTTCACCAGCTGTCTTCGAGTACCATCTCACCCCCAAACTATCAAATGACAAAAATAATACAATTTAGTAATGAGTTTCTTGTCCGTTATTCAAGGGAAAACAATCTATGGATTGGAGGAATACAGCGCCTCACAGGCAGAGGAGCACTATTCTTGAGGAATTTGGGCCAAAAGTAAGTTGTATAGAGTGTTAGAAGTAGAAACACAGGAATGGGGCATGATTGGCTAGGAAGTTGAACATTTCCTTACAGGGCTAGCAGGTCTAGGGTAAGGTAAGCTAACTAAGGCTGAGGTGGAGGATTGTGATTGGTATATGTTAGGATTCCTTCACAGGTGTTTCCCGTAAGCATAGGCTGACATAGATTTAGATTTGCTATGTGACCTGGGCCACTGGGGCGGCCTCCATTTTGTGGGTCCCAATATATGAATTAACTGTATCACTCATGACTATTCTTCTTTAATATAAAACATTTTCTCAACTTTTCTTTGTTTTTTGACCTTGATATTTTTGAAGAGTATGGGCTAGCTGTTTTGTACAATGTTCTACAATTTGGGCTTGATTGATATTTCTTCATGATTGGAGTTATGCACTTTTGCAGGAATAACACAGAAATGATATTGTGCCCTCTTAGTGCCTCAAATCAGGAGGCACAATATTGTTCCAATATTAGTGATGCTAGCTTTGTTCTCTTGGGGAAGGAGGTCTCGGCCAAATCCTCCACCATAAAGTTATCAATTTTTCCTTTACAATTGAAAACTCATTTGTGAAGAGGTACTTTGAGTTCACACTACCCTGTCCAGAGTCAATATTCTTCCCACTAGTTTTAGCATCCTTGGATGATTTTTTTTAACCATACACTTCTTCCTTATTAGTTAGCATTAAAAGGTAAAACAGCTTAGACTTCTTCCCTAAGTATTTATTTATTCACTTTTTATATCTGTATGGATTCATGGATTTTTATTTTATTCAATGAGCTATAATATATTGCTAACTTTATTTATTTTGATGCTCAAACTGTCCCAGATTTGGCCAGTGGAGGTCCCTTTGAGAAGGCTCCTGTGTCACTTTGACATGGGCCTATAATTTTTTAAAGAATTTCCTTACTTTCTGGAAATATGGCATTTGGGGCTTATCTTATATTTCCCCTATCTCTGCCCTGAAATTAGCCATTCCTCCAAGGAGCACTAGATTCTTGTAGTTGAAAATAATATTTAGAATCCAAGATCTGAGCAAGCTAGATATGCTCATTGTGACTGATGAATCATTGCATCTAGGCCTCTCTATTATGTATATTAAATATACATATTAAACAAATATATATAAATGAAAGCCAAGTTTTTCACTGATGAAAGAGTTTCAAATATAAAAAGAAAAAGAAACTAGGTGGAATCCTGAAGTAATGGAATGGAACTGGAGGTTTCAATGAAAACTCATGCTGTTATAGTTAGGATGATGGGGGATATAAAAATAGACACAAATAACAAATATACTTAATCACACACACACATATATATATATATATTTGTATCTTTTTATATCTCTCCATTGATCCATCCAATAATAGTATTTTACAATGTGTTTAGAACAAGTCCTTCCCTCTTTCCTTTAGATTGAATGATCTCTTTGCAGATCTTATTCCCTCTGATTAAATCTTAGAGTAAGTTTATTGTGTCCCTCAAAAAAATTCAACAGGAAAAAAAAAATTCAACAGGAAAAAAAAAATTCAACAGGAATTTTGATTGGGATTGCTTGAGTATGTTTATAACTATATGAACGTAGAATTTGATAAGTCCTGAGACAAGAAGTCAAAAGATCTGGATTTGAATATTGGCTATATAATTAGTTGGATAAATCATCAAGGGCAGATTACATTCTAAATAAGCTTTACTCTTCTCATCTGTAATATGCATATAGTAATATATATTATAAACTATTGTCAAAATAAACAAATGAAAAATTATGATTATTGTTTATACATATATTTTTCTTCTCCTTCCAAATTATTTTCCAGTTATTTCCTAAATACCACAGAAAGACAAATCCCAATAAGCTGGAACTAATTAAATAAATACATTCATAGGATGATGACTTCATTTATTTTAATTTACGTTTAACTGATATGAATTGTAGCATTCCAATTATGGAGCAACTCAATATTCAGATCCTTATCCTTAAATTTTGATTTAAAAAACTTTAGTATCTTTAAATTATAATATTTATATTGTAGATTTTATCTGTAAAGCTATGCTTTATAAATCTAGATAAAGTATGAATTAGATACACATATCATTATTTTAACAATTTTAGAAATTATAACAATGGAGAAGTAACAGAAGAGACAGACCCACTAAATTAAAAATAACAAATAGAATATTTGTGTGTTTGTTTTTAAGTGTTCCTAGCAATCATTTTCTAAAGTTCTTAGTGACTAAGAAATTTTGTCCTTAACATCACTGGGTCATTTTTGTTATGGTAATGAATGCATTTAGTCCTCAAATTAAAAAAACAACAACATATATACTGTTTCTTTTTATAAAAAGATTTGTTTTTATTATGTAAGTCCTTTGTTAATCTTAACTAGGAGACGGTTTTCATTCAAATATTACTGCATCCACATTTAGGAGGGCCTGCTTTACAAAGTACTGTCTGATAATGTTTTTCAATCAACAAAGCCCTTGAAACTGTTCGGCTTGTTAGCCATTTGCTGTTGAAGAGTGCATCCATCTCTGAAAACAAGATGCAAGGAAACACAGTCCTCATTTTCTCCAGTAGTTAGCTGTTCAAAGGACTGTAGCCATTTCAAGAGGTGCTAGATAAGCATGCATAAGGCTTGATAGAGCTAACAATGAAGAAGTATAATGAGCATTTACGATTTGAATTGAAGAGTTTCAAAAGAATGCAAATCAGTATCTTATCTAAAAGGATAAAAAATATCCCAACAAGTTAAAGAGCAATTTTTCAGATTTTAAGCTTATCATGAGTATTTAAAAAACAACCAGTGTTTACTACCCTGCTGAGAGTACATCACATCAGTTCATTTCCCCAGTGGGAGAGTGCTTCAAAGATATCAAGGACTCTCACAAATCTTAACAAAGTACACAAGTACGGAAGGGGTTCATGATAATTACTGGGAAATGTTATCTGAGAAAACAGAGTACAGTATACATTTAACTGTCAAAGTTAAGAGAAAGGAGATGTCATTCATATTTATCTTTATTAGTTTTATACTGCTGTGTAACAAACTACCACAGACCTACTGGCTTAAAATAACACCCAACAGTTTTGATTTAGTTCTGCTGGTGAGAAGTCTGGGCAGACTTGGCTGGGCTCCCTGATGAGGCATTCAGAAAGCCAAAGTCAAGAGGTCAGCTGGGCAGAGCTCTAATCTGGATGCTCTGGGGAAGAATCTATTTCCAAGCTTATTCCCAACTATGTCAAAATTCAGTTCCTTACATCTGTAGGACTGAGGAGGAACAGAAGAAGAAGTCACCAAATCTCTCCCTAATAAGATAGGATAAGTGAAGGGTAGCAAAGTATACCACCCAAAATAGGTCTCATTGGCATACTGAGTATTTTGAACTGGTTATTTTTAAGAAACAGACAAAATCTCTGTAAACCTAGTAAAAGTTACCCTTTTGTAAGAGACATTTACATTTATAAGGGAAATCTCCATTGGTAAGGGTCTCCCTCTCTGTACCAGGAAGAGGATAACCAGATCTCAAGAAACTCATATCAGTAGAAAAGCAGGACTTAAATCTGCCTAACAACCCATACCCTTGTTTACTGGGCTTTTCCTGGTAACCTCCCATAACTGACCTCCCACACCCTTAATAGCTTTCTTCTGGCTTTAGCTGGAGACGGTATTTAAGGTGGTGCCTTGGGCCACTTTGAGGAGTTACTCAGTTTTCCAGAGTTTCTCTCCTGTACACAGGAGGTATGCATGTTATTAAACTTCTGTCTGTTTTTCCCATATAATGTGTCTTTTATTACAGGGGATCTTAGCCAAGAACCTAGAAGGGTAGATGGAAAGTTCTTTTTCCTCCCCTATAACAGAAATTTCTTATTCTTCCCTCATTCTTCCTTCCTAACTTTCTTTCCCTCAGATACTCCCTTTGACACCTCTACAGGAGCAATTGAATGAATGACAATAACTTTCCTTAATGTGAAGGACAAGACTATAAACACACCTTCCAGTCCAGGTGTCTATAAAAAGCTATGCTCAGGCAGGCACATATTGAGCTACTGCAGTGAAAAAACCTACTGCTCCTATATACCATGTCTATTTTTAGTGACACTACCTAAACATCAATTCAGGAGTTGATAAAAACTAAATAACTTCCCACAACGTTACCACGAAAGCATTTTATGCTACCATAAAAGATATACTAATTAGCACACAATATCAGGGACAGTTTTGTCTTTCCTCTAAATTATAGAAATCATGAAAAATTCTATATTTAGTATCATTCTTGTTGTATGTTCTTTAGAGAGAACTATAGACCACTTGTAAACTTTTGCAAAGCCCACACATTCACAAATCATTAATGACATGTATTTACACTGTAAGAATTTTTTTAAAAGGATATACTGAGTTTATTTTAGACAAAAACTTTTTTCATTTTTGCTACATAATCATAAAAAGGAGTTCCATAAGTGGGTCTCCAGTTTTCTACAAATATTCCACATCAGAAACAATAAAGCTTTTCTGCAAAAGTAAATGGTTTTTTTAAAAATGACAGATTCAAACGAAATGACTCAAAAGTTATCTTTGTCTTCCACATGCTAAACCTGGACACAAGAGGACTGAGGAGAATCATTTTATTTCATTTTCACAAATTATTGTCTAGAATGTGCTACTCAAAATGTGCTTCTGATGGAGAGACCTTCAAGATGGCAGAAGAGTAAGACGTGGAGATCACCTTCGTCCCCACAAATACATCAGAAATACATCTACACGTGGAACAACGCCTACAGAACACCTACTGAATGCTTGCAGAAGACCTCAGACCTCCCAAAAGGCAAGAAACTCCCTACGTACTTGGGTAGGGCAAAAGAAAAAAGAAAAAACAGACAAAAGAATAGGGACGGGACCCACACCAGTGGGAGGGAGCCGTGAAGGAGGAAAGGTTTCCACACACTAGGAAGCCCCTTCGCGGGCAGAGACTGCGGGTGGTGGAGGGGGGAAGCTTCGGATTCATGGAGGAGAGTGCAGCAATAGGGGAGTGGAGGGTAAAGCGGAGAGATTCCCGCACAGAGGATCGGTGCCGACCAGGACTCACAAGCCCGAGAGGCTTGTCTGCTCACCCTCCGGGGTGGGCGGGGCTGGGAACCGAGGCTCGGGCTTCGCAGGTCGGATCCCAGGGAGAGGACTGGGGTTGGCAGTGTGAACGCAACCTGAAGGGGGTTAGTGTGCCACAGCTAGCCGGGAGGAAGTCCGGGAAAATGTCTGGAACTTACTAAGAGGCAAGATATCATTGTTTCCTGGTGCCCAAGGAGAGGGGATTCAGAGCACCGCCTAAAGGAGCTCCAGAGATGGGCAAGAGCCACGGCTATCAGTGCGGACACCAGAGACGGGCATGAAATGCTAAGGCTGCTACCGCAGCCATAAAGAAGCGTGTGTGCAAGCACAGGTCACTGTCCACATCTTCCCTCCCGGAAGCCTGTGCAGCCCGCCACTGCCAGGGTCCCACGATCCAGTGACAACTTCCCCAGGAGAACACACGGCGCACCTCAGACTGGTGCAACGTCATGCTGGCCTTTGATGCCACAGGCTCACCCGGCATTCCACATCCTGCCCTTCCCCAGCCTGAGTGAGCCAGAGTCCCCTAATCAGCTGCTCCTTTAACCCCGTCCTGTCTGAGCAAAGAACAGATGCCCTCAGGCAACCTACATGCAGAGGCAGGGCCAAATCCAAAGCTGAACCACAGGAGCTGTGCAAACAAACAAGAGAAAGGGAAATTTCTCCTAGCAAGCAGCCTCAGGGACAGTGGATTAAATCTCCACAATCAACTTGATGTACCCTGTGTCTCTGGAATAGCTGAATAGACAACGAATCATCCCAAAATTGAGGCAGTGGACTTTGGGAGGAACTGTAGACTTGGGGTTTGCTGTATGTGACTGACTGCTTTCTGGTTTTATGTTTATCTTAGTTTAGTACTTAGAGCTTATTATCATTTGCAGATTTATTTATTCATTTGGTTGCTCTCTTCCATTTTTTTAATATATATGTATATATATATTTTTTTCCTTTTTCTCTTTTTGTGAGTGGGTATGTGTATGCTTCTCTGTGTGATTTTGTCTGTATAGCTTTGCTTTTACCATTTGTCCTAGGGTTCTGTCTGTTTTTCCTTTTTTTTTTTAAATATAGTTTTTAGAGCTTGTTATCATTGGTGGATTTGTTTTTTGGCTTGGTTGCTATCTTCTTCCTTTCTTTTTTTCTCCCTTTTCTTCTGAGTCGTGTGCCTGACAGGGTCTTGGTGCTCCGGTCAGGTGTCAGGCCTGTGCCTATGAGGTGGGAGAGCCGAATTCAGGACACTGGTCCACCAGAAACCTCCCAGCTCCACGTAGCATCAAACAGTGAAAAATCTCCCAGAGATCTCCATCTCAACGCTAAGACCCAGATCCACTCAATGATGAGCAAGCTACTGTGCTGGACACACTATGCCAAACAATTAGCAAGACAGGAACACAACCACATCCATTAGCAGAGAGCTGCTTAAAATCATAATAAGGTCACAGACACCAGGTTAAAACACACCACCAGATGTGGACCAGCCCACCAGAAAGACAAGATACAGCCTCATCCACCAGAGCACAGGCACTAGTCCCCTCCACCAGGAAACCTACACAACCCACTGAACCAACCTTAGCCACTGGGGACAGACACCAAAAACAATGGGAACTACGAACCTGCAGCCTGCAAAAAGGAGACCCCAAACACAGTAAGTTAAGCAAAATGAGAAGACAGAGAAACACACAGCAGATGAAGGAGCAAGGCAAAACCTCACCAGACCTAACAAATGAAGAGGAAATAGGCAGTCTACCTGAAAAAGAATTCAGAATAATGATAGTAAAGATGATCCGAAATCTTGGAAACAGAATGGAGAAAATACAAGAAACGATTAACAAGGACCTAGAAGAAATAAAGAGCAAATAAACAGTGATGAGCAGCACAATAAATGAAATTAAAAATTCTTTAGAAGGGATCAATACCAGAATAACTGAGGCAGAAGAATGGATAAGTGACCTGGAAGATAAAATAGTGGAAATAACTACTGCAGAGCAGAACACACAAAAAAGAATGAAAAGAATTGAGGACAATCTCAGAGACCTCTGGGACAACATTAAACACACCAACATTCGAATTATAGGGGTCCCAGAAGAAGAGAAAAAGAAAGGGACTGAGAAAATATTTGAAGCGATTATAGTTGAAAACTTCCCGAATATGGGAAAGGAAACAGTAAATCAAGTCCAGGAAGCACAGAGAGTCCCATACAGGATAAATCCAAGGAGAAACACTCCAAGACACATATTAATCAAACTATCAAAAATTAAATGCAAGGAAAAATATTAAAAGCAGCAAGGGAAAAACAACAGATAACACACAAGGGAATCCAGATAAGGTTAACAGCTGATCTTTCATCAGAAACTCTACAAGCCAAAAGGGAGTGGCGGGACATATTTAAAGTGATGAAGGAGAAAAACCTACAACCAAGATTACTCTACCCAGCAAGGATCTCATTCAGATTTGACAGAGAAATTAAAACCTTCACAGACAAGCCAAAGCTAAGGGAATTCAGCACCACCAAACCAGCTTTACAACAAATGCTAAAGGAACTTCTCTAGGCAGGAAACACAAGAGAAGGAAAACACCTAAAATAACAAACCCAAAACAATTAAGAAAACGGGAATAGGAACATATATATCGATAATTACCTTAAATGTAAATGGATTAAATTCTCTGACCAAAAGACATAGATTGGCTGAATGGATACAAAAACAAGACTCATATATATGCTGTCTACAAGAGATCCACTTCAGACCTCGGGACACATACAGACTGAAAGTGAGGGGAGGCAAAAAGTTATTCCATGCAAATGGAAATCAAAAGAAAGCTGGAGTAGCAATTCTCATATCAGACAAAATAGACTTTAAAACAAAGACTATTAAAGATACAAAGACAGTATATAATGATCAAGGGATCAATCCAAGAAGAAGATATAACAATTGTAAATATTTATGCACCCAACATAGGAGCACCTCAATACATCAGGCAAACACTAACAGCCATAAAAGGGGAAATCAATAGTAACACAATCATAGTAGGGGACTTTAAAACCCCACTTTCACCAATGGACAGATCATACAAAATGAAAATAAATAAGGAAGCACAAGCTTTAAATGATACATTAAACAAGATGGACTTCTGATATTTATAGGACATTCCATCCAAAAACAACAGAATACACTTTCTTCTCAAGTGCTCATGGAACATTCTCCAAGATAGATCATATCTTGGGTCACAAATCAAGCCTTAGTAAATTTAAGAAAACTGATACCATATCAAGTATCTTTACCAACCATAAAGCTATGAGACTAGATAACAATTACAGGAAAAAATCTGTAAAAAATACAAACACATGGAGGCTAAACAATACACTACTTAATAACCAAGAGATCACTGAAGAAATCAAAGAGGAAATCAAAAAATACCTAGAAACAAATGACAATGAAAACACAACAACCCAAGACCTATGGTATGCAGCAAAAGCAGTCTGAGAGGGAAGTTTATAGCAATACAATCCTACCTCAAGAAACAAGAAACATCTCAAATAAAGAACCTAACCTTACACCTAAAGCAATTAGAGAAAGAAGAACCAAAAACCCCCTAAGGTAGCAGAAGGAAAGAAAACATAAAGATCATATCAGAAATAAGAGAAAAAGAAATGGAGGAAACGATAGCAAAGGTCAATAAAACTAAAAGCTGGTTCTTTGAGAAGATAGACAAAATTGAAAAACCATTAGCCAGACTCATGAAGAAAAAAAGGGAGAAGACTCAAATCAATAGAATTAGAAATGAAAAAGGAGAAATAACTGACCCTGCAGAAATACAAAGGATCATGAGAGATTACCTGCCAATAAAAGGGACAACCTGGAAGAAATTGACAAATTCTTAGAACAGAACAACCTTCCGAGACGGAACCAGGAAGAAATAGAAAATATAAACAGACCAATCACAAGCACTGATATAGAAACTGCAATTAAAAATCTTCCAAAACACAAAAGCCCAGGACCAGATGGCTTCACAGGCGAATTCTATCAAACATTTACAGAAGAGCTAACACCCATCCTTCTCAAGCTCTTCCAAAAGATAGCAAAGGGAGGAACACTACCAAACTTATACTATGGGGCCACCATTATCATGATACCAAAACCAGACAAGGATGTGAGAAAAAAAGAAAACTACAGGCCAATATATCTGATGAACATAGATGCAAAAACCCTCAACAAAATACTAGCAAACAGAATCCAACAGCACATTAAAAGGATCATACACCTCTTCAATAAGTGGTGCTGGGAGAACTGGACAGCTACAAGTAAAAGAATGAGATTAAAACACTCCCTAACACCATACACAAAAATAAACTCAAAATGGATTAAAGACCTAAATGTGAGGCCAGACACTATCAAACTCTCAGAGGAAAACATAGGCAGAACCCTAGGACATAAATCACAGCAGGATACTTTTTGACCCACCTCCTAGAGAAATGGAAGTAAAAACAAACAAATGGGACCTAATGAAACTTAAAAGCATTTGCACAGCAAAGGAAACCATAAACAAGATGAAAAGACAAACCTCAGAATAGGAGAAAATATTTGTAAATGAAGCAACTGACAAAGGATTAATCTCCAAAATTTACAAGCAGCTCATGCAGCTCAATATCAAAAAAGCAAACAACCCAATCCAAAAATGGGCTTAAGACCTACATAGACATTTCTCCAAAGAAGATATACAGATTGCCAACAAACACATGAAAGAATGCTCTACATCATTAATCATTAGAGAATTGCAAATCAAAACTACAATGAGATATCATCTCATACCCGTCAGAATGGCCATCATCAAAAAATCTGCAAACAATCAATGCTGGAGAGGGTGTGAAGAAAAGGGAACCCTCTAGCACTGTTTTGGGGAATGTAAATTGATACAGCCACTATGGAGAACAGTATGGAGGTTCCTTAAAAAACTACACATAGAACTACCATACATCTCAGCAATCCCACTACTGGGCATATATCCTGAGAAAATCATAATTCAAAAAGAGTCATGTACCAAAATGTTCATTGCAGCTCTATTTACAATAGCCAGGACATGGAAGCAACCTAAGTGTCCATCAAGAGATGAATGGATAAAGAAGATGTGGCACATATATACAACGGAATATTAGTCAGCCATAAAAAGAAACAAAATTGAGTTATTTGTAGTGAGGTGGAGGGACCTAGAGTCTGTCATATAGAGTGAAGTAAGTCAGAGAGAGAGAAGCAAATACCATATGCTAACACATATATATGGAATCTAAAAAAAAAAAAAAAATTGTCATGAAGAACCTAGGGGCAAGATGGGAATAAAGACACAGACCTACTAGAGAATGGACTTGAGGATAGGGGGAGGGGGAAGTGTAACCTGGGACAAAGTGAGAGAGTGTCATGGACATATGTACAGTACCAAACGTAAAATAGATAGGTAGTGGGAAGCAGCCGCATAGCACAGGGAGATCAGCTCGGTGCTTTGTTACCACCTAGAGGGGTGGGATAGGGAGGGTGGGAGGTATGGAGATGCAAGAGGGAAGAGATATGGGGACATATGTATAACTGATTCACTTTGTTATAAAGCAGAAACTAACACACCATTTTACAGCAATTATGTTGCAATAAAGATTAAAAAAAATAGTCCAGCTTGGAATCACAAAAGAAAGGAGTAGTGCCTAACAGATTTGACAATTTTTAAAGACAGAGCACTAAGAGTCAGCAGGAGAAATCTGAGGACTAATTTGCCTCTGGTTTGAGAGTAACTTCCTCGTAGTACAGCACACAAAAGACTAATTTAGGGAGTCTGGAAGCATGGCATCATGGAGTGAGCACTGAAAACAATCTAGAAATATTTAGGTGGTAAAAGGCTTCAGGCAGAAAATGCTTTAAAATAAAGTGTCTGAGAGAATTGTTACTCAGATAGCTATGTAGTTTTAGGCAATTTAACTATTAATGACATAAGAAAGAAGAAATATGTCTTGAGGTAACAAAATAACAACTAGAAAATTCAGACTACTGGTAAATCTGTAAAAAAGTAAAATAAAATAAAACTTTAATGGTTTGACTAGAACATCAGAAGAAAGCTTAGTTATAATTCTTTAAGTAAATATCTACCTAGCACGAAAAAACTGAGGTAATATAGGGCTAAATAGAGGGTAAAAAGTTATTAAGAGTTAAGATATTAGGACCTTGTTTATAATATTGATTGACAGTAAAATGGAATAAAATATGCAAATGTAACTGATCAAAATCAGTTCAGATTAAACAGATAATATCTTTGAGCAAGATATTATTTTTGCCTACTACCCAAAATGAATTTTACATTATTTTGAACCCATAATTTCTGTATTTTAAAAACTTAGCCCATTTCTTTACTTTTTTTCCCTGGCCACAGCAAATCTAATGTTGCACATACATGACTTCTATGCTTCCAACTCCCACACCTCCACACACAAATAATTAAGCTTCTACGTATGCCTCAGAATATCTGAATTCCAGTGCAGCTACATTAGCATAGAGACAGGTCTAAGCACAACATTGTCCTCTGTAAGTCCTATCTCAGGTATCCCCGTTTTTCCCCCTTGAGTCTGCATTTTCTAAGTCACTGATGGTATCCGTTATGCAGGAGGGCTTTACTAAAGTCTTGCTTCACGTGTGAAATTTATTACAATTTTAGACATAACCATATTTCTCACTATCTGTGCCATCAGAATAAGTGAATGGATATGAAAGTGTGAATAGCCTATAATGGCATAGTAGGATATTTCATCAGAGCATTTGTGTGGCATTATATTGAAGATTCCTGTAGCTGAGAGAGCAGCTATTTTTGAGTGTCTATGATTGTACAGAGGCACTCTTCTGATACTTTACACAAATTATCTAATTTAATGTTCACCAAAAAAAGGCTGTTAGGTAAAAATTATTATTTCTATCATACAGTTAGAAATTTGAGGAAGAGAAAAGTAACTTCCACAAAATCATAGTATTCAAAAACTCATTTTGTCACAGCCAGGACACAAGCTCTATTTTATCTTTCTTCAAAACTTATACTTGGAACCACTCTGATACCTGTGTACAGAGAAAGAGGATAGCCGAAAAGTAAGTGGCTCACAACATAATTTCACCTAAGATCAGCCTTCTCCTAATAGGATGTTAGTTGAAGCCAAAATAATTATCATTACTGAAAAATATCTATAAAATGTTCTAATCTTGATATGCCTCAAAAAGAAGAGGGACTCTAGCATATTCTGCAAAGGGGAGCTATCACTTGTCAGTAGGTCTAAGTGATAATTAGTAAAATGTAATTCTTTAAAACAGTGATACAAATCCCTCACTCAACTGGGTTCATTTATATCTCACTAAACTGGCTTTCAGATAGGGTATCACAACATAATAGTTAACTTACAGTATTAAGCACAGAATTCAAGAAACAGATCCATGAATATTTTTAGCTTCTTAAGAGAACTCTTTGTACCTTAAACTAATTTTATTTGTATACTTCAGGCAGATTAAGAAAAGGCATAGTATAAATATACTGTTAAATATAATAATGTACTGAGATCTGAGTATATTCTGCAGTTGTTACATCGCATGATAAAAATAAAAAGTAGCTGGTTAAGTGAAAGAGGCAAAGGGATATCAAAGGATAAGGCAAAGAATAATACAGCAAAACAATAAGGAGAAAGTGGAAAATTCAATCTGTTACTTGCTAGGCAAACAAATAAACACCAAGGAAGAACTTCACATAACAGTACTCTGAGAGGGAAAAGTCAGGAGATATTAAATGGCAGAAAGGAGGAATTCATAATCCTGGTCTTAATTAATCATCTAAAACTAGTTCTCCAGATGGAACAGAATGAATTACTCGTATGTTTACATTCGAGTAAAGGAGTCCAGTTGTTCATTGGAAAGCATCTTCAGTTCAGGCCAGCAATGATTTCCCAGATGATGTTACTCAGAACCAGTCAAAATGAAGCAAAAATTTCCAGGATTTTTAGAACTAAGCCAGCCTTTAAAAATGTTATAACAGTTTAAGATTTACATAAAACTTGTGAAAACTGTAGAGTTCCAACAGAACCTAAACCCAGTTTTCCTTATTATTAAATTATTACATTAGTATAGTATGTTTGTCACAAGTAATGGACCATTACTGATGCTCTTGTTAACTAAAGTTTATACTTTATCTAGATTTCCTTAGAACCCCATGCAGGACTCCACATTACATTTAGTGGTCCTGTCTCCTTAGTCTCCTCTTGGCCATAACAATTTCTCAGACATTCCTTGTTATGAATGACCTCGACAGTTTTGAGGAGTACTAGTCAGATACTTTTTTAGAATGACCCTTAACTGGAGTTGGGCTGATGTTTTTTCTCATGGTAGGCCTGAAGTTAGGTTACGTTTGGGATAGAAACTGCAGAGACAAGTGTCATTCTTGTCACACCCTATCAAAAGAACACAGTATAACCTGGTATCACTTTTGAGGTTAATCTTGACCACCTGGTTGAAATAGTGTTTGTCAGATTTCTCTATTGCATAATCACTCTTTTTTTTCTTCAATGCCATATGGTACTCTTTGGAGGGTAGCCAATGTACACACCACATTTAAGGGGTAGGGAGATATGGACCACCTCCTTGAGGGCAGAGTATCTACATAGATTCTTTGGAATTCTTCTACTGGGAAGAATAGTGTATTTTCTCCACTTACTTATCTATCCAATCATTTATCTATATAAGTATGGACTTAAATATTTATTTTATACTATAGATTATAATTCAGTATTATTTTATTTATTTTGTTGCTCAAATTATTTTAGGTTTAGCTATTGGGAGCTCTTTCAGTTGGCTCCTGTGTCTTTTTGAAATGTCTCCATGGTCACATTGGTTTGCTTTTGTGAGCACTTCCTTACCTTTCTGTCAATATAAAATGTCGCTGGCACATCTTGTGCATTTGCAGCAGCAGTCGTGCAATCAGTCATTTGCCCAAGGGTACTTGGTTTTGTTTTGTTTTTTAATGAAGAATATAAAAATTTAAAAATATATACAGTATATATAATACACATGCATATAAACAGATATATTTTAGATATTCTATATATCATATTTATTATTTCATATGTGTATTTAGATTTTTATATATATTAGAAACAAAAACTGGACACTAGTGTGCATGTTGCTACAGGGATTTAGTACTTCTAGGCCCTTTCAGCTGACAGAAAAAGGAAATATTATGTGTGTATTTTAACACACACATACAAACATTCTATATGTATCGACATGTATCTACGTAACATTAAACATGTGTTCATACTGATGTCTCCAACTCTAACCAATTACTAGATGGACCATTCTAACCTTTTCCCCTTCATGGTCTCTAACTTCTCATGGCCACAATAAGACACCTCACCCCAGCATCTGCCATTTATTTAATTAATTGTTCAATTCCATTATAAATATATAGTGGTTTCAAAATTGATAACCTTACCCCCATAGGATACAACTTTATCAACTAAAGTACAGCGCTTACTTATAGTCCTTTTGCCTTTAGTCTTACAGCTGCAACTCATTTCCAAAGTTACAAAGGTCAGCATGTTTTCCTCTGCTCCATTTAGTGAGGTTACTTCATGCACTTGTATTACGATTAGATTGCTTTGTTCTGTCACTTTTTACAAAATGGGATCCTCTGTTCTCCCAAATGTTTTGTGTTGTTGTTCTTGATTACTCTACATTAAAGTTCTCTCTTTGTGCTGTAAAGTTTTATAGGTGTTGACAAATGCATAATGTCATATATTCACGAGCATCATTCTTACCAAATAATTTCAACCCCTTAAAATATTCAAAGTACTGGTACTTCACATATTCAGCCCTACCCCCAAACACCAGGCAACAGCTGATCTCTTTAAAATTCATTTAGTTTTGCCTTTCCAAAACATCATATAATTGGAATCATGCAATATGTAGCCTAGCTTCTTTCACTTAGCATTTAGATTCAGCCAAGTTTTCACACAGATTGACAAATCATTATTTTTATCTCTGAATGGTAGTCCACTGAATTGATATAGTAAAGTTTATCCATTCACTTATTGAAGGACATCTTGGTTATTCCAGATTTTTGTGATTATGAATAAAGTTACTATAAAAATTCACATGCAGGACTTTGTAAGTACATAGGGGGATGATTTTTATATCATGTGATAAAACTATGATTTGTTTGGGAAGAAACTTCCACACTGTGTTTCAAAGTCCTGTATCATTTTTAATTTCCACCAGTACCGAATGAAAGGTTCTGATGCTCCATATCCTTGGCTATTTTTGGATTTTAAGCATTTTAATATGTGTGGTGTTTCACTCTTGAGTAAATTTGCAGTTCCCTGATAAGAAATGATGTTAAACATCTTTTTAAATACATACACGCCATCTATATATTTTCTTTGGTGAGCTGCCTGGTCAGATCTTTTATCTATTTTTTTTTTGATTGGAGTATAGTTGCTTTACAAGGTTGTGTTAGTTTCTGCTGTATTTTATCCACTTTTTAATTGGGCTGTTTAAATTTTTTTGTTGAGTTCTAAGAGTTCTTTGTGTACTGTGGGCACACATTCTTTATCAGAGATGTGTTATGAAAATATCTTCTTCCAGTACGTGGCTTGTCTTTTCCTATTCTAACACTGTCTTTTATAGAGCAATGGTATTTATTTATTTATTTTAAAATTTATATTTATTTATTTATTTATATAGGGGTATAGTTGTTTTACAATGTTGTGTTAGTTTCTACTGTTCAGCGAAGTGGGGCTCCCTGTGCTATACAGCAGGTTCTCATTAGTTACCTATTTTATACATGTTAGTGTATATATGTTAATCCCAAACTCCCAATTCATCCCACCCCCTTTCCCCCACTTGGTGTCCATATGTTTGTTTTCTACATCTGTGTCTCTATTTCTGCCTTGCAAACTGGTTCATCTGTACCATTTAGTGGTTTGTATTGTAATAAAGTCCAAGTTATTAATCTTTTCTTTCATGAATCAGGCTTTTAGTGTGGTATCTAAAAACTTATTGACAGGGAATTTCCTGGCAGTCCAGTGGTTAGGACTCTACACTTCCACTGCAGGGGGCACAGGTTCGATCCTTGGTCAGGGAACTAAGATCCTGTAAGCTATGAGGCATGGCCAAAAAAATTAAAAATAATAAAAACTTATTGACAAAGACAAACTAATTTTTCTCCAAAGTTTTCTTTTGCAAATTTTAATATTTTTGTATTTTACATTTAGTGTTACTATCTAATTCGTAATAACCTTTGTGTATGACGTAAGGTATATGTCTAAGTTCGTTTTTTTGTAGACAGTTGTCTGATTTTTCCAGTATCATTTATTGAAAAGCTATCTTTCCTCCTTTTTTGTGCCTTTTTTTTTTTTTTGCGGTACGCGGGCCTTTCACTGTTGTGGCCTCTCCCGTTGTGGAGCACAGGCTCGGGACGCACAGACTCAGCGGCCATGGCTCACGGGCCTAGCCTCTCCGCGGCATGTGGGATCTTCCCGGACCAGGGCACGAACCTGTGTCCCTTGCATCGGCAGGCGGACTCTCAACCACTGTGCCACCAGGGAAGCCCCTGTGCCTTTTTTTAAATTACTTTTTTTTATTGTAGTTTAGTTGATTTACAATATATTAATTTCAGGTGTACAGCATAGTGATTCAGTATTTTTACAGATTATACTCCATTAAAATTTATTACAAAATAATGTCTATGATTCCCCATGATATACAATATATCCTTGTTGCTTATCTATTTTATGTATAGTAGTTTGTATCTTTTAATCCTATACCCCTAATTTGTCCCTCCCACCTCCCTCTCCACTTTGGTAACCACTCCTCATTTTCTATATCTGTGAGTCTGTTTCTGTTTCACATATTCATTCATTTGTATTATTTTTTACTTTCCACATATAAGTGATATCATACAGTATTTGTTTGTCTGACTTAATTCATGAAGCATAATATTCTCTAGGTCCATCCACATTGCTGCAAATGGAAGAATTTCATTCTTTTTTATGGCTGAGTAATAGTCCATTATATTTGTACATACACAGATACATGCATACCACATTTTCTTTATCCATTTGTCTGTTGATGGGTACTTGGATTGCTTCCACATCTTGGCTATTGTAAATAGTGCTGCTCTGAACATTGGGGTGCATGTATTTTTTCGAATTGGTGTTTTCATTTTTTTCCGGATACATATATACACCCAGGAGTGGAATTGCTGGATCATATTTTAGTTCTATTTTTAGTTTTTTGAAGAAACTGCATAATGGCTGCACCAGTTTACATTCCCATCAACAGTGTACAAGGACTCCCTTTTCTCCACATCCTCTCTAACATTCGTTATTTATAGACTTTTTGATAATAGCCATTCTGACAGATGGGAGGTGATATCTCAGTGTGGTTTTGATTTGCATTCCTCTAATAATTAGCCATGTTGAGCATCTTTTCATGTGTCTGTTAGCCATCTGTGTGTCTTCTCTGGAAAAATGTCTATTCAGGTCTTCGATCCATTTTTTGATTGGGTTTTTAAAAAAAAAACAACATTGAGTTGTATGAGCTGTTTATATATTTTGGATATTAACCTCTTGTCAGTCATCTAATTTACAAACACATTCCATAGGTTGTCCTTTTGTTTTGCTGATAGTTTCCTTTAAGGTCCCATTTGTTTACTTTTGCTTTTATTTATTGTGCTTTAGGAGACAGATCTAAAAAAATATTGCTATGATTTATGTCAAAGAGTGCTCTATGTTCTAAGAGTTTTATGGTTTCATTCTTATATCTAGGTCTTGGATTAATCCATTTTGAGTTTATTTTTGTATATGGTATAAGGAAATGTTCTAATTTCATTCTTTTACATGCAGCTGTCCAGTTTTCCCAGCACCACTTGTTGAAGAGACTGTCTTTTCTCCACTGTATATTCTTCCCTCCTTTGTCATAGATTAATTGACCATAAGCGCATGGGTTTATTTCTGAGCTCTCTAGTCTGTTCCATCGATCTATGTGTCTGTTTTTGTGCCAGTACCATACTGTTTTGATTACTGTAGCTTTGTAATATATAGTTGGAAGTCGAGAACCATGTTATCTATAGCTTTGTTCTTTTTTCTCAAGAATGCTTTGGCAACTTGGTATCTTCTGTGGTTCCATGTGAATTTTAGGATTATTTTTTCTAGTTCTGTGAAAAATGCCATGAGTATTTTGAAAGGGATTGCATTAAATCTGTAGATTGCTTTGAGTAGTATGGCCATGTTAACAATATTAATTCTTCTAATCCAAGACCACAGGATATCTTTCCATTTCCTTGTATCATCTTCAATTTTCTTCATCAATGTTTCACAGTTTTCAGAGTATTGGTCTTTCACCTTCTGTCTTTGTGCCTCTGTAAAAATCAATTAATTATATTTATGTAAGTCTATGAGTTCTCTATTATATTATACTGACCTATGTATTTATTCTGTCACCAGTAACATGCTACCTTGATTACTAAAGTTTTATATATTAAGTCTTGAAATCATGCAGTGTGAGTCCTCCAACTTTGTTTTCCTTCTACAGCAGTGTGTTGACTCTTCTAGGTCTTTTGCCTTTCCATAGGAAGTTCAGGATCAGTGTGTCAAGACCTCTAAGATAGCTTTCTAGGACTTTGATTGAGATAGTTCTGAATATATAGATCAAGTGTGAGAGAATTTATATCTTAAAAATACTGTTTTCCAATAATACACATGTAATAACTCAATTTATGTAGATCCTCTTTGATTTCTTTGATCAGCATTTTATACTTTTCAGCAAACAGATCCTGTACATATTTCATTAGATTTACACTTAGGTTACATTTATATTGGTGCCACCATAAATGATTTCTTTTTAAATTACACATTCTGATTGGGTATTGCTGGCCTATAGGAAAGTAAGGCTTTTGTATAGTGACCTTATATGTTTCCAGTGAATGTGCTATAATTACTTGTTAGTTCCTAGAGATTTCAGGTAGATTCTTTCCAGTGAATGTGCTATAATTACTTGTTAGTTCCTAGAGATTTCAGGTAGATTCTTTGTTTTCTACATAGATGATCACTCTCTCTGCAAGAATAGCTTTATTTCTACCTTTTGAATCTGTATTTTTTAAAATTTCTTCTTCTTTATAAAATTTTTGTCTTATTGCACTAAGTAGAACTTCCAGTAAAATGTTAAATAGGCATGCTGATCTTAGGAGGGAAGTGTCCAGTCTCTAACCACTTAGAATCATCTTAGTGCTAGGTGTTCTGTAGGCAGGGTTTTTTATTTGTTTGCTTTTGTTTTGGTCAAGTGAGGAAGTTTCCACTTATTCCTAGTTTGCTGAGAGTTAGTATCATGAATGAGTACTGGCTTTTGTCAAATGCTGTTTTTAAATCAATTGATATTTGGGTTTTCTTCTTTAGCCAGTTACTGTGGTAAATTACACTGATTGATGTTTTAAATGCTGAACCTACTCTGCTCCCCTGGCATATATCCCATTTAGTATATAATTTTTTCTCACATTTTTGGATTCATTTGCAAATAATTTATTTAGAATTTTTTTGTTCTCTGTTCATGAGAATTTCTGGATGATAGTTGTCTCCCAATGTAATGTCTTCATCTGATTTAGTTTATGGTAGGACTAGCCTCACAGAATATAGTAGGAAATGTTTCTTCTGCTTCACTGTGTTGGATGGAATATTCCATAAATGTCAATTAAATCAAATGGATTAAAAGTGCTGTACAGGTCATCCATATCCTTACTGATTTTCTGCCTGCTTTATAAATTCATTACCAGCAGAAGGGTATTGGCGTCTCCAACTATAATAGTGTATTCTGTCCCAAAATAAAAGTTAAAAAATGGAAGAGAAATCAACTTTAAAAAATCAGCAACTAAAATATCAGAATATGGAGCAGGAAAAGAGTAAAAATCCATCAGGGCTGTGTTCTGAGTACTGGGGAAAGTGTGTCCATGAATATTTAGTCCTTAGAAGGCCAGCTGTGGCAGGTTCACGTTTCCCCTTTGCAGTAACAAATTTGGGGGAAGGAATTGCTCACTTGGAATCACATTTCCCAGCCTTCCTCCAGCTTGAATTTAGGTAGGCTCATGTGACCCTTTCTAGGCCACAGAATGGTCGCAGAAGTGAGGTATATATATTTCAAGCCACAGTTTGTGAAAGACCTATAACTTCTTCACCATTTCTCTTTTCATTTCAGACTTGATGGCAAAACTCAGGGCAATTTGGGGAGTTACTTTTCTAGATGGCACAGCTTTTGTAGCTCGAACCCCAAAGACTGTGTGGAACAGAACATGGCTCACCCACCCCTGGAATGTCACATAACTAAGATTTTTTTTTTTACTGTGTTCAGCCACCGATTTTATCTATATCTGTTACAGTGCGTATTGTTACCACAACAAATACAATAATCTGCTGTCCATCCCTTACCATAAGACTTGGAGGGATAGAAAAAAGGACAACAGACAGCTGCAGAAAATGACAGGCAACTTACAAAAGCAAAATAAAACGAAACTACAATAATAATAGCAAATTTTTAAAATGCAGGCTTATTTAGGACTGTCATTTCAAGAGAAAGTAATATTTCTTGCCAGCCATGAAGAATTAGAATCTAGTCGTTTATGTGAAGTTGTAACTACTTACCTAATTAACTTTCAAGTTTCTGGAAAACCAGAAGTGAAAAACTCCCTCACTAAAAGTAAATAACAATATATTCTTACCTGAATGCACAGTGTTTTGTTCATGTCACCCCCATAACCACAAAATGAGAAAAGGTATACATATAAATTCTTCTTCATTGAAGTAAAATTATGCACTTTAACATTTTTAGTGTTATTTTTAAAAAGCATAAACCATGAGTTGACAAATAAAATTGCATAAGTTCATTTTCAAGTAATTGGGAAAAATTATCTCCAAAACCAACACATGCACACACATACACACTCACACACACACACGTACACATACAACAATTTTCCTTCTTTTCTAGGAAATAACAAGTTATGGAAGATAATTCTCCACATATTCCCACATTTAAACAATATACCATCAGATAAAACACAAAAGATTAAAAGGGAATTGAAACTTGACAAAGTAGCTTCTTTAGCATATCAAAACATAACTAATAAAAATATGAAAATAAAATTATAGTCCAAAATTTTTGTCCGAAGTGTAAAAAATGACTGAAGGAAATGAATGAGATTCACAGATTTTAGAAAACAACAGCCCTGAATTACACAGTCCTTCATGAGCTCTGTTAGCATTTACTACCTCTCTCAAATTACAAAATTTTCATTTGGTAATGAGAAAAGAGTATTTGTCTTTAAATTTTATATGGTATGCCTGTGTTCAAATTCAGATCTCTAATTCACATTCACGTCGTAATATATTAAAATAAACAATTGTCTTGGGAAATTTTATTAATAAGGATGGGTGTATTTTCAGCCTAGTGCATATGAGTAAATCTGAGCCACAAGGCTCAGAAGAAAAGGAAGAATAAAAAAAGGGAAAAAAAAAAAAAAAAGTAATATAAAAAATAAAATTAAAAAAAGGAAAAGAGCAACCAAACTAATAAACAAATCCACCAATGATAAGAAGCACTAAATACTAAACTAAGATAAACGTAAGAATCAGAAACAAATCAGTCTCAGAAAGCAAACCCCAAGTCTACAGTTGCTCCCAAAGTCCACCGCCTCAATTTTGGGAACATTCGTTGTCTCTTCAGGTATTCCACAGATGCTGGGTTCATCAAGTTGATTGTGGAAATTTAATCTGCTGCTCCTGAGGCCGCATGGAGAAATTTCCCTTTCCCTTTGTTTGCACAGCTCCTGGAGTTCAGCTTTGGTTTTGGCCTCGATTCTGCATGTAGGTCGCCCTCAGGTGTCTGTTTCCTACCCAGAGAGGAGCGGGTTAAAGCAGCGGCTGATTAGGGCTCTGTTGCTCGCCAAGGCTGGGAGGCGGTTGGGTACAGTAGTCATAATTGGAATGTGGTCTGAGCCTGCAGCGGCAGAGGCCAGCATGACATTGCAACAGCCTGAGGCGCGCGCTGTGTGTTCCCGACCTGTGCTTGCACACAGGATTCTTGGTAGCAGCGACAGCAGCATTAGCATATCATGCCCCTCTTTGGGGTCCAAGCTGACAGCTGCAGCTTGGCCCATCTCTGGAGCTCGCTTAGGCAGTGCTCTGCCTTCTGTGGGCAGACAGGGAAGGAATCCCCTCTCCTCTTGCACCCTGAAACAATGGCCCCTTGCCTCTCCAGCAGGTCCAGACTTTTTCCTGGACTCCCTCCCGGCTAGTTGTGGCGCCCTAGCCCCCTTCAGCCTGTCTTCAAGCAGCCAACCCCAGTCTTCTCCCTGGGATCTGAGCTCTGAAGCCTGAGCCTCAGCTCCCAGCCCCCACCTGCCCCGGCAAGTGAGCAGACAAGCGTCTCAGATTGCTGAGTGCTGGTCGGCACCAATCCTCTGTGCGGGAGTCTCTCTGCTTTGTCCTCTGCACCCCTGTTGCTTCACTCTCCTCCGCAGCTCTGAAGCTTCCCTCCTGCCCACCTCGCATACCCTGCCAGTGAAGGGGCTCCCTAGTGTGTGGAAACTTTTCTTCCTTCACAGCTCCCTCCCAGAGGTGCAGGTCCTGTTCCTATTCTTTTGTCTGTTTTTTCTTTTGCCCTACCCAGGTACATGGGGATTTTCTTGCCTTTTGGGAAGTCTGAGGTCTTCTGCCAGCATTCAGTAGGTGTTCTATAGGAAGTGTTCCACATGTAGATGTATTTTTGATGTATTTGTGGGGAGGAAGGTGATCTCCACATTTTACTCCTCCGCCATCTTGAAGGTCTCCCTTGTGGGCGGTGCGTGCAGCTGCCAGGCACTGGAGGAACTCAGGTGTCCAGTGGTTCCAGAAGTCTCACTCTGAACTGCTCCTTTTCCTCGTAAGTTTTACCAAAGTGCCTCTTCTCATGGCACCTGAGGGGCTGGGAGTATGGTGCACAGGGCAGCAGGCACTGCGCTCCACCATGTCTGGGCACCCCGACTGGCTATGATGATTCAGTGAGTTAAAAGAGTGCTTAGAAGAGTGCCTGGTAACTTGTAACATTTAAACAAAAATGAGTGAATGATGGTGATGATGATGATGATTCTAATTTGCTGCCTAAACTTTCTGTACTACCACACATTGTGGCAAGAGGGTATAAATTACAGTTGATATGTACTATTTGCACAGATAAAGACCAGAGTTGGGAGAGTAAAAATGCTATGTATTGCCATGTGACAGGAGCTAAGCTAAACAATGGAGATGGTGATGAAATGATGAACAAAATATATGAGTAAATTAATAAGATTTAACCATCTAGTATATAAAAAGGAAGTATATAGGATACGATATGAACATGCTACATGATAATAAGTTGTGCATACACATACATTTTGGTCTCTGATCTCTTATGTATGGAGTATGTATCTTATAAAATTTGTTGAATTCCATTGATTTTTTTGTATGAACTACAATATCTTACTTATATGTTTAATTCTAGGAGCACAGTTCCATGTCTTCTGTATTTCTACAACCCTGCACTTAATCATATCTCAACTTTGGACCTGTGTGCCTTAGCACCTAGGATAAAATTATAGGATAAATTCTATAAATTTCATGTTTAGCTAATTTGAGATTTTATGCATTTCTCTGAGAACCTTGAGAAGATACTCCTTTATAAATTAGCACAACCTTAAAATAGAAATGATAGGAATTATAATCATATTGCAATGATTAGGGACTGAACTGCTGACCCTCAAACTTTGCAGATCTTCTTGAACTGAAACCTATTTCTTTCTTGAAAAAGACATATATAGTCCAACACTTTTCCTTCATGAACCAGGGAGCAAAGCAATAAATCTCCTTCAGAGGATGGCAGAATTCATTCTCCTATGAATGGGAGAAAAAGAGTCGTGGCTGAATTCAGCCTCAAAAGCCACCACAGAAAATACAGCTTTGAAAAAGTTGTCAACCAAATGTGGAAGAAATGAGTAGACTATGGTAGGCTAGATGGGAGTGCAAAAGGGGGCATATTGATAATTAACATCAAGTGATAATGCTATAGATGATGTTATGCTGAGATCAGTGAATACAGCTGTCCATTCACTCTCACTGCTCACTAATTCCAGTGCAATCACTACCACTACAGAATCAAAAATCAAACAGCAAACACTGCTGTATGATTTAAACACTGAAATATGTTAGATAATGAACTTTTTGCAACAAGTTATATGCTTAACTAAGTACATAAAATAGCTAACACCCAGAGAGCACTTCATATGTGAAAGGTATTATTCCAATTTTGCAAATACTGCACATATTAAGTAATTAAATGCTCACAACAACTCTGTGAGGTGGTGCTATTTATCCTCATTTTACAGATGAAAAGACTGAGGCACAGGGAAATTTAGTGACTTGCCCGCAGGAAGCCAGACTCTATAATCTGATCGCTGATTATTCACGGTAACTCAACAGTTATTTTCCCATTCATCTGCCAACCATGGCCCCAAATTAAAACAGATAAATAAGTACTGCAAGAGGCCTACAGTACACTGAGAAGAAGCCTAGAGGTAACAAGACTCCTGAAGAAACTGAAGAGCTAATGAGTCATCTGTGAATAAACTGAATTTCTTTTTTTAGTGTCTTTCTCAATCTGGCATCTTTCACAACCACTAAATAAATTTTCAGAAACAATGAACAGTGGAAATAATAAAGCCTGTGGTAAGTGTTGGTTTATTTGCCTTCTAAGCTGTGGCCATAACTTTGCACTTCTATCCTTCAGCAACTGAATTTATAATTCCAGCCAACATGAATGAGAAATTCTCAAAATGTTTAGAGACCCCTGCAAATATCTGCATGGTCCTGAAGCTCTTGAACCTATTGCATACCCACTGAGGCACTGTGTCCACTGTCTGGAGAGGGAGCCCCTGATGATCAGGCTGCACCACAGTATCTTCCCTGATCATGCAGTTCCACAAAGATATAACAGCACTTCAGTTCTGGAGTGAAATTATTCTTCCTACACACCATACGAGGCCCTGATTCCTCTTAGAAATACTGAGGAACCGAATGTGGACAAAAGAGTTAAATATTATGGTCACTACTTAATGAGCCAATAGAAAACCTTATGAGCTTGTCACAATGCTGATGATGTTCTGCATGTATACATGTGTGTATACATACATACATACATACATACATATACTGTTTTGCCTTTTTGTAGCAGTGGCTTTGTCCAATTCATCTCTATGTTTCTTAAAATAGTTACTACAAAACCTGCCAGTTCTAGGCACTGATACTTACTTACACCTGTATACATTAGGTTTAATTATTTATATGTTCAGCCCTCTGCTTTGCTCATCTTTGAAAGAAAAATGGAAATAATACAACACAGGATTTGGAAGAGGATTAAGGGCAATAAAATATATAAGCACCAGCACCTTTTAATCTATCAATAAATATTATCTGCTATTATCATTATTATTTTATCAGTTAATTTGAACTTCATGTTAACCTTTGAGATAGCTGAGAATTTGAAAGTAAAGAGACAGTTTCAGAAAGGCCAAGTTAATTGCTGAAATTATTATCTGTAATAAGGGGAAGACTGACAATTCTTTTATTGAGTAGTTTGTTAAAACTGAACTTGATTTAGAAGTTAATAGATCATTTTTCATACCTGAGCCTCAACCAATCCTATTTTAGCCATCGTTTTTCATTTTTAAAGACATGTATAAAAAAGGCTATGGTTAAGTCAGCATTTTCCAAATTATTTGGGACATATGTTCATACGTATCCTCCTTCCTCCCTAAACAAAAAGGATTAGAGATTTCCAGTTTACGCTCACACAGATAAACAGCTTGGGAGTCATCACTCCCATCCTGTCAATATGGAAAAAGCTGAACAAACTAAAAATCAACAACTCTGCTTAGATCCATCAGAGAATTGAGGGCAAACTTCTGACCAGAAAACTGGAGAGAAAGAAGAATATAGTGAAGAGCAGCTTACTCAGAGTAGAAGGAGCTGGAGCCAGTAACTTCCAGGAACACATAAACATTAACTGATTAATTGCTGGAGGCTGACTGTGAACTAGCTTCAGAACTAAAAACTCCAAGAGGCCCAGTTTTAGCGGGGGGGGCCTCACACTTGGACAAGATTTATCTCCAAGAGCCCCTAGGTTCTCATGGTGAAGACTGGACTGTGCTTCTTAGGTCAGGAGGAGGGGGACAGTAACTGTTCTGAAATATGCCCAGAGCTTTCTATCTCCATAACAAAAGCCTGCCCTGAAGAGAAAAAACTTTACCAGAACCTTAAATGATTTAGGGGAAGAGGAACACATAACATGACTCCCTTCTAGGCTTTCTGTATCTCCTAAAGGGAGGATAAAAGGCTAAACAACTTTTCTGAAGGCCAAAGCCAAGGGACTTTGGCCCTCCAAAATATGGAGATTTAGTCATAAGATTATAGAAAGCTTCCCCTCCTAAATATCCTATGACCACATCAAGAGGACTCCAACATAACATGGATTACAAATTAAAGAACTGAAAGCTACAGGGTCTAGTTTAGATGGAGTTTCTAGGGAAATCCAAAGACAAAGGAGAAGACAAAATAAGGACAGCAGAGGAAACTGAATGCTCTGACACACACATTAAACATAGCTTAATTCCAGCCAGATAAACATAAATCCACACATTAAAGGCCTATTTAACTAAGTACATATTAGGTGATACATCATGTTTGGGTTTCAACCAAAACTTAAAAGCCATGACAAAAGACAAGGAAAATACACAGCCTAAGAATAAAAAGCAAGCAAGAGAACTAGACAGAGATACGGCAGAAATCTTGGAATTTTAAGACATGTATTTTTAAATAAGTGTATTTGAGGGTACTAATGGAAAAAGTGGACAACATGCAAGAATAGATGGATAATGAAAGCTGAGAGATGGCAACTTTATGAAATAATTATTTTAATAGTAGACATTAAAAAAAAACCCACAACAACACTGTAACAGAAATAAAGAATGCCTTTGAGGAATTCATTAGTAAACTGGACGTAACTGAGGAAAGACTCAGTGGGCTTGAAGATATGTTAATGGAAACTTCCCAAATCGAAAAGCAAAAAGAAAAAGGAATGAAAAAAAAGTAGAACAGAATATCCAAGAATTGTGGGACAACTATAAAAGATGTAACATATGTCTAATGGAAATGACAGAATGAGAAGAAAGAGATAATCAATAAACAACCTATAACAACAGGAACAGAAAAGAGTTTTATTTGAGCCAAACTGAGTACTATAGCCTGGAAGACATGGAATCAACAGCACCTGAATTGTGTTCTGCTTGACTACAAAATGGGGAAGTCTTATAAAGGCAAAAACCACAAAATTATATAAGTTGTTTGCCAAGAATTAGGATTGGAGCTGGCTAGAAGCAAGGGTGCTTATTAAAAGTAAGGATTTACTGGGGTCCGAAATGGCTGCCTAGTTACAAGGGGAGACCTTGAGACCATAAGGTTGCTGCTGGCAGCTGCTATAGCAGATATTGTTTTGAGAAAGGCTAGTGGTGTCCTTGGGTCTGATACAGTTCAGAAAATTCAAGTTCTCAGTGATGTAGGAACGTGTCTGAAACCACATCCATAATGGCCACCTGGCTCCATCATGGATGCCTGAACCATAGTTATTCCATTTCGATTTTTAAATGCATTCTTTTCTTTAATGGTTAAAGCAGATATACAATGTACGTTTGACATACCACACAACAGACTCTTCTGGTTAGCATAAAATTTAAGTAAAATCATGTAGAATCTAGAATGACTTCCTCATGCCTCAGTATGTGAAAATTTCTTCCATCAGAAAGAAAGAAACAGAAGATATACCTGAAATAATAATGGATAAGAGTCTTCCAAAATTAATGACAGATAACAAATCACAGATCCAGGAAGCTCTGAAAAAACCAAGCAGGAAGGATATCAAAAATGTATAACTAGGTATATCCATATTCAAACTGCACAACGCCAAAGGTAGATAAAAAAATCTAGAAAGAAGCCAGGAGGTGGGTGGGGGGTGGGATAACTTACCTATAGAGAAACAAAGATATATATCACATTGGACTTCTCTTTAGAAAACTTGCACACAAGAAGAGGATGGAGTGAAATATTTGAAGTGTTGAAAGAAAAAATTCAGTAAAACAGAATTCTGTATCCAACATAAGTATCTTCCAAAAATGGAGAGGAAAATGTCTTTCTGAAACAAACAAAAAATGAGGGAATTTTGTCACTAGTGAATGTTAAAAGAAGTCCTTCAGAAAGAAAGAAGATATGTTGTACACTCAGATCTACACTTGGGGGCAGATAAGAGCAAAGTGAAAAGGGTGGATGGCTTACTATATCTGATGTGGCTCTGTGAGATTGAGAAGAGGCATAGAACCCAAGGTTTCTCCATCAGGTGGGAGAGAGAGAACTGTAGCATGCCTCCAAAGCCCCAGCCTTTGGGTGTGCCACTCAAGAGGCTGGTTTCTGTCTTGCCTCCGTTGGAGATGGAACCCTTATAGTTTGATGGGGGCAACTAGGAATAAAGGAAAGGGGGCAGGCAATCTGCTGTGCCCAGCATACCTCAGCAAATTTGGGAGAAGGCACAGAACTCAAGGCTTCTCCACAGGGAAGGAGGAGGAGAAGTAAAATGTGCCTCCAAAGTCCTGGCCAGAAGTATAGCAGTGAGACACCAGAGAGAGCTAGAGATTATGGGCTCGTTCAAACAAAGAGAAAGCAGAAAAATCCACTCTAATTAGGAATCCGAATGAGTCCAGAGAATACTCATCCATAGGAAGATTAGATAGGCTCCTAGAATCTCTAGTGAATTAGTGAAGGTCTTCTCTGTCAAAGCCAGTCTATAAAGACTGAGAGGTGGCTGTTTCTTCAAATGCAGATACCAATACAAAGCTACGAGGAACACAAGAATCAGGGAAACATAACACAATCAACAGAACAAATGTCTACAAATAATATCAATAAATGCTGCACAAGGTGTGGAGAAAAGGGAACCCTCTTACACTGCTGGGGTGGAAAACAATATGAACATTCATTCAAAAACTAAAAATAGAGCTACCATATGATCCAGCAATCTGACTCCTATGCATGTATCAAGAAAACACGAAAACTCTTAATCCAAAAAGATACATGAACACCAACGTTCATAGTAGCACTATATACAATAGCCAAGACATGGAAGCATCCTAAGTGTCCATCAACAGATGAATGGGTAAAGAAGGTGTTTTATATATATGTGTGTGTGTGTGTGTGTGTGTGTGTGTGTGTGTGTGTGTGTGTGTACATGGATGGATGGACCTAGAGATTATCATAGTAAGCGAAATCAGACAAAGAAAGACAAATATCACATGGTATTGCTTATATGTGGAATCAAAAAAAAATGATACAAATGAACTTATTTACAAAATAGAAACAGACTCACAGACACAGAAAACAAATTTATGGTTACCAAAGGGGAAAGGTGGGAAGGGATAAACTAGGAGTTTGGGATTAACAGATACGCACTACAATATATAAAATAAATAAAAGGACCTACTGTATAGAACAGGGAACTATATCTTGTGATAAGCTATAATGGAAAAGAATCTGAAAAAGAATATAAAAAACTGAATCACATTGCTGTATACCTAAAACTAACACAGTATTGTAAATCAACTATAGTCCAGTAAAAAAGATTTTAAAAAATCAAGTACACAATCAACAGAACAAAATAAATCTCAAATAACTGACCCTAAAGAAATTGAGACTGAGGAGTGATATCAACATCATGATGGAATAAACCTGAGAAAGCAAGCAGGGATCCTCCTCTAGAGGTTTAAGTGTGACCACAGCCCTGCCAACACCTTGAATTTGAACTTCTAGCATCCCAAACTGTGGGAGAATAAATTTATGTTGTCTTAAGCCATTCAGTTCATAGTAATTTGTTATGGCAGCCCTAAAAAGTTAAGACAGTTTGTGTTTGTTTGTTTATGGCTGTGCTGCATGGCATACAGAAACTTAGTTCCCCCACCAGGGATCAAACCCATATCCCCTGCAGTGGAAGCGTGGCGTCCTAACCACTGGACTGCCAGGGAATTCCCTAAGACAGTTTATTTAACAACAAAAGCAGAAAAAACAATTCCTACCTCACTCTATGAGGCCAGCCTTGCCATAATACCCAATCAATGAAGACATCACAAGGAAAGAAACCTATAGACCAATAATTTCATAAACATAGACCCAAAAATCCTAAATAAAATATTTGCAAATGAGTTAAAAAAATTTAAGAAAAGAATTGTACCCCATGACCAAGTCAAATTTATACCAGGCAATCAAGGAAGATTCAACACACACACAAAAATCAAAGTAATTTGAGACATCAACTGGCTAGACAGAAAAAAACATAATCATATCAACTGATGCAGAAAAATCATTTGACAAAATTCAACACCCATTCATGTTAAAAACTCTCAGCAAAATAGCAATAAAGGAAAACTTACTCCCTTGTTAAAGAATGCCTGCAAAACATCTAGAGCTCATATGATTCTTAGTGGTGAGAGACAGAAAGCTTTTCTAAGATGGGAAACAAGGCAAGGATGTCCTCTCTCATCATTCCTATTCAACATTTTATTGGAAGTTCCAGATAGTTCAATAGGCCCACAAAAAAGAAAGAAAAGGAAAGAAAAAAGGAAGAAAGAAAGATGAGAAGGAAAGGAAGGAAAGAAAAGGAAAGAAAAGAAATACAAGGTATACAGGTTGAAAACAAACAAATAAAACTTCCTTTGTTTCAGACAGAATGAGTATCTAATTAGAAAACTCACAATCTACCAGAAATCTCTTGTAACTAATAATCGTTTATAATAATCTCACAGGAAACATACAAGATAAATATACAAAAGCAAATAACTTTCCTATATAACAGCAATGCAGAATTAAATGTGAAATCAAAAATAATTTACAGTAGTACCATAAATGTATTCTAAGTATAAATCTACTAAAATATGTACAGGTGTTGCTGAAAACTACAAAGCCCTGATGAAAGACTTCAAAGAGGATTTACATAGAGGGACCTTCAAGATGGCGGAGGAGTAAGACGTGGAGATCACCTTCCTCCCCACAAATACATCAAAAATACATCTACATGTGGAACAACTCCTACAGAACACCTACTGAACACTGGCAGAAGACCTCAGACTTCCCGAAAGGCAAGAAACTCCCCACGTACCTGGGTAGGGCAAAGAGAAAAGAAAAAACAGAGACAAAAGAATAGGGATGGGCCCTGCACCTCTGGGAGGGAGCTGTGAAGGAGGAAAAGTTTCTACACACTAGGAAGCCCCTTCACTGGTAGGGACAAGGGGTGGGTGTGGGGGGGAGCTTTGGAGCCATGGAGGAGAGCACAGCAACAGGGGTGCAGAGGGCAAAGCAGAGAGATTCCCAGAGGATCAGTGTCAAACAGCACTCACAAGCCTGAGAGGCTTGTCTGCTCAACCACTGGGGCGGGTGGGTGCTGGGAGCTGAGGCTTGGGCTTCGGAGGTCATATCCCAGCGAGAGGACTGGGGTTGGCTGCGTGAACACAGCCTGAAGGGGGCTAGTGCACCACAGCTAGCTGGGAGGTTGTCCAGGAAAAACTCTGGAACTACCTAAGAGGCAAGAGACCATTGTTTCGGGGTGCAGGAGGAGAGAGGATTCAGAACACCTCCTAAAAGAGCTCCAAAGATGGGCACGAGCCATGGTTTTCAGTGCGGATACCAGAGACAGGCATGAGATGCTAAGGCTGCTACTGCAGCCACGAAGAAGCCTGTGTGTGAGCACAGGTCACTATCCACACCTCCCTTCCCGGGAGCCTGTGCAGCCTGCCATTGCCAGGGTCCTGTAATCCAGGGACAACTTCCCCAGGAGAACACAAGGCGTTCCTTGGGCTGGTGCAATGTCATGCCAGCCTCTACCACCACAGGCTCACTCTGCATTTTGTACACCTCCCTCCTCCCTCCACCGCCCCCGCACTGGCCTGAGTGAGGCAGAGTGCCCTAATCAGCGCTACTTTAACCCTGTCCTATCTGGGTGGGGAAAAGATGCCTCAGGTGACCTAAACACAGAGGTGGGTCCAAATCCAAAGCTGAACCACAGGAGTTGTGTAAACAAAGAAGAGAAAGGGAAATCTCTCCCAGCAGCCTCAGGAGAGGCAGATTAAATCTCCACAATCAACTTGATATACCCTGTATCTCTGGAATACATGAATAGACAAGGAATCATCCCAAAATTGAGGCAGTGGACTTTGGGAGCAACTGTAGACTCGGGGTTTGCTTTCCACATCTAATTTGTTTCTGGTTTTATGTTCACCTTAGCTTAGTATTTAGACCTTATTACCATTGGTAAATTTCTTTATTGATTTGGCTGCTCAATTCCTTTTTTTCTTAATATATATATATATAATTTTTTCCTTTTTCTCTTTTTGTGAGTGTGTATGTGTATGCTTCTTTGTGTGATCTGGTCTGTATAGCTTTGCTTTTACCATCTGTCCTAGGGTTCTGTCTGTCCGTTTTTGTTTCTTTTTTTAGTATACTTTTCAGTGCTTGTTATCATTGGTGAATTTGTTTTTTGGTTTGGTTGCTCTCTTCTTTCTTAAGTTTTTTTTATTACTCATTTATTCTTTTATTTTAATAATTTAAAAAATTTTTTATTTAATAACTCTTCCTTCCTTCCTTCCTTGCTTCTTCCCTCCCTCCATCCCTCCCTTCATTCTCCCTTTTCTTCTGAGCCATGTGGCTGACAGGGTCTTGGTGCTCCACCTGGGTGTCAGACCTGAGCCCCTAAGGTGGGACAGCCGAGTTCAGGATATTGGTCCACCAGAGACCTCCCAGCCCCATGTAATATCAAATGGTGAAAGTTCTCCCAGAGATCTCCATCTCAATGCTAAGACCCAGCTCCACTCAACGATCAGCAAGCTACAGTGCTGGACATAATCCACCAAACAACTAGCAAGACAAGAACACAAACCCACCCATCAGCAGAGAGGCTCCCTGTAATCATAAAAAGGTCATAGATAGCCCAAAACACACCACTGGAGGCAGTCCTGCCAGCAGAAAGAAAAGATCCAGCCTCATCCACCAGAACCCAGGAACCAGTCCCCTCCACCTGGAAGCCTACACAACCCACTGAACTGACCTTACCCACTGGGGGCACACACCAAAAACAATGGAAACTATGAACCAACAGCCTGTGAAAAGGAGACACCAAACACAGTAAGTTAAGCAAAATGAAAAGACAGAGAAATACACAGAAGATGAAGGAGCAAGGCAAAAACCTACCAAACCAAACAAATGAGGAGGAAACAGGCAGTCTACCTGAAAAAGAATTCAGAGTAATGATAGTAAACATGATCCAAAATCTTGGAAATAGAATGGAGAAAATACAAGAAATGTTTAATAAGACCTAGAAGAACTAAAGAGGAAACAAACAATGAGGAACAACACAATAATTTAAATTAATAATTCTCTAGAAGGAATCAATAGCAGAATAACTGAGGCAGAAGAATGGATAAGTGACCTGGAAAATAAAAGAGGAGAAAGAACTACCACAGAACAGAATAAAGAAAAAAGAATGAAAAGAATCGAGGACAGTGTCAGAGAACTCTGGGACAACATTAAATGCACCAACGTTCTACTTATAGGGGTTCCCAGAAGAAGAGAAGAAAAAAGGGACTGAGAAAATATTTGAAAAGATTATAGTTGATAACTTCCCTAATTTGGGAAAGGAAATAGTCAATCAAGTCCAGGAAGCGCACAGAGTTCCATACAGGGTAAATCCAAGGAGAAACACACCAAGACACATATCAATCAAACTTTCAAAAATTAAAAAAAAAAATTAAAAGCAGTAAGGGAAAAAAACAAATAACACATAAGGGAATCCCCATAAGGTTAACAACTGATCGTTTAACAGAAACACTGCAAGCCAGAGGGAGTGGCAGGATATATTTAAAGTAATAAAAGGGAAAAAACCTACAACCAAGATTACTCTACCCAGCAAAGATCTCATTCAGATTCAAGGGAGAAATGAAAACCTTTACAGACAAGAAAAAGTTAAGAGAATTCAGCACCACCAAACCAATCTGCAACAAATGCAAAAGGAACTTTTCTAGGCAGGAAACACAAGAAAAGGAAAAGACCTACAATAACAAACCCAAAATAATTAAGAAAAAGGTAATAGGAACATACACATCAAATAACCACCTTAAACGTAAATAGATTGAATGCTCCAACCAAAAGACATAGACTGGCTGAATGGATACAAAAAACAAGACCCGTATATTTGCTGTCTACAAGACACCCACTTCAGACCTAGGGACACATACAGTCTGAAAGTGAGGGGATGGAAAAACATATTGCATGCAAATGGAAATCAAAAGAAAGCTGGAGTAGCAATTCTCATATTACACAAAATAGACTCTAAAATAAAGACTATTACAGGAGACAAAGAAGGACAATACATAAAGATCAAGGGATCAATCTAAGAAGAAAATATAACAATTATATATATTTATGCAACCAACATACGAGCAACTCAATACATGAGGCAAATGCTAACAGCCATAAAAGGGGAAATCGACAGTAACACAATAATAGTAGGGGACTTTAACTTCCCACTTTTACCAATGGACAGATCAACCAAAATGAAAATAATAAGGAAACACAAGCTTTACATGATACATTAAGAAAGATGGACTTAATTGATATTTATAGGACATTCCATCCAAAAACAACAGAAAACACTTTCTTCTCAAGTGCTCATGGAACATTCTCCAGGATAGATCGTCTTGGGTCACAAATCACAAAATTGAAGTCATATCAAGTATCCTTTCCGGCCACAATGCTATGAAACTAGATATCAATTAGAGGAAAACATCTGTAAAAAAAAAACACACACATGGAGGCCAAGAATACACTACTAAATAACCAAGAGATCACTGAAGAAATCAGAGAGCAAACCAAAAAATACACAGAAACAAATGACAATGAAAACAGGATGACCCAAAACCTATGGGATGCAGCAAAAGCAGTTCTAAGACGGAAGTTTATAGCAATACAATCCTACCTTAAGAAACAAGAAAAATCTCAAATAAACAGCCTAAACTCACACTTAAAGCAATTAGAGAAAGAAGAGAAAAAAACCCCAAAGTTGGCAGAAGGAAAGAAATCATAAAGATGAGGTCAGAAATAAATGAAAAAGAAAGGAAGGAAACAATAGCAGAGATTAATAAAACTAAAAGCTGGTTGTTTGAGAAGATAAAAAACATTGATAAACCATTAGCCTGACTCATCAAGAAAAAAAGGGAAAAGACTCAAATCAGCAGAATTAGAAATGAAAAAGGAGAAGTAACAATTGACACTGCAGAAATATAAAGGATCATGAGAGATTACTACAAGCAACTGTATGCCAATAAAACGGACAACCTTGAAGAAATGGACAAATTCTTAGAAAAGCACAACCTTCCAAAATGGAACCAGGAGAAATAGAAAATATAAACAGACTAATCACTAGCATTGAAATTGAAACTCTGATTAAAAATCTTCCAGCAAACAGAAGCCCAAGAACAGATGGCTTCACAGTCAAATTCTATCAAATATTTAGGGAAGAGCTAACACCTATCCTTCTCAAACTCTTCCAAAATATAGCAGAGGGAGGAACACTCCTAAACTCATTCTATGAGGCCACCATCACCCTGATACCAAAAGCAGACAAAGGTGTCACAAAGGAAGAAAACTACAGGCCAATACCACTGATGAACATAGATGTAAAAATTCTCAACAAAATACTAGCAATCAGAATCCAACAGCATGTTAAAAAGATCATACACCATGATCAAGTGGGGTTTTCCCAGGAATGCAAGGATTCTTCAATATATGCAAATCAATCAATGTGATACACCATATTAACAAAATGAAAGATAAAAATCATATGATCATCTGAAGAGATGCAGAAAGAGCTTTCAACAAAATTCAACACACATGTCTGATAAAAACCCTCCAGAAAGTAGACATAGAGGGAACTTTTCTCAACATAATAAAGGCCATATATGACAAACCTGCAACCAACATCGTTCTCAATGGTGAAAAACTGAAACCATTTCCACTAAGATCAGGAACAAGACAAGGTTGCCAACTCTCACCACTATTATTCAACATAGTTTTGGAAGTTTTAGCCACAGCAATCAAGAGAAGAAAAAGAAATGAAGGGAATCTAAATGGGAAAAGAAAAAGTAAAACTGTCACGGTCAAGATGCTACCAGAAAACTATCAGAGGTAATCAATGAATTTGGTAAAGTAACAGGATACAAAATTAATGCACAGAAATCTCTTGCATTCCTCTACACTAAAGACGAAAAATCTGAAAAGAAATTAAGGAAACACTACCATTTACCACTGTAACAAGAAGTATAAAATATTTTGGAATAAACCTACCTAAGGAGACAAAATACCTGTATGGAGAAAATTATAAGACCCTGATGAAAGAAATTAAAGATGATACAAACAGATGGAGAGATATACCATGTTCTTGGATTGGAGAAATCAACATTATGAAAATGACTATACTACCCAAAGTAATCTACATGTTCAATGCAATCCCTATGAATCTACCAATGGCATTTTTCACAGAACTAGAACAAAAAATTTCACAATTTGTATGGAAACACAAGAGACCCCGAATAGCCAAAGAAATGTTGAGAAAGAAAAACGGAGTTGGAGGAATCAGGCTCCCTGACTTCTGACTATATTACAAAGCTACAGTAATTAAGATAGTATGGTACTGGCACAAAAACAGAAAAAAAGATCAATGCAACAGGATAGAAAGCCCAGAGATAAACCCACGCACCTATGTTCACCTTATCTTTGATAAAGGAGGAAAGAAATATACAGTGGAGAAAAGATAACCTCTTCAATAAGTGGTGCTGGGAAAACTGGACAGCTACATGTAAAAGAAAGAAATCTGAGCACTCCCTAACACCATACAGAAAAATTAACTCAAAATGGATTAAAGACCTAAATGTAAGGCCAGACAGTATAAAACTCTTAGAGGAAAACATAGCCAGAACACTCTATGACGTAAAAGACAGCAAAATCCTTTTTGATCTACCTCCTAGAGTAATGGAAATAAAAACAAAAATAAACAAATGGGACCTTTTGCAGCTTAAAAGTTTTTGCACAGCAAAGGAAACCATAAACAAGATGAAAAGACAACCCTCAGAATGGGAGAAAATCTTTGCAAATGAAGCAACTGACAAAGGATTAATCTCCAAAATATACCAGCAGCTCATGCAGCTCAATATCAAAAGAACAAAAAACCCAATCCAAAAATGGGCTGAAGACCTACATAGACATTTCTCCAAAGAAGATATACAGATTGCCAACAAACACATGAAAGGATGCTCAACATCACTAATCATTAGAGAATTGCAAATCAAAACTAAAATGAGGTATCACCTCAGACTGGTCAGAATGGCCATCATCAAAAAGTCTACAAACAATAAATGCTGGAGAGAGTGTGGAGAAAAGGGAAGCCTCTTGCACTGTTGGTGGGAATGTAAATTGATACAGCCACTATGGAGAACAGTATGGAGGTTCCTTAAAAAACTAAAAATAGAACTACCATACCACCCAGCAATCCCACTACTGGGCATATACCCTGAGAAAACCATAATTCAAAAAGAGTCATGTACCACAATGTTCATTGCAGCTCTATTTACAATAGCCAGGACATGGAAGCAACCTAAATGTCCATCAAGAGATGAATGGATAAAGAAGATATGGCACCTATATACAATGGATTATTACTCAGTCATAAAAAGAAATGAAATTCAGTTATTTGTAGTGAGCTCGATGGACCTAGAGTCTGTCATACAGAGTGAAGTAAGGCAGAAAGAGAAAAATAAATCCCATATGCTAACACATATATATCAAATCTAAAAAAAAAATGGTTCTGAAGAACGTAGGGGCAGGAAAGGAATAAAGACTCAAATGTAGAGAATGGACTTGAGGACACAGGGAGTGGGAAGGGTAAGCTGGGATGAAGAGCGTGGCATGGACATATATACACTACCAAAGGTAAAACAGATAGCTTGTTGGAAGCAGCCGCATAGCACAGGGAGATCAGCTCGGTGCTCTATGACCACCTAGAGGGTTGGGATAGGGAGGGTTGAAGGGAGACGCAACAGGTAGTGGATATGGGGATATATGTATATTTATAGCTGATTCACCCTGTTATACAGCAGAAACCAACACACCACTGTAAAGCAATTATACTCCAATAAAGATGTTAATAAACAAATAAATAAATAACACCTAAGAATAAAAAAAAAGAGGATTTACATAAATTGAGTTACTTCGTGTTCATTACTGCAAGATTCAAAATTTTAAGATTCAAGTTCTTTCCAAGTTTATTCATAGATTCAACACAATCCCAGTGAATATCCCAACCCAATGAAAACCCCAGAAATAATCCTGTGGATATTGACAAATTAATTACAAAGTTTATATATAAAGGAAAGACCCAGAACAGTCCACAGAATACTGAATTAGAACAAAGTCAGATGACCACCTCTTCCCAAATTTAAGAGTTACTATGAAGCTACAGTAATCAAGACATTGTGGCATTGGCAAAAGAACAGACAAACAGATCAGTGGAACAAAATAAAATGTCCAGAAATAGATGCACACAAATATAGTCAACTGACCTTTGACAAAGGAACAAAGGTAATTCAATGCAGATAGCATAACATTTTGAACAACTGATACAACTGATGCTGAAACAACTGGGTATCCACATTCCAAAGAAAAAAAAAAACCTAGACTCAACTCAAACTGAATCATAGACCTAAATATATAATACAAATCTATAAAACTAAAAGATTACATAGGAAAAAAATCTAGGTGGCCATGAGTTTGACAATGAATTTTTAGATACAACACCGAATACACAATCTGTGGAAGAGAAAAATCTGTACTTTATTGAAATTAAAAGCCTCTGCTCTGGAAACTGTTAAGAGAATGAGAAGACAAGCCACAGACCAGAAGAAGATATCTGGAAAACATATATCTGATAAAAATACTTGTATCCAAAATGTACAAAAAACTCTTAAAACTCAACAATAGGACAGCAGACAACTCAAAAAGCGGGGAAAATATCTGAACAGACACCTTCCCCCAAATATATACAGACAGTAAATAAGCGTATGAAAAGCTGTCCAATATTGTACTCTATTAGTAAATGTCAAATTAAAACAAAATGAGATACCACGACACACCTACTAGAATGGCTAAAATCGAGAACACTGTTAACACCAAATTCTGGTGTTGATGAGGAACTGTCATTCATTGCTGGTGAGAATGCAAAATGCTACAGCCACTTTGGAAGACCGTTTGGCAGTTTCTTGCAGAGCTAAACGTAGGCTTAACCATGTGATCCAGCAATTGTGTGCCTAAGTGTTTAACCAAATGGGTTGAAAACTTATGTACACCCAAAAATCTGCACATGGATGTTTATGGCAGCTTGATTTATAATTTCCCAAACTTGGAAGCAACCAAGATGCCCCTCAAGAAGTAAATGTATAAACAAACTGTGGTTTATCCATACTATGGTATATTACTGAGTGATAAAAATAAACAAGTTATCAAGGCACAAAAAGATATGAGGAAAGCTTAAATGCACATTTCTAAGTGAAATAAGCCAGTATGAAAAAATTACATATCGTATGATTCCAACTATGTGACATTTTGAAAAAGGCAAATTATAGACAGTGGAAAGATCAGTGATTGTCAGGTATCTGGAGTATGGAGCAAGGAGGGATGAACAGATGAAGTATAAAGAATTTTTAGGACGCTGAAACTACTCTATATGACACTGTAATGTGGATACATGACATTACACATTTATCAAAACACATAGAACTGTACAATACAAAGAGTGAACTCTAACATAAACTATGGACTTTAGTTAATAATAAAGATTGGTTCATTAATTGTAGCAAATGTACCACACTAATGCAAATGTTCAAACAGAAACTGCAAGGAAGGACAAAGGGTATATATGGAAAATCTGTGCTATCTGCTCAGTTTTTCTGTAAAATAAAACTGTTCTAAAAAATAAATTCTATTAATAACAAAAAAATTAGGAAAAATCTGCTAACTAAACACCCACTCAAAATGTTTCATTGGACACTGACTTGTTAAAGACTGAGATATCTTTCAATGAACAATTTATTTAAGCCAATGTTTCCCCAGCTTATTTGACATTATCTTTTTTCTTTTTTTAGCAGAATGCCCATTTATAACAAAGATTTTCTTGTACCATGCAATATATATTGAAGCATCATGCTGGTTCTTCACTCACATTCACACATTCCTAGATGGAACAACTAGCATCATGAAAAATAAGAGCTGGCCAATATTCTTTTTATCTTCACTCAGGCAGCTTGCTGAGTGAGGTATCTCTACACAGCAGTTACTCTTGCAGTGGTTACTGACATTCTCAAGTCAACAGCTGTCCCAAGACCTTTCCAGTTGTTCCTTTTCCTCCTTTGTCTATAAATTTTTAGCCTTCAAAAGTATCACTTTTACTTTCTATTATTGACTGTCTTATATTTCTTTCTACTTCCATCTCATTGTAAGCTGGTAACAATTTCATCTCATAGTAAATGGAATAGTATCTGTTTCTGAAACCTTTCAACTCATTAGCAATGGCATGAGTGAATAGATTAAACTACTTGAATCTACCCAGGCACACTCCTTGCCCTCAGCCCTGTCTACAACTTTACCAACAGGTAACTTGTGTATCACTTGTATCTCTGTATAACTTCTAACATCATTCTAGTAATCTGTTGAATGCAGTATACTTCTCTCTTGAACTCCAAACCATTATCTACATGTAAAAAGGCCTGTCATGGGGCTTCCCTGGTGGTGCAGTGGTTGAGAGTCCGCCTGCTGATGCAGGGGATATGGGTTCGTGACCTGGTCCAGGAGGATCCCACATGCCGCCGAGCGGCTGGGCCCGTGAGCCATGGCCGCTGGGCCTGCGCGTCCGGAGCCTGTGCTCCGCAACGGGAGAGGCCACAACAGAGAGAGGCCCTAGTACCGCAAAAAAAAAAAAAAAAAAAAAAATGGTCTGTCATAAAGTCATAGATTTTCTCACACTGTATTTTCAGTGTCTGAAATCCCTGTCCCAGTATGCTTAGTAAGGCATTCTATTACCCTTGTGTAAATGACTCACTCTTTTGTCATGAACTTTCTCCTAAGGTAGCCAGGTATATGACACAGGCACATATTGACTGAATTTCCTTTCATTCTGAGGTCAAAACTTATTGATCCAGGAGAAGTTAGAGGAATTTTAAAGTAACTAGCAGATCCATACAGCTTAATCACTATTAGGATTCAAACGAATCTTAGTGATTATTATCAGAGTACATTACTCCCCAGTAAGCATTGCTGTCATATTACTATTGCTGTCAAACTTAATCGAACAGCTTCCCCAACATTTTAAGACTTCATACTAAGTTGATCTTTAACAACTGAGACATTAAAAGTAAAAATTTTTTAAATAAGGAAAGAAACAAAGAAAGAAATCCACTACCTTCATTCTAATGGACACATTCAAATTACTTGGGGAATCAACCTGGTGATTGGAAAAGGAAATGGACTATCTGAATTGAGAATACAGAGGAAAATGTATAATTAAAGGAAACAACAGCAGCAAAACAATTCAAAACCATCCAATATACAATATAATTAAACCCAGTCCTATCCTTCATGTGTCTACTTCAAAATTTCATTCTCTCATATTATTTAGTTTGAGTAAATATGTGTAGGTAATGGCTAATTAAGTTCAGGCAGAAACAACCCTCTTGAAGCAGCCAGTTGTCTGACAGTTTAGTTTTCATTTTGGAGTGGGTTATTCACTCTAAAAGCAAATGCAGACACATCAGTGGATATAAAAGAATACCATGAGATCATTATGGAGACAATACTTATATAATGATTTTAAATTTGGCCTTTTTTAACACTTCCGAGATAATGATCTCTTTTATCTAAGAAGGATTTCCTTAGTTTAAGTCATACCATAAACACTCTTTCTCATTAACATCCTTTGTACAATGAACCTTCAAGAACAGAACATACTATCAGTAATCTTCCCAAGTGTTTCATCACCCTCATTATCATCATAATCAACTCCTAACTTTCCCCACATCTGTTTCATTAAACTTTTATTTATTTATTTATTTATTGGATTACAGCTGCCAACGTGTTCCAATATTTGAAAAATTTTGAGATAAAATTATATTGTTGTTAATAGCGGTATTCTCTTCATATCTATTTGAAAAAGACAAATAGAGACTGCTATCATTTTTAAGATTGCTCAACACAATGAATGTACAGATGGCTGAATCAAAATAGTAACAGTCAAAAGAGAAACAACAATAGTAATAATCTCATTGGGTGCTTATACATCCTACACACTTTGTGTTTTTATGCCCATCTTTTTTACCCTCATAGTAACACTAAGAAATAGAAATATATGAGGACTAAGTAAATTTTTCCATGAACACACATAGTAAAGCCGAAGCAAAATAGGCATTATAAAACCGATTTTTTCTTTTACACTTATAAACACAACTTCAAAAAGTGGATGCTAATATTTTTTATTAGAACACACAATTTTCCAAATAAAAAATTCTGTCACAAACAGGCTACAAAACTGTAAGAAGGATGAATGTGACTATATCCACAATATGAACCCACTAGCTCATCTTTAAGAAAACCCAACTACAAATGAGTAAAGGCAGCGTTTTCAAATCATGATTTATAGATTTAAATTTATGAGGCAATTTACTCAATGATTACTCAGATCAGTTGATTAAAATCTGTATTTATGCTTTTTAAATGCAACACTGTTTTGTAATAATGGATCAACTTGATCAACTATTTCTTTCATGTTTGTTTCTTTCTTTTTGGCCTCAGATTTTTAGGCAACTATATCCTTGATGTGATATAACATATAAGTTATTTCTATATTTGGACCTTTCAAAGTAGGTTTATTCTTATTAAATAAAAGTTTTCTTTAGTTAGAATATATTTCCTATTTAGAATTTCCATAACAATAACTGTAGCAGAGACAAATATTCACAGTGTAACTGAGCAGGACAGACGCCTCCCCCATATCCTCTGCTTTAGCTCCTCTCTGAAGTACCTAGATAACAGTAAATGGTGCACATTTCCTGAGTTGTTTTACAAAGGCTAAAACCATCACCGGATGGAAGAAATTAACTGCTTGATGATTATGAGCATGTAGCCCCCTGATCTACTGGTGCCTAAGGATTGATAATGTGACACTCTGTGACACTGCCCTGTTACCTCACGATCAACAAATCAGAGAATTGTGTGCAAGCTGATAGTATACACTGGTATGCCCCTCCCTCACCTTGCCTTTAAAAATGCTTTGCTGAAACCCATCAGGGAGTTCAGGCTTTTTGAGCACCAGCTGTCCCAGACTCCTTATTTGGCACCCTGCAATAAACACTGTACTTTCCTTCACAACCAGCTGTCAGTGGATTAGCTTTACTGTGCGTGGGTGAGCGGACCCAAGTTTGGTTCAGTAACAACAGCACCATTCCAGGCTCAAGAGAAATTTATCATAATTAAGTGTACAAGTTAGGCCTGTAAAGGTCCCATTACATTATCTATAACAGGTAGCTATATCACAAATTACAACTCATGTATGGGGATTGAATTATTTGCTTAATAGTGAAATGTGGTATTTGACCCTGGGGGGGAAATGATACAAAATGATCTCTTTCAACTCACTCAGAGAGAGCACAAGATCTTCTTCATGTAAGGTATAGCTTTATTCCCTATGATTACTCTAGATTCCATTACAATGCTTGAAGCAAACTCATGTGTGGATTGGATGGTGTTATGAAAATAATCAAATCCAGTTCTCCATGGTCTATATTCCTTATCTCACTCCTAGGTCTTCCTGACCTGAGGTATCTTCATTAGTCTTCTACAGTTGGATTCATTCGGAGAAAGCTACTTCCCCATCATGTCTGTCCATGAGTTACTTAGAAATCATTGGGATGGTAGTAATGTAATCACTGAAGAGATTACGTTAGGCTCTGTATTTGGTTTTGAAGAATAGACCAGTGTTTGAAGAGGCCAGAAAAAATTATTTTGCTTTGAGACAATGCAATGAGAAAACCACCATGGATTCTTAAGTAGGATTAAAGACAGTCTGGAAAAAAACCCACTATCTGTTTCTCAGTCTCACAATCATTTTTTTTCCCCTAAATTTCTTCACCTGTAAAATAACACTGACAATGTAATCTTCCCTGCAGTGACTTTGTAAGGTATGACTAATGATGCTAAATCATGCTGAAAAAAAACCCCAAAGCTTTATATTTAGTATAAGTTGTAACAATAAGACAAGGGCATCAGCAAAGCCTTTGAGCAATTCCACATGCTTCCACTTTCATATTTTGGATTATTGCATGTCTTTTTTTGAACACATGTAAAATTGGCCAAGATAAAGGCTACTGGAGCATTTTCTTGTGCCCCCTAATAGATCCATGATGAAGCTTGTTTTTCGGTTTCACAAAGAAAAAACAAGATTCCCTTGATTCATTATTTTAAAAATAGGACTACAGAAGTTGAATAACCTGACAGATGAGGGAAGAATTATAGGATACTCTGCAGATGTCAATTAGAAATATTTGGCACAGTGTTATTTCCTGCCGATACAAAGTGCTAGAACTGAAGAAGATCAAAATTAAACTGTAAGGGTTTGAAGAAAGATTGGAAACTTTTAAGTGAAATACTTAATGGAAAAAAACATCTGTGACAAGGTCACTTGGCTACTTGTAAGGGAAATACTGTTTACCTGGAAATGTTAATTTTATTTTCATTAGCAGGAAGAGACAGATGATGCTTACAACAATAGAATTTATAAGGAGAATGCAATTAATTTTATTCTGGATGAGAGGCTTTTTATTATTCTGGATCTAGGACAAAGCAGTTTGCACCTTAATAAGATTTCCTCAAGGACTTTCAAGAAATCAGAATAGCATACATTCATGCTGGTTTTTATAAAGTTAGTTATCAGATTATTTTTCATCTTAGTGGCTCTTTTCAATATAAAATCACTCTTACCTCATCTTTTCCTATTTTTCCATGAAAAATACAAGGTTCATTAAATTTTATGATCTTTCAGGTACCATTATTAAATAGTTATATTAGCTCATCACCTGATAATCATTATGTACTCAAATTAGCCAATCAGTATAACAAAAACAAGCACATAAACAATAAATAAATAAAGAGAAACTTCTAAGAGCTGACGGATATATATTTAAAAGTCAGAATTTCCTAGCACTGTGTATGCATAGTGAGATTAGGTTGATTTGCAAATGTATTTATTGCATGTCATGGTTTTTCCTTCATTGTTAATCCTCCCCCACCACCCATAGACAGGGATTTATATGAAGCAGCACTAGTACTGTAGAGTGTTTTATTAAGTTCAGAGGTATACAGGGAAATTGTCTTATTTCCTACCAGATAGCATTGGTATCATTATTAGAGATAGAACTCAGGAAAGTGCATTTCTTACATTATTCCATATCACATATTTGGTTACATGACAAAGGGAATAACATGGCAGATGTAATTAAGTTTAGTAATCAAGTGATCTTAAAGTAGGGAAATTATTCTACATTATTTGGTCATGCCCAGCATAGTCTCAAGAGTCTAAAAAATGAGAAAAAAAAAGGCAGAATAAGAGTCAATGTGGGTGTAATATGATGTGAAAAAAAATTAACTGGCCATTGCTGGCTTTGAAGACAGAAAGGGGAACACGAGTCAAGGATTTCGAGCAGCATCTAGAAGCTGGAAAAGGCAAGGAAACAGATTTTTCCCTCAGAGCCTCCAGAAAGGAATTCAGCCCTCCCAATACCTTGATTTTAGTCCAGAAAGATTTGTGTTGGACTTCCAAGGTACACAACTATTGGATAAATTTGTGTGTATTTTTTTTTGTTTTTTTTTTGCGGTACGCGAGCCTCTCACCGCTGCGGCCCCTCCTGTTGCGGAGCAACAGGCTCCAGACGCGCAGGCCCAGCGGCCATAGCCCACGGGCACAGCCGCTCCGCGGCACGTGGGATCCTCCCGGACGGGGGCACGAACCCGCGTCCCCCAGCACCAGCAGGCGCACTCCCAACCACTGCGCCACCAGGGAAGCCCAAATTTGTGTTGTTTTAAGTCACTAAGTTTGTGGTGATTTGTTACAGCAGCAACAGAAAGTAATACCATGGCTAGCATGGTGTGATATCTCCTCTAAAATATAGGGCTGAACACTGCTCAGACTGACCAATACCGCAACTAGGTATAATGAAAGATGAGTCATAAATTTCAACAAGTAACAAAATAATTTTCACGAATCCTAATCATTTCTATTGATCAAGAAGCATGCGTGCACACACGCACACACACACACACAGACACACACACACATTACCAGGATATAGTATTTGAAGAAATGACTATAGTTTTCCGTTGTGAATTCCACCTAATTCCCCCTTCTGTGTTACCATGTAAATGTAAAATCCTTGCAGGGAGGAAACACACACACACACACACACACACACACACACACACACACACACCCCACAGATAAAATCTTTCCTATCAGTCATTAATATCCAGGAATTCTTAAAATGATAGTTGAATAAATGTCTCTTCCTGATAACTTGAAACAAATGATAGCCCTTTTTTTCGCTCATCTTTATCTTTTTGGTGTTTGCTTTTTGAGGACAGTGCTAGTTGTCTCTGTCCATCTTTAGACACCTTTCCCATTGTGCCTTGTATTCTTTCAGAAATCATTAAAAATATGACTGGGTTTACCTACTTAAACAGTTCTAGCTAATCAAAACAAAAGGAAAAATGTTACTGCTTAACATCTAAATAATTCAGACTCTTCCCAGGGTTAAAAAGAGGAAAAATTATAGAGTATATAAATTCCTTTTAATATAGTTATAGGTGTAAATATTCCGAATATTTACGCTGTTTCCATTTTATCTAAACCTAATGAAGCAAAGAAAGTTAACCTCATAACCCTTAATTAGAAGATTCTCCAGTATTATGTAGTTGTGATTTATATCCTAATACTAGAATGATACATTGCTGACAATTTCATATTACTCACTACTGTTGTCTATTTCTAAAAATAGGTACTTTTATGTTTCCCTGGGCAGTTCTTTACAGATCATTAGGAATACTCTCAGAATAACTAAGACATATTAAACCTAAACAACGATTAAAGAAACACACTAGCAAGACTTCCTTATCTAAAAATTGTAGAATTTAGGCCAATACAGTATGATCTTATTCTAGGGCACGGAAAGTAAAGTACACTGTTTAGGATGAAACACTCACAGGAAGTTAAAAGTAATCAGGAACAAACATATTTTTAAAAATATCTCAGTGGATACCATGTGCACCTATTAAATTCATGAAGGCCAAAATAATGATAATCTCCAATGAAAATAAACATTTAGCTTAGTTTTCAATGAGTGACAATGCAAATTTCTAGAAATACTTATGAAAGAATTTTGAAAACTTATGTTTTAAAGGCATTAAATATATCTATCTATTACCTTACAGTGTTAAGGGTGATTATCTCTAGGTGGTAAATCACTTCTATATTCTTCTTATTTCTTATATATTTTCTGATTTTTCAGTATTGAACAGTTATTACCAATATCATTTAGAGATTATTACCATTTTAAAGAGCAACAATGTCCCAAACATTAAAAAATATCTTTATAAACTTTTTTCTCCTATTTTTAAGGATTTATCTTAAGTAATTTCTGGAAAAAATATGTAAAATAAAATTTATTCATTTTCAATAATGATGCATTAAAAAATCTATTTCTAAACTTTTTCTCTTGCATTTTTCTTGGATCAATCAGGTAAAATAAAATAAAATGTGCATTAAAATTTTTTTTTGTTCCAAATAGTGTACCCTTGCAAAATGGCCAGAATCCATCCCTTTTATCAGCTACACTCTCAAGCACTACAAAGGGTTATTAGATGAAGTCCTGAAAAACTGTGTCCTGAATTCATAATGAATGGAATAAGCCACCGCATTTAAAAAAATTAACTAGAACATACATTCATGTTATGGGAAAGCAGTTACTTTTACACTCAGGATGAGATAGAAAATTTACCTCCCCGAAAAAGAAAATTTACCCTAAATTAACTACTGCTGATGAAGGCTGACCATTAATTCACATTATTTGCTCTAAACCTATTTATTTTGAAATAACTTTTTAACAATGTCATTTTTTCTCAGTCATCTCACTTTCTTCTTACTTTCTCCTTAATTGTACAATGGTGTCTTAGGATTCAAATAGTGATGTTTTAAAGAAAGCATCTATCCATAATAAAAAAAATCAATCTTGACAAATATTCAACAAGTAAACATATCTTTTAGCCAGGGCCTTACAATTAAAAAATAAAACATATACCTAAAGATAATTATCTTATAGGGAAAAAGTACATTATGACTGCAGTGTTCATCCCTAGGAAATTAAATGCAGTCTTTCCAAATTAAATGTGGCCTTCTAGATTTTGCTTTCTACCTAAGAAAAATAACTGCCTCAGTAGCCTGATACGCTCTATGTAAAAAATGTTTTCGATATTTGTTGGAGCATACTAATAACTAAGGACGATAGCAACAACAAAAAGTTGAAGGGTCATATTTCAACATTCTAATGATTCAGGGAAGAACACTAAAGGAAGGTTAAGGCTTGTCAAAGAGCTAGCCGTGACCTCCAGAAGCCAAAGCACATGGGCTCCTGCACTGCTGCACAGCAGAACTAAAAAGACACCTTGCGCTTACTGAAAACACATTTGATATTCAAGGCCAGACACTGATGAATCAAGCGTGTCCTCTTTCCTGAAGAGACTGCCAAGGAGATCCTGAGGTCATTTTGGTCAACATACAAAGTGTGCGAGCAGAGGGCAGACGAGTCCAGGGTAAATATTCACTTCCCCTGACATCTACCATCTCATGCTATTCAGTTTGCAAAGGAACAAGAGTTTCAGCACAAATATTGTAATCAGAATGAAAAAGCAGTTGGTCCAGGGGCTTCCCTGGTGGCGCAGTGGTTGAGAGTCTGTCTGCCAATGCAGGGGACACGGGTTCGTGCCCCGGTCCGGGAAGATCCCACATGCCGCAGAGCGGCTAGGCCCGTGAGTTATGGCCGCTGAGCCTGCGCATCCGGAGCCTGTGCTCTGCAACGGGAGAGGCCACAACAGTGAGAAGCCCGCGTACCGCAAAAAAAAAAAAAAAAAAAAGCACTTGGTCTGAATAAAAAAGAAAAGTTAATTAGATTGTCTGCTTTATCCAGTAAAATCTACAATAATTTTGAATGGTTTTAAGATTTAATATTTTGCATTCATTTTTTTTGAAGAACTAAATGGCAAGGAAATCTACATATTGATTTATTTTCATTCCTCAAACTTTGTGTGATCTAAATATTATTCAGAAAACTAAGAATGTGGAAGACATAAATTCATCACTTGAGAGTATCATGCAACAATTAGATACTGGGGTTAGAAGACAAAGAAAGGCATTACTGACTTTAAACCAAACACTGTTCACTGTTATACCACATTGCCTCATTTACTGAAAATTTTCTTTCACACAAAAATCTTCTACCACATCACCTCTTTCTCTTTTTAACTTTTTGGTTGGAAGTCTAGTTTTAGGCAGGTGGGAGAAATAGCACAGCAGAGCTGCCTTACTTAGTTCTTACTTATCTCTGTAGCAATGGCAACAACCCTTGGTCAAACACAGCACTCAACTGTAAAGTTCTCCTAGTGACTGTGTAATGTGATGGGTCAAGAAGAACCAAGCTGTCATCATATTTAAAGAAAATATGAAGAGTCATGATATATTTGTTCCTGGTTTAAAGTCTGTGTCTTTAAGAATTCTAGACCCCAAGACTCAGGTGGGCTTCTTTGGGTAGAGACATCTCACAGGAGAAAACTGCATCCTATGCTAGGCTATCAGAGAAAGAGGGAGAACATGGAAGCCTGTGTGTGATTCCTTTGCATATGTGTCTTTGTTTCATGTTCTTCCTGCAATGTATCTTTTGCTATAATAAAATCTTAGCCATGATTATAACTTTATGTGGAAGTGTGTTAGTCCTTCCAGCAAATAGTCAAATAAGTTGGGTACTCCCCTCCCCCTGAACAGTACTGACTAAAAATATATGGTGATGGAGCTAACACATTGTATTGTTTTGCTTTTATTACATAAAAAAACACTTCCTAATTTATTGGCTTCGTTACTAAATTAATATTAATGAGTTTTTTAAGTGTGGCTGTTCAAGGTTTCCAAGTCATCACAAAGGTTGGAAAGCATCTCCAAGCTTGATCCATAGCTTGGCTTAAATTAGATACATTCATGTCTGTGAACTTCATGAATTTTGTTTTACTCTCTGCTTCTGTTTATCAGCACAGAAATCAGCTAAGATTAGACTTTCAGAGTTTGAAGACCAAGGTTTTCAAGGTAGAAAGAATCACCTATGAGCTTTATTTAATGTGAAAATTAAGAGTAATTAATGAAAAGTATGTAATTAAAGAGCTTACAGTATAGCCAACAGCATAGTAAGTTAAGTCTCCTGAGGCCCAGTTCCACTAAGCAGAAAAGATGACCACGGGCCAGTAAAACAATTTGAAGCTGAAGAGGCCCAGTCTACAAACAGGCCTGGGGGAAGCATATTCTATGGGGAACACACTAAAGATACAGTCCAATATGGAGAGAAGGGCTGAGGATTGCAGACTATCACAGCAGCCAACCATTGAACTGTTAGCTCACCAGCAAGGGTGAGTTCTCCTAAGAAAGAAAACAAACAGAACTGTCTTTCGAGCTTCAGTAAGCCTTGTAAAAAGTATTACAAGATAACCAGTGAATTATGGAATTGGAGTTCTAGGTCGTATGTTTTTATAATAGGGAGGAACAAATCTGACCCCATATTGGATCTGTTTCTTTTACTTTAAGCTTCATATTCTATTGGTTTTGCTATAAGTTAATCACTAAGGGGATGTTGCCTGTAGCTTAAAGCACACATAATGGTCCATCTCTGGGAACCCTGCCTACCATGCCTGAGCTTATAAGCTACAAGGCCTTTGTTTCGCTCACAGCCTGACCAGGCCCAGGTGAGAATGGTTGCAGGAAAGAAGAAATGAACACATCCTCTCTGGAGTCTGGCTGGAGCCAGGAAATATTTGCGACAACTTATTGCCTTTTTTACTTTACCTCCTCACCTCTCCCTCTTTGTTCTATAAGAGAAACTAGCATCCAAACCCTGTCAAGATGGTTCTTTGGGACACTAGCCCACCATCTTCTTTTTCAGTCAGCTGAAAGCTAAGTCGCTATTCCTTGCCCCAACAACTCGTCTCTCGGTTTACTGGCTTATTGTGCAGGGAACAGTACAAGCCTGGACTTGGTAACATTTTCTGTCACAAAACTTCTGATCATTCATTGCTTCTCAGATATACTTCTCCAAAACAGTCACACTATTTTCTACATACAATTTTCAAATGTAACATACAGTGTTCTACCAATGAGAAAAAGTGTATCTATCTTACAAGACAAGTATAGTTATTAATACATATATTTCTCCAGTTTCAAGTCCTTTTTGAGGAAACATTATAAAAATGTCACATACAGACACCAACTTTTGAGGATTGTTGTCAAAAATGGATAAAGATTTTCTAATAGCTTGCATTTTTCATATTTTCTTCATATTATTAAATGGCATTATGACTATTCCCAACTGGATTTTGTTATCAATGTAATACTCCTTATGTGTCTAAATGGACTATTAATTAGTTGTTCCATTTATTAACTTATCTGTTTATTCTTTGGCAGTGAATCAAGATTCGTGCATAAGTACCTTCTAGTGCAAACATTCAGCAGTTAGTAGCACATCTCAATGAGGTCAGAAAAATACCTCAGAGTGTACACAATTCATTCATTCATATTCAACATATTAATAAGTTTTAACCCTCTGGTGATGCATAAGGGCCCTACATCAAGTGAATGACAACTTTTGGGTTAAAAGAAAGCAGTTTTTTTTCCCCCTAGGGAGAAAAGAGGGAACATAGGTGAGTGAGGGGGAAGGAAGAACAAGGGGAAAGAACTGCAAGAGGAGAAAATTAAAGTTTGTTCAATTCAAAAGCAAATATTTTTTGAAATGTATTGAACATATATGAAAATATATAAGTATAAACAAGAGAGTATCAATTTTCAGAGCTCAGTAATATAGCCACACTGCCCTCCGGTTTTCAATTCTGGAGTAATCTCACCAAAGTCATTCTATTAATGTCTTTAATGAATGTTACATCAGCTGTGTTAACCAAAATTTCAGAAATGGAGACCTGATTGAAACAAAGAGGCATTTATTGGGGGTTTGTTAGAACTGCAGCCTGGGAGACACAGATTCAAGAAGTACTTGAATTGTATTCCAGTGGACTACAAAATGGAGGAAGTTTATGGAGGCAAAAACTTCAAGGCCACAATTAGTTACATGAGTTATTTATCAAGAATTGTAATTGGAGCTGGCAAGAAGTGAGTGTGCTTGTTAAGCATGGATAGGTTGGGATCCAAAATGGCTGCATAGTTACAAGGGGCAAAAACCTTGAGACAAGGCTGCAGGTAGCCAATGTTGTTTTAAAAACGGCTGATGCCCTTGGGTTATGTATAGTTCACAGAAAGTTCAAGTTCTCAGTGGTGCTGGGACTTATCTAGCTGGGACTTATCTAAGCCCTGGTCCTCAATTGTCCCCCAACTCCATTTTTATATGCCTGAACTATGATTACTCCATTATCATTTTAATTTGTCATCAGCCGGCATCTTTAAAATTATCTCATTAGTAATTATGTAAATATTCGATGATAACATAGGCATGCTTTGCTTGCATTGAGTTTTTTCAATGTCAAAAACATTTAACTTTTGTATTAAATAGTTTGCTTTCCATTATATTTAGGGACTCTGTAATGGATTTAGAATCTTTTTCTCTTTTCTAGATGTTTTGTTTTTCTTGTTTGATTTGATTCAACTTCTAATATATGTTGCTTTTTACCTAAAATACTTTATTTTATTTTAAGAAACAGTGCATATTTATACTAATCAAAAGCTTATAGTATTATCCATGAGAAAATGATGCCAGATTAAAATGAAATAAACTAAATTGTACATTATGTTGATATATTCTTAATTTACAATTTTATCACTAAAGCAGTGCTCCTAACCATCATTAAACCCATTAAACCCACATGGTATGATTAAATTACAGCAGTTGTATTTGAATCAGGGAGTCACTAATCTAGATTATTTTAAATACTTATTCTTCAGGAGAAGATAGAAATTATATATAAGCTTCAAACATGTATTTTGGTACTAGAAGAAATTATATATAAGCTTCAAACATGTATCTTGGTACTAGATGAATGACTATAGCCTATATATATGTCCATCAATGGATGAAGGAAATATATATACATACAATGGAATAATTTAGCCTTAAAAAAGAAGGAAATCCTGTCACATGAGGAAAAATGAATGAACCTTGAGGTCATGAGGCTAAGTGAAATAAGGCAGCCATAGGACAAATGCATGATTCCAGGGGTGTGGGGAAAATGAGGGGTTGCTAATTAACAGACATAACGTTTTAGGAACGCAAGATGAATAAATTCTAGAGATCTCCTGTACAACATTGAGCCTATAGTTAACAATATTGTACACTTAAAAATCTATTAAGTGAGTAGATCTCATGTTAGTGTATTTAATACAATAAATTACAATTTTAAATTCAAGAAAACAGGGTAACTTACATCCAGTGAGGGTGCAGGGCGTCGGGTGTGGACCCTGATGCTACAGCAGGTCCCTGAAGTACAGGCTTCTCAGGACGGTGACGGAGACACACCGCTTTAATGGGAACGAGACCACGCCCTGCGCACTGCAGTGCCCATGCGCCGCTTGGCTGCGTCTGGCGCGCTCAAGCCTGCTGCTCTCCTGACGACCTAACAAGCTAAGAGCTCTCTCGTGCCCATGCGCCGCTTGGCTGCGTCTGGCGCGCTCAAGGCTGCTGCTCTCCTGACGACCTCACGAGCTAAGAGGTCCCTCTCAGGCTGCTCTTCCAGGGCCGCTCGCTTCAGTATGCGCTCCAGCCGCTGCTCTTGCTGTGGTAAGCCCGTGGCTGCGCCCCTTCCTCTCCAGTTCCCGCAGTGGATCCTGGGGCCCCGTCCATCCGGGGAATGACTCCAGCCTGGGACAAGGCCTCCACCCACTGCACCTTCTCCACTTCATCTCTCAGGCGACCGGCTGCTTAACTTGGCAGGTGAGGAGCTTGCGGGCGGACGGGCAGCTTGAGAAGGCGGCACACCTCCTGCACGTTCGACTCCATCTTGGAGACACGCTGCCCGTGGGGCATGCGCTCCTGGCGTAGCATAGGCTGTAGGCAGGCATGGTGACCACGAGGCAGATCAGCTGCAGCTTCTCACCAGTGCATTACATCTGCGTGCTCACGGGGGCGCATCTTAGAAACGTGATGTGCGTCACCAGCATCAGGATCAGGGTTTGCGTCTGGCTCAGCGTTTGCGTCTGGCTCTTCCTATTATGGGCTTCCAACTGGCTGCTGGTGAAGGACATCTGGGCAAGTGGTTGGAGGCAAAGAGCTTGCGGAAGCCTGGGGCCAGGAAGGGCACGTGGCGCAGCTGCTGGAAGCTCTTACAGTGATGGGTGGCCTGCTCTAGCAGGTTGTGGAAGGCTGGCCAGTCAATCGAGGGCTGCGCATACAGCACCCAGGGCCCCAGGCTGAGTCCTGCAGCCACTGATGGATTAAAAAAAAAAAAAAAAAAAGCTAATTCTGAGGCAAAGTTGGTAGTCAGAGCAAAAGTATAGAACTGAAACAACTAAAACAGATGAAATTTGGTGTTATGAAGGAATATACAATTAGAGAAGCAAAGGAGAGCAGTTATGGGTAATCTTGTTTTACACTCTCGTGGGTGAGAGTATAAATTAACCATATCATCTTTGAAGGTTAAGTCTGATAAATTTGATAGATATATTCATATATGGTTATATATATTCACTTAAGCTATTGTAAGTAAATGATACTCATTCACAATTAGGAGTGAAAGCGAAGGGCTAGAAGCAACCTAAGTTACCCATCTATCCATCGATATGGGACCAGTTGGAAAAATAATGATTGATTCATACATAATATTATATAAAGTATTATGCCATTATTAAAAGGTATGAGGCTATTCTATATATACTGACACAATTAATTTGGAGGTATATTGTTAAGTGAAGACAAAGTGTGTGTGGGAGGCTGTTATTGTGTAACAAGGTGATATTTGCACATGCATAGACTATTCTTGAAGGATAATTACTACAATGCAAGTAGTTATGGAAGAGGGGAGGAATAGGAGACAGGATGGAGAGACTTAGTTTTTACTAGATTCCATTCAGTATAGTTTTGTGTTGTGTGTGTGTGTGCATAATACATGTCGGAAATATTTTAGATAATTTAAGAAAATCGTAACAAATAACCATTTGAATGAAGTGTTCAGGGTAGGATTTCATCTAGGTGTGTAAATTGAAGGGTTTTTTTGTATTTGCAGAGGGGCAAATCTTAATATTGGAAAATTGTGATTCCTGGTGATTTTGCTAATGGGTATGAGGCCTCTAGAAGAGTGTTTGGGGTATTTTCCTCTCTTTGGTAGGATAACCAAAATATTGTTGAAAGTCTACTTGTCCATCCTGATTCCTGCATATTCAGTGCATTGCTTCCCTCACTCAAAGGTTTGCTTTGCTTTGCTGACAACTGAGATTTAAAGCAAAGTAACAACAGAAAACAAACTCCAAGTGATGCAGCTCCATTGCCAGGTTACTCTGCTGTTCAGTCACACTGGGCTCTGTGAGCAACTTGGAGAAAAGCCTCCACATTGGCTTTATTCTGCCTGTTATCAGCCCCCAAACGACCTGAGCAGTGGATGATGCAGCAGTCTTCACCCCTTGTCACCCTTGTGACAAGGGGTGAAAGCTGGAGGATTAATCTTCTCTCTTCCATGAAGCACTCAAGCGTCTTGTTCTGCTGGCAGCTTGATTTTCTCTTCCCTCTCTCAGCATGGCTTTCTCTTTCATTCTGTCCACAGAGACTTTGTATCAAAAACCAGAAAAGAAATCATTTTGAGAGTCTGAGCTGGATATTTGTGTTATTCAATTTCCTGAATTGTGTAGGTAGGTGTATTTGCTATTTTGTACTGTGTTCAATCACCTATGGTTAAGGGATTTTTATTATCTGTGGGAGGAAATATAAATATAGCTTTTTCAGAGTTCACATATTCCATCAAACCAAAGAAATTAACTCAGGAGGCCCAGGAAAGACTAAATATTTTACAAATTATTTACAAATCATTTGCTCATGATTTTTTTGGAAACATTTCCTCTTTTGTTTACTTTTCTTTTTTTACACTGTCATAAAAACATACAACATCTACTCTTAATGTCCCTTTTTTTTTTTTTTTTTTTTTTTTTCCGGTACGCGGGCCTCTCACTGTTGTGGCCTCTCCCGTTGCGGAGCATAGGCTCTGGATGCACAGGCTCAGCGGCCGTGGCTCATGGGCCCAGCCGCTCCGCAGCACACGGGATGCTCCCAGACCAGGGCACGAACCCGCGTCCCCTGCATCAGCAGGTGGACTCCCAACCACTGCGCCACCAGGGAAGCCCTTAATGTCCCTTTTTAAGAACCACAAAACATATTTCCAAGTCTATTAGAGGTAGTTAAGGATGAAATTAGGATTCATGTTTCCAGGGTCATAAATATCCCTCATTTGTAATCTCAGTTATATCTGGTAGGGTGAACTGAAGGTATTATAAGTAAATGTCATCTACTAGCCCAATAAATATTTCCTGAAAGGTTGTAAATTAGCCTCATCTGTTATGCTCTGAAACAGATGATGTGGCATATAGGATATGTGAGTCCTAAAAGGAGCCTCTCCTGAGTAGTTTGTAGGCTAAGGATGCACAGCAAATATCTGGGCTACTCTCTGGTCCATGACAAAGATCATTTAGGTACTTCCAGATCAGAGCCTAAAGGCCTAACTATTCCCTATGTCATTTGTCTTATTTCAACCTCCACTAAGTTGTAATGTGACTTAGAGACATCTCTGTTCCTTCCTTCTTAACCAAACCTTTTATAACAGTTCTAAGCCACCGAAGCTTCTCTTCATTCTTCGAACTTAAACTTACTGCCTGTGTCACACAAGTTGGCAACTCATAGGTACTATTAATTTCTTGAATTCTTCTCAGTGTTTTCAAAATACTGCTTTTCTTGGGAATGGAGCTCAGAAGTTTGGCTGTACTGTACCCACATATCCCAAGCTCAGTGCTAGTCTTAGAAAAAACTCAATAAGGGCCTGTTCATTAATGGTAGAGGAGTGCTTGAAGAAATAATGGCTTCATTTAGTAATACCTAAATGGATCAAGGTTCAAATCCTCTTTAAAACATTCAATTTGAGTCATTACATAAATTATCTCTTGACCTTCCTGTGAACCTTGTGTCAAATTTCTATTTTTGTCAACAGTAACAGATGAGGTTGTGGGAAAGTGGCTTTGTGTTGTTGTTCTGAGAAATGTTTATCATTTTTATATAACAAAATTCAGTTTTCAATGAACAACAGACATTTTAAAAACATCTGCCAAAAGGTTGTTTACATAAGACTGTTTTTTCCCCAAGGGAAGCTGAAGTTTTCAATTGGAAATTCATATGTCCCACTTGGTCCCCATAGGCAGCATTTCACTTAAATATATTTACTTGCTTCCTCCAAATGGATAAGCTGAACTCATAGTCTTTGCATAAAACATAATATTTTAGGTGGATAGTTCTCTTTCTGCTCATATGTTGGTGTTTTACATTAACAAAGATTAAAATGTGCCCAAAATATTTTTTTAAAAAGCATTCTTAGTATTCTTAGAAACATGTTGCTCCCACTTTTATTTAAGTGACTGCTGCCAAAAATATTGTAGATGCATGGACTTCAAGAGTAAATTTAAGAAACAACAATACTAAATTCATGCTATAACATGCTGATTTGGGGAACCTGTGTATTATACATTCTCATAGCAACTTCTGTTTCTAACTTTGTTCCATTTATAAGATGTGGATTACTTTTTTCTACATGTTTAATTACTTAATGAATATTTTCTTTTCCAAGCTCCATGAAGGCATGATCCATATTTGTTTTTGTATTAATACGTTTGTATCTTCAGTGCTTAATACTTGCAAATAATAGGTGCTACATTTATATTTGTTCAAAAATTAGTAAACAAATAATGAAAAAACAGATATGATAGATTCTCCTTGAAACTTACAAATTAGCATCCCCTAGAGAACTTCTAATTCCAGTTGAGATGGACTATTTTATATTAAATTTACTCTCCTATAAAAAAACTACAAAATCTGGACAAAATATAGTTAGCAATCTTTTGCAAGCATTGGACAGCACACAATGCAGGGAAGCATTCATTCTCTCCTACTGTCTCTTTAAGGAGATTTTCCAAACCATAAGTCAGGAAAATACAGCCCAATCAGGAAACAGCGGGAGGAAACAGATTTCTGTATGGGTGGCCAAAGTTACTGGGATTTGTGGTCAGAATGCTGAGAAGGAGACAGATATAGAGAAGGAACACCAAGAATCTGGGTAAAAGTTCACGTTGGGTTCTGAGCCAACTTCTGCACTTCATATATGTTAAGTGTGTGTCTGGAAAGCCTAGCATAGAACAGTGCTGAGTGGCTGAAAACAGAGATTTCCCAGAGTGTTGAGGAGATATTGAAGTTCCAACTCAATCAGGGTAGAGAAAGCTTTATGGACACAACTGGCTTTCAGGTGAGACTCCAGGGAGGCCCTGCTCTAAGCAAAGGATAAGCCCCTCAAAATAAGAGCCACACTTTAGAAATAAGAACAAAGCTCATATAGAACCACTATAACAAAACCTGAAACCAAGCTATGACAGAATCAGGATGAACTACCAGTAATTTTACTGCATGAACAAATTTTAACATTCCTAAGTAATGATATGTTCATTTAGAACTTCAGTATCTGGTTATCTAGAAGGGGCAAAATATAAAATTGTGAAACATGAAAACAAGCAGTAAAGTAATTGATAGGACATAAAATAGGAAAGAGGGTCAGACCCAGAGACGGTCCAGATTTGGAATTAGTAGATAACGGCCTCAAGATGACTATGAATGATATAGCAAAGATGGAAGAATTCAACGGAGTACCTAAATCTGTCAAAAAAGGAACCAAATGGACGTTTTAGAACTGCAAAATGCAATGTGTTAAATTAAGAACTCAATGGATAGATTCAACGGTAGCCTGGATAGAGCAGCAAGCATAATTAATAATTTCCAAGACAGGTAAATAGAAGATACCCAAATTCTTCAGTTTGAAGAGGAGAAAAACAAAGTGTAGAAAAGGATAGATTGGAAAAGAAATACGTGACTTTGACAAAAGATGTAATATATATGTCTAAAAGCCAAATGTGTAGAGAAAATATAAAAATTATGCAGATCAGAAAAGCATGTACAATAATGTTCATAGCATCTTTACTCAAAGTAGTGCTAAACTAGAAAACATGAGTTTATCAACATACAATGTGTATACAAAATGTACAAATTCCTGAGATGAAGTATTACTCAGCTCTAAAAACATGGGCTACACAACCTAAGTGTCCATTGACAGATGAATGGATAAAGAAGATGTGGAACATATATACAATGGAATATTACTCAGCCATAAAAAGAAATGAAATTGAGTTATTTGTAGTGAGGTGGATGGACCTAGAGACTGTCATACAGAGTGAAGTAAGTCATAAAGAGAAAAACAAATACCATATGCTAACACATATATATGGAATTAAAAAAAGAAAAATGGTTCTGAAGAACCTAGGGACAGGACAGGAATCAAGACGCAGGCATAGAGAATGGACTTGAGGGGAGTGGGAAGGGTAAGCTGGGACGAAGTGAGTGGCATGGACATATATACACTACCAAATGTAAAGTAGATAGCTAGTGGGAAGCAGCCATATAGCACAGGGAAATCAGCCCGGTGCTTTGTGACCACCTAGAGAGGTGGGATAGGGAGGAGATATGGGGATATATGTATATGTATAGCTGATTCACTTTGTTATACAGCAGAAACTAGCACACCATTGTAAAGTAATCATACTCCAATAAAGATGTTTAAAAATACATAAAAAAGAATATAAATTCAAATTTATTTCTGATAATGTTAATTAACCTAAAATTGAAAATAAAATCTTAAATTCCCCCCCCAGAAAAAAAACAAATATGGGCTATAGATACACTAAAGAATTTTGATGGATCTCAAAAACATTATCTTCAACAAAAGAAGCTATACTCAAAAGAGTATATACTTTATGATTTGATTGATAAAAGTCAAAATCAGTGCAAACTAATCTGTGGTTATAGAAGTCAGAATAATAGTTATCTCTGAGGGGGTATTGAGTGGGAAAGGGTACTAGGGAACAATCTAAGAAAATAAAAAATATCAGTTTTGACTTTGTGTTATTTACTGTAAGCTTATTACACTTTGTTTTTAAAATGCAGATTATTAAAAAATATCTATGGATAAATAATTAAACTCAATAACATTTAATATATTTATGGTTATTAATGGCTATTTATTCCCCAGGAATATTACATTGCCGGGCCATTTGCAGGGATGGTGTGTAGAGGAACTTAATTCTTACTTGGGAAACAGAATCTATAAGTTCCAGTTCCAGCCTCACGGGTGACAACACAAAACACAAGGGAGATCACTGGGTGCTGTCTGTCTTCTAGGAGTGCTGTCTTCTAGTGGGAAGGGGAAAACAATGTGTAAGGAAACCCATCCATTAGTGAAAAGGAATAAGCAGGGAGATAGGAGACATGGGCAATTAGAGTGAATTACTTTAAGGTAGGGTGGTTTCTGAGGGATCTCTGAGGGTTTAAGACTTGAGATTAAAAAACCAAACAAACCCAACCTTATGCAGAGTCATATGGTGCTTTATGAAAAGAGCATGCAGACCCCTTCTTGTCTGGGGGGGTTTTACTTACTTAAATACTTAACTCTGCTGGTTTGTCATAACATTATCTGCTTTTTTACTAGAAGACATAAATTGTCCCTATATCCTCATCCATTGCTCCTTCATTATTTACTTATCCATTTGTTCTTTCCTTGAAAAATTACGGTGTGCAAAATTTAAAAACTGAAAAATTACAGAGTACCACAAGGTTTCAGGTAAAGCCAAGGAATCTCCAGTTCTAACACATACCCAAGTTCATTCTTACAGAGAATTTTCATACAGTACACTGAGAAAAACAGGGCTATTCCTTTTCTTTTTCCCCTAATACATGCTATGATTAGATTTCTGGATTTTTCTCTTTTGCTTTGGCTTATGAGACACCTAAAATTTAGAGGCACTTCTATAGAGAATCAGTTTTAACTTTAATGTTTTTATTTCATTGGAGTAACTCTCAGGGTCATAACCTTTTTTTACAGCATCAGAGACATGTCATTGTCCTTCCTGTGTTTTTAGTGTATTTTTCATGCAAACACTTGAAACACTTTGAACTGCAGAAACATACCAATATAAATGAGTTTGTTCCTGGTCAGATAGATTTGACAGGCTTCCTTCTATCTTTTCCCCTCTCCAGATCCTATTCTTCAGAACTTTATATTTTCAATGTAGAGTACATATCCAGACACATGGATACACTTTTCTGACTATTATGACCTAGGTATCCTTCACACCATTCCTATAGCATTAGAAAAATCATATCATATTAAAATTAAGTGGGACTTTAGAGATTACTTTGTCCAATCCACATATTTGAAAAAACTGAAAATAGGAGATTAAAAAAAGTCTCAAGAAACACAGCAAATTAATGACACAACTCAAGTCAAGAGCCATATCCCCTGATTCATTATATAGAGTCCTCTAAATCCAACCATGCTTACCAAGACTAGCTGCTATTTAATACACAATGAAGTACTTCCTGTTATTGCTAGTTTAGTTTTTGTTTCTTAATCTGTACCTATTATGCTTAACCCAGATTGTAAATTCTGTCATCACAAATACTATGGCTTAAACTACCTTTCTAATCCCCATTAGAAGCTACTAGCATAGGGCATTACACATAGCAGTGATTTTAAAGGTAGTTGGTGCATGTATTTCTTTTTCCATTGGTACAGTGTATAACCATGTTCATAAAAGAGTAAATTCATGTATTTAGAAAGAACAGAAGGAAAATGGCCCAGGGAAAAGCAACCAGAACAAGCCAAGCAGGTCACCATGGTAACACCAGTTTCAAAATTGTCATTCTCCTAAAGTTTCTGACTTTTCTGGTATGTTCAGGGTGCAGGACGCCATCTAGTGGTTTGATTTAAATTCCTGACACTCCACACCTCTTCAAGCTCAATTCCCAAATAAAAGAATAATGTTTCTTTTTTAGGGTGCACCCGTGCAGTTGCAGGATACAGTCAGAATTTGGTTTGTAAGATGTGTGGTTAGATGTCTTGTCAATTACTGAATTACTGTCTCTCAATACTAAAAAAATCACACGGAAAGAGGCATATGAAATTTTAAAATTATTACTAATGCTCTGTAAGATAATATGTAGCGTTAAGTGTATGACATATACAGAGTCTTGTTCACACAAAGAGCTTTATTATGAGGAATTTTATTCCAAAATCACTCATTTATTTTCTTCTTTCTGAAAATAAAAGAAAGGCCTGGGGCTTCCCTGGTGGAGCAGTGGTTGAGAGTCCGCCTGCCGATGCAGGGGACATGGGTTCGTGCCCCAGTCTGGGAAGATCCCACATGCCACGGAGCAGCTGGGCCCGTGAGCCATGGCCACTGAGCCTGCGCGTCTGGAGCCTGTGCTCCGCAACGGGAGAGGCTACAACAAAGAGAGGCCCGCGTACGGCAAAAAAAAAAAAAAAAAAAAAGGCCTTATTTTTTTTTTCTCTGAAATCTAGGTGCGTCAAAATAAGTGCATTTAAGTCCATTTGCAAAAGGAACAAAGTTTTAACTTTACAGATACAGTCTGTGTTCCTCACAGGGGAAAAAAAAGACAATTCAGCCTTACTGGGGTATCAACCAACCACCCATGTGTATAAACAGAAAGTTTAAATATTAAAAACCCAAGTTTGTGTTTTCCAGATATATACAGAGTAAAAATATGAACCTGTAGAGATAATTTATATTAATTTTGACCCCATAACAACTAATTAATAATTAAATTTATTATATAGTTACATAAAATATAATAGAGTAGAACTATTTCATAGCCCTAGTTTGAATGACCTCCAACTATTTTTAAGAAATATTTTTGGTGTGTTCAAATCTGTGCAATAAGTGAAATTTTCATAGTATCTATTGCATACTATACCACATCATTTAAATGACTCTCTTTCACCTATCTATCTAGTAACATTTAGAGACCCATGCTGTAAAAATACCAAGCAAATAATATGGGAATTATCTACAAAGCTCATTTATTGAAAAAAAATTGTCAACATTTAAGATAAGCTGATGGGTTTATGGACCATGCCTCTCTCAGTAGTAGTTTCTATGTCTGGAACAGTCATCCTATGTCCTGCGGCCAAGATAGCTCTCATCTCTCCCTCATGTCTTAGTTCAAGCACAAAGCCTTCATCAAACCTTAGGCTATCTCATATGCCTGGCCATCGGTGGGCCTCAAGCTTGGCTGCAAATTGAAATCATCTGGGTAGTGAGGAATCTTCTCATGCCTGTGTTTTCCTTCAGAGACTTCCATTCACTTGGTCTGGGGTGAAGACTTGGTGTGGGGAATTTTAGAGACTTCATAGCGTAGTCTAATGTGAGCTCCACATTATTCCTCCTCCTTTATATTGACATAATCTGTCCTCCACTTCAATATATGCTTCTTCATGGAAGAAGTTTAGTTGGCCTTTTTTTGGCCACAGCGTTTAACATAGCAATGGTATAATATTAGGCATTGGAAGAGTGTTTATGAGATCATGCTGACTACAGGAACCGATGAATAATGATGCGGTGGTGTCTAGGATAGGTGTTATTAGGGAAATGTGATGAGAGTATATAAGGTCTGGTATTCTGAGAGAGGTATGAATGAGCTAAGAGTCAGGAATATTAGAGCTAAAGAGGAAAGAGGAATTCTTAGAATATTTGTTGTACTGGTAAAGAAGTATCAGAGGCAAAGTAGCAGAAAAAGAAATGTCAAATGGTGGGTCAGTGACTTTCCCTACCTCATGCTAGTTTGTGTCGGGATGCGTGGCACCTGGCTGTGCATCATTCCATTTGAGTGTCTTTCACCAAACTGACAAGACCCATTAACATATTCTCCCATGCATTAACATTCTCCCATGCATTAACATATTCTCCCATGCTTTAAAAAAGCTCATAGATACAGAGAACAGATTGGTGGTTGCCAGAGGTGATGGTGGGGGGTAGAGGGTTAGAATAATGGGTAAATGCACAAAAATGAACATGAAGTCAATTGTATAACACTTTGAAATATTTTTTTCAAGGTTATACATATACTTCATCGTACAACTCAGCAACTTCTCTTATAGGAATGAAAAATAATGTCATATGAAAATGACTCAAATGTCTATAGCAACTTAAATCATAGTAGCCCAAAACAGGAAACACCTCAAAAGTCCATCACCTGGTAAATGAATAAACAAATAGGTGGTGCATCTATACAATGCATAAAAAGCAACAAAAGGAAATGAACTCCAAATTCATTCAATGAAACAGTTGAAACTACAAAAAATAATCATATGTAAAAGGAACCAGACACAAAAGGCTGCATATGGTTTGATTTCATTTACTTGAAGGCAGATCAGTGATTGCCATGGGCTCAAGGTGAGGGCAGTTTGTTAATAGCAAAGGTCCTCAAAGTGAGTTTTAAGTTTTAAGAGTGACGGAAATGTTTTATATCTTGATCTAAGTGATGTTTACACGCCTGTATATTGAATATATTCGCCAAAACTCATTGAAAAGAAAACTTATAACTGAATATAAATTACACCTCAGTGAAGCAGACTTTTAAAAAGTATAAGACATTCTATAAGGAATGGGGGATTGAAGGGGAAGACATCTCCGAGAAAATGATATATTAAAAATGTATATAGAAAGCCAATAAAAATAGTGCAAATGCTAAACCTATTGCTACTTCCACAGCAAGAATCAAGCTAAAATTCCTCCAGCTCCATTTAAACCCTCTAGGAAGAATATATACAACAAAGTTTGGGAGAAAGCACATCCCCAGAAGAAAGAATGGATAGGCAGAAATGATTAAATTATCCTGCAAAAAGAGAAGGAAGGCCAGCATCTCTGTGTAGGCAAAGGGAAAAGACATAGGAGACAAGGTCAGAGAAGTAGCCAGAGACTAGTCACTCACAGCTCTATAATTCAAGGGAAAAGTTGGGATTTTATTCTAATTGTGAAAGTGGGGAGAGGTATTATAGAGTGGAGTGGGTTGTATAATTTGTATTTTAAAAATTTACTCTGGGGACCTGCCTGGTGGTGCAGTGGTTAAGATTCTGCCTGCCAATGCAGGGAACAGGGCTTTGATCCCTGGTCTGGGAAGATCCCACATGCCGTGGAGCAACTAAGCCCGTGCACCACGACTACTGAGCCTGCGCTCTAGAGCCCGCGAGCCACAACTACTGAGTCTGTGCGCCACAACTACTGAAGCCTGTGCGCCTAGAGCCCATGCTCTGCAACAAGAGAAGCCACCACAAGGAGAAGCCTGCGCACCGCAACGAAGAGTGGCCCCTGCTCACCGCAAGTAGAGAAAGCCCTCACACAGCAACGAAGACCCAATGCAGCCAAAAAAAAAAAATTTACTCTGCTTTGTGTAAAATAGATCTTATGAGGGAAAGTGTGCAAACAAGGAAGCAATTGGGAGACTATTGCCATAGAGAAGTGTTGGGTCAGAGTGGTAGCAGTGGTGAATTGTTTAGAAGGTTAGTTAATAGGACTAATGATGGATTGGGTGTAGAAAGTGAGGGAAAGAGAAGAATTAAAGATGCTACCAAACTTTTTGTTCTAAGGAACGGGGTAAATGTGGTTGCTATTTGCTGAGGAGCAGAGGTTTGGGTATACAGTTTGGGGGATGGGTGTACAGTTGAGAGCTTGGACTTGAATATCCATCTTCTTTTGTAAGAGATCACACCATTGTATGTCAGAAGAAAGGCCTCTTAATAGATAACACTTTGTTTCTATTTTCCTGTAACTTTGGATACCTTCTTGTACCCAATTTACATTGCCTTTTATTTTATTTCTCCTGCAGTCTGCAGTATTTATGGGCACTTAAAAGATCTAAGTCACTAATTTTCAGACTGTGTATTGTCCTCAAGTTTTGCAGACAGACTCAGAGACCTTACAAGTGAGGAAGAAACCACTCAGGCTCCAGACCTCTGTCCTCAGGCTCTCTGTGGCCAGAGGACCCACACTTTAATATCTGGGGTTGACAATTTTTTTCTTCGTAAAGGGCCAGAGAGTAAATATTTTAAACTTTAAAGACAGTATAGTTCCTGTTGCAACTACTCAAATTTGCACTGTAACACAAAAGTAGCCATGGGCAATGCACTAATGAATTAATGTGGCCATCCTTCAGGGTATTTACAAAATCAAATGGCTGGCTGAGAGTGGCCTGTGGGTTGTAATTTACGAACCCTTGATGTAAGGAAATGGTTTCATTTATTTCTAAAGTCCTACTTCTCCATGTTTGCTGACTGAATCTTACAGGTGATATAATTTAGGGTGACTAGGAAATTTGCATGAAAATATGGGTCTTTGAGCAACACTCATTAACCTTGTAGATTCTCACTCCCATTTATTATAGCAAGAGCTATAAAAAAAACACTCAGCAATCAGAATGAATGTTCTTTGAAATTAAGAACTTTAAATATTCCTTCATATTTGATCAGTTTATTCTTTCATTCTTAAAGATGAACTACTGAGGAAAAAAGCAAACAAACAAACAAAATGAGCGTGGGTATATCGGTGTATGAGAAAGCAATTAAGAAATGGCTTATGACTGGACTTCCCTGGCGGTCCAGTGGTTAAGACTCCGCGCTTCCACTGCATGGAGTACAGGCCAGATCCCTGGTCAGGGAACTAAGATCCCACATGCCACATGGCATGACCTAAAAATAAATAAATAAAAATTAAAAAAAGAAACGCCTTATTAGTGCTTTTACTTTTTTACATGTATGTCTGGGGTTTGAGTAACTTTGGACCAAAAATGTAAATATCACAGACTTCATGGGATCTAATAGATGTCTTTATGTTTCTTAACCACAAGGACTGGTTTTAACTAACATCCAGGTGGGGGAAGAGAAATCCATAAAAGGAGGCTTAGGGCTGATAAACGCTAGACCAGTATTTCTCAGCCTTGACACTCTCGACATCCTGTGGTTGTGGTTATGTATCCTGGCACTATAGGAGATTTCACAGCATTCCTGGCCTCTACGCAGTAGATGCTGGTAGCACCCTCCACTTGAGACAACAAAATATGTGTGCACACCATGACAGATTTCTCCAGGATGATGAAACTGCTCCCCGTTGAGAACCACTGAGATACAGGATTCAAAGTAGTCCTAACACCACTACTTTTCGCTCCAGGTTCAGGCAGAGATTATACTTCTGCTTTTGTTCTTTTCAAGCACAGATACTTTCTCCCTTGACAACAGCATCTTATATTTTAGAAGATAATGAACAAAATCTGTGCATGAAGGATGAATTTTCCTTGATTCTTCTAATTTCTGTGGATAGCATTTATGAAAAGAAAAGTATGAGAATAAGTATGTTAAATTATTACCAAAATGACTCTATTATGTTTCTGATAGTTTGTAGGGACCATTCACATACACAGACCTATTAAAAGTCAAATGATAGAGGGTATGTATTTTGCATTTACTTTCTGACTATTTTTAAACACTTGCCCTATCAAATGGGAAAATTGCATTTAGTAAAATTCCAGTTTTAAAAAGAAGCATAATGGGAAAATTGTTATACAAGAAACCATATTAAAAGTTGCAAACCAAATCTGTTCAGGTAATTGATCTTAAATTCGGCAATAATTTTATATTGATTTTGCTGAAATCACTGTATTAGACCTGACTGCAAATCTCACATTTAAACAAATATTTTTAAAAGGCATTTATTTCTTACAAAAGATGGACCATCATGTTTATTGTGTCACAGTATAATAATGTGTTTATAGAGGAAAGAAAGTCTAATCCTGTGCAATCTTTTTTTTTTTTTTTTTCTTTTTACTTTTTGGCTGCACTGTGCAGCATGTGGGATCTTATTTCCCTGACCAGGTGTCAAACCCACGCACCCTGCAGTGGAAGCATGGAGTCTTAACCTCTGGAAAGCCAGAGAAGTCCCTAATTCTGTGCAATCTTGAGAAATTAAAATATCATATAAAATATAGTTTTTTGCATAAAACATTGACATTGCTATAGACTTTTAAAAAGTTTTAGGGATTTCAATGCATTCTGAACTATTAAATCTTTAACCATATAAAATTCTATGAAATCACTTATATTTATCGAGCATTTAAAATGTGTTAGGGTTGAGGACAAATGGATGAATAAGAAATAAAGATTGTTAACTAAAGATCTCACTGATTTAAATATTGGCCCAAAGTTCAATGAAGATGTTGTCCAGAATTCGGTAGGGAGCCAGTCTTACTGGAATGTTGAGTATTAGACATTGCTCTGCTGCACTGGTACACAGAGCCCTCAGCTGTGCCAGAAAGACTTAATGCTCCCCTTTGCTCTTCACTTTCAAAATTCGTATTACTCTGTAGAAATGTAAAAAACTCTTGATGTAATATTTAGCATATATCATAAACACCTAAACCATACTCCACAAGGTCGAAGCTACACTTACCATAGGAGATATTTGATGTAATACAAATATTGGATATATATCACTTTTTGAGCACGGCATTTGGGGACCTGCAGGCATGGCTACAACATACTCTACCCCAGGCCTCTTGTGAGGCACAATGGGGAGGATGAAAATACAGTCTCACATACTTTTATTACATGGAGGTTCATCTGAGGTGTTTGTTAGAGACATTAAATACCACAGAAATGCAAACTGGGGAGCAAAAGTGTTATCCAAGACAACACAGACTTGGGCAGTGAAGCTTCATAGAAGACGTGTCTTTCAGCAGCATCAAAACCCCTGACATGTTTTAAACAAGAGGCAGAGATATGCAGTTGAATCAAAACAACTGAAAGGTTTATTGTTACTGGATTACAGTAGTAGTGTGAATGGATACAATTCTAGTGGGCCAGGAGACTCGAAAAGCTACTGACTAGTTGAACCCAAATGGTTGAAAACATCGTGTTAAAGAGTATTTAATCTCTCTGCAGAAAATGGTAAGCAAACCAGATCTCTGCACAGTACATTTCAAATGCCACAAAAATGAACATCCCTAGCAAGTTCTTGTAGGGACATATTAGGAATTCTAGTGGAAAAATTTAGCTAAAATGATGACCTTAGACACATTGTTTAAAATCACAGAATAATTTATAAGCTTATCAATAGGGACGGATAAGGTAAATTGTGATCTATTTACTTAATGGAATATTATATTGCTGGTATAAAGATAAGTTTTAAGTTAAGTAAACACTATTTTAAGAAGAAGAAATTGTGGCTCGTCTTAACTAAGTAAAAAAGATGGGTCTATCTTGGAGGAGAAATTAATGCAATGGAATATGTTTACAGAACATTGAAAACTAGGTTAAACCAGTATATATATACACAATGATTCTTCAGTAAATTTTATAAATTAGTATTGAAACAGGAGGGAAGGGGGCAGGGCACAACCTTTAAAAGAATGACATAGCCCAAGGACACAACATAAACTGATTAGAACCAAATAGGTCCAAGATGGCAGAAGGTTTGACTTTCAATGGACCTTGAGCCTCATTATATGCTCATTATAATACAATAGAATATGCTAAATGACATACCCACCAGCACCATGTCAGTTCCAAGGTGGAACATAAAGGTCAGAAGTGGGCGGTGGCCCAATTCCTGGAAATCCCCACCCCTTCCCCAAAATAGCTGGAATACTCCTCCCACTCATTAGCCTATGAAATCACCCACCCCTATAAAAACTGACAACCCCATAGGTTAGGGCCACTCTTGCCTTCTGAGACAGCCCACGCTCTGTCTGTGGAGTGTGTTTCTCTCTAAATAAATCCACTTCTTACCTATCACTTTGTCTCTCACTGAATTCTTTCTGCAATGAGACATCAAGAACCTGAGCTTCTTTAAGTCCTGAGACCAGGTGTGTGATCTCAGTGAAAAGACTGTGGGTTCAAGTCCCAATCTGGGTTTTGGCTGTGTTCGAGTGCTGGCACTGGGTTCAAGTCCCAGTCTGAGTTGAACAGTTTCAATATGAACATTAAATGTTGTAGTAATGAACACCATAATGTTGATGGTAATACTCTCTGGTTTATAGGATTATGAGTAAGGATTAATTTTACTTCTCAGCTTATCTGCATTTTCTAAATCCTCTACAATGAACATACTTTTATAATAAGCTAAAAGGCTATTGAAATTAGTTTTTAAATTAAAGAGAGTTTCTAATAAGCTGAATGAAGTAACTGATATGAATTCTTTTGGAAGGTGTCTAGGGTACCAACAGGAAATGGAGAAATCAAAGATGCTGCTGAAATTTTAAGTTTAACACACAGGGATGTTTAGTGATTTTATTATGTGAGACAGTGATCAAACGGAGGTTATATTGGAAGGAGGAAAATAATTAATTTGGTTTCTTGTATTGTGTTCAAGATGAATTTTATTTGGAAGTGTCAATAAGAAACTGGAACTACTTCTTCAGAGCTCAATACAGGACAGAACTTGCTAGAAAGTGCTTGAATAATAGCCAGCTTGCAGGTGCATGGGTGCAGAGTCATTTGTGCCAGAGCTTGACTTAGTAAGCCCAATCTGCTGTTCTCATTCAGAATCCTATTCCTCTGTGAAAAACACTGAAATTTTATCATCTTAACTGAAGTCCTTGGAAATTTGATAAATTCAAGGGACTATTTAAATTTGCAAAATAGTATTTCAAAATTCCTGCCATTGTAAGTAATATAACCAGTAAACGTGAGGGTGTGACACTTTCCGATTTCAGTGATTTTATAACCCTAATTACTACCCCAGTAGTGCATAGGTGAACCAATTCACTATACTTAGAAAGCAATCAAAGTCTAATAAGCCTCAGTTAACTTATACCTATTTATCAAATTCCATGACATGTGTTATTAACATTTTACAATTAAGTATCTTTAAAGTTTCAGGAATTACCTTTTAAACTAAATTAATTTTTGTATATTTTCAAAGCTCACATTTTATTTTTTAATGAGAAAAATTTTCTCTATATTACCATCTTTTTTAAATTTAATTTTTCTATACACCAGGTTCTTATTAACTATTTTATACATATTAGTATATATATGTCAATCCCAATCTCCCAATCCATCCCACCACCAACCCCCCCCAACCCGCTTTCCCCCCTTGGTGTCCATACGTTTGTTCTCTACATCTGTGTCTCTATTTCTGCCTTGCAAACCAGTTCCTCTCTACCATTTTTCTAGTTTCCACATATATGCGTTAACATACAATTGTTTTTCTCTTTCTGACTTACTTCACTCTGTATGACGGTCTCTAGGCCCACCCACGTCTCTACAAATGACCCAATTTCGTTCCTTTTTATGGCTGAGTAATATTCCATTGCATATATGTACCGCATCTTCTTTATCCATTCATCTGTCAATGGGCATGTAGGTTGCTTCCATGACCTGGCTATTGTAAATAGTGCTGCAATGAATATTGGGGTGCGTGTGTCTTTTTGAATTATGGTTTTCTCTGGTTATATGCTAGTAGTGGGATTGCTGGGTCATATGGTAATTCTATTTTTAGTTTTTTAAGGAACCTCCATACTGTTCTCCATAGTGGCTGTATCAATTTACATTCCCACCAACAGTGCAAGAGGGTTCCCTTTTCTCCACACCCTCTCCAGCATTTGTTGTTTGTAGATTTTCTGATGATCGCCATTCTAACTGGTGCAGGGTGATACCTCACTGTAGTTTTGATTTGCATTTCTCTAATAATTAGTGATGTTGAGCAGTTTTCCATGTGCCTCTTGGCCATCTGTTTGTCTTCTTTGGAGAAATGTCTACTTAGGACTTCTGCCCATGTTTTAATTGGGCATTTTTTTTTAATATGGAGCTGCATGAACTGCTTATATATTTTGGAGATTAATCCTTTGTTGATTTGTTTGCAAATATTTTCTCCCATTCTGAGGGTTGTCTTTTCATCTTGTTTATGGTTTCCTTTGCTGTGCAAAAGCTTTTAAGTTTCATTAGGTCCCATTTGTTTATTTTTGTTTTTATTTCCATTACTCTAGGAGCTGGGTCAAAAAAGATCTTGCTGTGATTTATGTCAAAGAGTGTTCTTCCTATGTTTTGCTCTAAAAATTTTATAGTGTCTGGTCTTACATTTAGATCTTTAATCCATTTTGAGTTTCTTTTCGTGTATGCTGTTAGGAAGTGTTCTAATTTCATTCTTTTACATGTAGCTGTCCAATTTTCCCAGCACCACTTATTGAAGAGACTGTCTTTTCTCCATTGTAAATCATTGCCTCCTTTGTCATAGATTAGTTGACCATAGGGTGCGTGGGTTTATCTCTGGGCTTCCTATCCTGTTCCATTGACCTATATTTCTGTTTTTGTGCCAGTACCATGTTATCTTGATTACTATAGCTTTGTAGTATAGTCTGAAGTCAGGGTGTCTGATTCCTCCAGATGCATTTTGTTTTCCCTCAAGAAAAAAATGGCTATTCGGGGTTTTTTGTGTCTCCATACAAATTTTAAGATGTTTTGTTCTCGTTCTGTAAAAAATGCCATTGCTAATTTGATAGGGATTGCATTGAATCTGTAGATTGCTTTGGGTAGTATAGTCATTTTCACAATATTGATTCCTCCAATCCAAGAACATGGTATGTCTCTCCATCTGTTTGGTCATCTTTGATTTCTTTCATCAGTGGCTTATAGTTTTCTGAATACAGGTCTTTTGCCTCCTTAGGTAGGTTTATTCCTAGGTATTTTACTCTTTTTGTTGCAGTGGTAAATGGGATTGTTTCCTTAATTTCTCTTTCTGGTCTTTTATTGTTAGTGTATAGGAATGCAAGAGATTTCTGTGAATTTTGTGTCCTGCAACTTCACCAAATTCATTAGTAGCTATAGTAGTTTTCTGGTGGCATCTTTAGGATTTTCTATGTATCACTGTTTTCATGTCATCTGCAAACAGTGACAGCTTTACTTTCTTTTTTCTGACTTGGATTCCTTTTATTTCTTCTTCTATTGCTGTGGCTAAGACTTCCAAAACTATGTTGAATAATAGTGGCAAGACTGGACATCCTTGTCTTGTTCCTGATATTAGAGGAAATGTTTTCAGTTTTCCCCCATTGAGAATAATATTTGCTGTGGGTTTGTCATAGATGGCCTTTATTATGTTGAGGTAGGTTCCCTGCATGCCCACTTTCTGGAGAGTTTTTATCATAAATCGGTGCTGAGTTTTGTCAAAAGCTTTTTCTTCATCTCATATGAGATGTTCATATGGTTTTTATTCTTCAGTTTGTTAATATGGTATATCACATTGATTGATTTGTGTACATTGAAGAATCCTTGCATCCCTGGGATAAATTCCACTTGATCATGGTGTATGATCCTTTTAATGTGCTGTTGGATTCTGTTTGCTAGTATTTTGTTGAGGATTTTTGCATCTGTATTCATCAGAGATATTGGTCGGTAATTTTCTTTTTTTGTAGTATCTTTGTCTGGTTTTGGTATCAAGATGATGGTAGCGTCATAGAATTAGTTTGGGAGTGTTCCTTCCTCTGCAATTTTGTGGAAGAGTTTGAGAAGGGTGGGTGTTAGGTCTTCTCTAAATGTTTGATAGAATTCACCTGTGAGGCCATCTGGTCCTGGACTTTGGTTTGTTGGAACATTTTAAATCACAGTTTCAATTTCATTACTTGTGATTAGTCTGTTCATGTTTTCTATTTCTTTCTGGTTCAGTCTTACAAGGTTATACCTTTCTAAGAATTTGTCCATTTCTTCCAGGTTGTCCATTTTATTGGCATAGAGTTGCTTGTAGCAGTCTCTTAGGATACTTTTTATTTCTGCGGTGTCTGTTGTAACTTCTCATTTTTCATTTCTAATTTTATTGATTTGAATCCTCTCCCTCTTTTTGTTGATGAGTCTGGCTGAATGTTTATCAGTTTTGTTTATCTTCTCAAAGAACCAGGTTTTAGTTTTATTGATCTTTGCTATTGTTTTCTTTGTTTCTACTTCATTTATTTCTGCTCTGATCTTTACGATTTCTTTCCTTCTACTAACTTTGGGTTTTGTTTGTTCTTCTTTCTCTAGTTCCTTTAGATATAGGGTTAGATTGTTTATTTGAGGTTTTTCTTGTGTCTTGAAGTATGATTGTATTGCTATCAACTTCCCTCTTAGAACTGTTTTTGTTGCATTCCATAGGTTTTGGATCATTGTGTTTTCATTGTCATTTGTCTCTAGGTATTTTTTGATTTCTTCAGTGATCTCTTGGTTATTTAGTAATGTATTGTTTAGTCTCCATGTGTTTGTGTTTTTTACGTTTTTTTCCCTGTAATTGATTTCTAATCTCATAGCGTTGTGGTCGGAAAAGATGCTTGATATGATTTCAGTTTTCTTAAATTTACTGAGGCTTGATTTGTGACCCAAGATGTTATCTCTCCTGGAGAATGTTCCATGTGCACTTGAGAAGAAAGTGTAATCTGCTGTTTTTGGATGGAATGTCCTATAAATATCAATTAAATCTATCTAGTCTATTGTGTCATTTAAAGTTTGTGTTTCCTTATTAATTTTCTGTCTGGATGATCTGTCCTTTGGTGTAAGTGAGGTTGAAGTTCCCCACTATTATTATGTTACTGTCCATTTCCTCTTTTATAGCTGTTAGAATTTGCCTTATGTACTGAGGTGCTCCTATGTTGGGTTCAAAGCTCACATTTTAAAATTCCAATATTTATTTATTGCTGTTTTATGTCTCAACTACTATCAAAAGCATTCTAATTCAAAGTGGAATAATCAGCAGTAATCTTATTTATCTTTGTATAGCAGATCCAAAGAAGAGAAGATAAAAAGGATTAGACTGAAACAAGCATACTGTAGTATGCAAAAATTCAACTTTACATATTAACGTACATATTGTCTGTTATCTACCCCATAAATCATGACCTTAAGTTATCAAAGGAATATTTACTATCTTGACACTTCTTAATCAACAGTTTTTTGATAATAACTGCTATCTCTGCTAGGTTGTATTGGGACATCAAATGAAATGTGTTGTGAGCCTTAAGAAAGATATATTGTCTTTGGTTTTTGTCCTCCAGAGGTATTTTACAAAATTTCTCCTCTCCTTTGCCTAATGTCATAAATAATGTCATCATTAGTCTTCTAGTAACTTAATCATAGAAGCCTCAACATCGCTTTTGACTCTTTCTCATCACCTTTGTTTTTTTTTTGTGTGTGTGGTACACGGGCCTCTCACTGTTGTGGCCTCTCCTGTTGCAGAGCACAGGCTCTGGACGTTCAGGCTCAGCGGCCATGGCTCACAGGCCCAGCCGCTCCACAGCATGTGGGATCCTCCCGGACCGGGGCACAAACCCGTGTCCCCTGCATCGGCAGGCGGACTCTCAATCACTGCGCCACCAGGGAAGCCCACCTTTGTTTCTGATTGCTAAGAAGTATCACTATTTTCTCTTCAACCTAGTATTTATTTCTTCTCTGTTTCCTATGGGGATTTCTCCTCATCTTTTAAAATTTCTAAACATCAGATTTTTACAGGATTTGTTCTTAGATAGCTTCTCTATCTTCATTAACTACCTGGGAGATAACATCTCATCTCTTGGTTTTAAATATAATTTATTTGTGGCTGATCACAAAGTTATACTTGCAGCCCAAACTCTCCCCCTGAAAAACCATTCATGCAACTGTTAGTCGGCCTGGGATCTCCACCTACCTGCTGAATAGGCATCTCACATGTAACATGTCTGCAGTGAAACATTTTATACCATGCTCCCTCAATCCCCAAAGTTATCTTATTAGTTTGAGTGTGTTCCTCATCTCAATAATTAGCAACTCCCTTCCTTGAGATGCACAGAGAAAAATTACAAAAGACATCTTTTCCTGCTCTCCACATCACACATCTAATTTGAAACCGTGTAACTTGATTGGGACTTGAACCCACATGCCAGGACTCAAACCCTGCCTAAACCCAGATTGGGATTGAACCCACGTACCCGGACTCAAACCCGGGCTAAATGCAGATTGGGACTTGAACTCACAGTCTTTTAACTGAGATCACACACCAGGTCTCAGGACTTAATGAAGCTCAGGTTCTTTTTCTTTTTTTGTTTTTCTTTTTATTAGTTATCTATTTTATACATATTAGTGTATATATGTCAATCCTAATCTCCCAATTCATCCCACCCAACCCCCCTCCCCCATCGCTTTCCCCCCTTGGTGTCCATACGTTTGTTCCCTACATCTGTGTCTCTATTTCTGCCTTACAAACCGGTTCATTTGTACCATTTTTCTATATTTCACATATATGCGTTAATATACAATACTTGTTTTTCTCTTTCTGACTTCACTCCTTATGACAGTTTCTAGGTCCACCAACATCTCTACAAATGACCCAGTTTCATTCCTTTTTCTGGCTGAGTAACATTCCATTGTGTATATGTACCACATTGAAGCTCAGGTTCTTGATGTCTCATTGCAGAAAGAATTCAGTGAGAGACAGAGTGATAGGTAAGAAGTGGTTTTAGAGAGAAACACACTCCACAGACAGAGTGTGGGCCATCTCAGAAGGCAAGAGTGGCCCTAACCTATGTGGTTGTCAGTTTTTATAGGGGTGGGTGATTTCATAGGCTAAGGAGTGGCAGGAGTATTCCAGCTATTTTGGAGAAGGGGTGGGGATTTCCAGGAATTGGGCCACTGCCCACTTTTGACCTTTATGTTCTGCCTTGGAACTGACATGGTGCTGGTGGGTGTGTCATTTAGCATATTCTACTGTATTACAATGAGCATATAATGAGGCTCAAGGTCCACTGGAAGTCAAATCTTCGGCCAATTTGGACCTATTTGGTTCTAATCAGTTTATGTTGTGTCCTTGGGCTATGTCATTCTTTTAAAGGGTGTGCCCTGCCCCCTTCCCTCCTGTTTCAAATTCATCATCCATTTTTCAAAATAATATCATAGAAATTATCCAGAAATCAACCATTTCTTACCATCTCCATGGTAACCACTTTCATGTAAGGCAGCATTATCTTTAGCTTGGATTATTTCAGTAGTCTCATAACTGGTGTCCCTACTCCATCTTTGCACTTATCCAGGCTACTCTCCACTCAGCTACCACAGAAATCTTTTTTAAAAATATACCAAGTTTAAAAGAGTGACACATTGCTCCAAAATTTCCAGTGGCTATCCATCTCACTCAGACTAATAAAAATCAATGTTCTCACCATGGACTATCAGTTGCTCTGTGATTTGGTCTCCTATCCTCCCTAACTTCGTAATCTTTTCAACCTTCTTGTTCACCGTGCTGTGCCCACATTGGCCTCCCTGCTGTTCCTCAGTCATGCTGTGAAAGCCCCTGACTCAACAGGCTTTCTTTTAGTTGGTCCTGGAATGTGTTTTCTCCAGTAGTCACATTATTCCCTCCCTCACTTCTTTCAGGTCTCTTTCAAGTTATTCTCATCCTAGAGTCTACCCACTACAAAGTAGTTTTATTTATTTATTTTCCTCTTCCTAACATGAATCATCACTTGATAGATAATCTGTTGATTGTTTAATGTCTGCATTTTCCTAATCAGAATGCAAGCTGTATGTGTACAGGGGGCTTTGTTTCCGGTTTGTTACTATAGTATATCCCACTTCTAAATCTGAGACAGATGCTTAATAAATGTTTGTCCAATGCATAAATAACTAAATAAACATACTCAATATTAACACAAATGAGCCCCCACTTTCTTACATAACAAATTTTTGAAGAAAAAGATATTTGAAATAAAATTGCCAAAAGTAAACTAAAAAGGAACAGGAGTTTTCAATACCAAGAAGCAAATGCTTTATGAAATCACCAAATATACCTGCCTGTTAGACAGCGACATGAAAGATATATTTCTAGAATGCGTTTTAATCATTGATTTTATTTTTCTACATAATGTAACGTTCAGGATGAGGTTAAAGTATCACTATTTTTTGAATATATTGTGTTATTTTAAAATCTTTTTTCTAATACAATATTTTTTTTCAAATAAATTGTATTTCCCCTCTTCTAACATTTCACTAAATAAGGGAAAATGCAAAGAAATTTTCAGATACAAATCAACTACACTCCAATAAAAATTTTTAAAAACTGCTAAAAAATATTCAGATACATATTTTTTTATATATTAATTGGAGTATAATTGCTTTACAATGGTGTATTAGTTTCTGATTTATAACAAAGTGAATCAGTTATACATATACTTATATCCCCATATCTCCTCCCTCTTGCATCTCCCTCCCACACTCTCTATTTCACCCCTGTAGATGGTCACAAAGCACCAAGCTGATCTGCCTGTGCTATGCAGCTGCTTCCCAAGAGCTATCTATTTTACATTTGGTAGTATGTAGAAGTCCATGCCCCTATCTGACTTCATCCCAGCTTACCCTTCCCCTTCCTCACGTTCTCAAGTCCATTCTCTACATCTGTGTTTTATTCCTGTCCTGCCCCTAGGTTCTTCAGAACCATTTTTTTTTTTTAGATCCCATATGTATGTGTTAGCATATGGTATTTGTTTTTCTGACGTATTTTGCTCTGTGTGACACTCTAGGTCCATCCACCTCCCTACAAATAACTCAATTTCATTTCTTTTTATGGCTGAGTAATATTCCTTTGTATACATGTTCCACATCTTCTTTATCCATTCATCTGCTGATGGACATTTAGGTTGTTTCCACGTCCTTGCTGTTGTAAATAGTGCTGCAATGAACATTGTGGTACATGTCTCTTTTTGAATTATGGTTTTCTCAGGGTATATGCCCAGTAGTGGGATTGCTGAATCATATAGTAGTTCTATTTTTAGTTTTTTAAGGAATCTCCATACTGTTTTCCTTGGTGACTGTACCAGTTTACATTCCCATCAACAGTGCAAGAGGGTTCCCTTTTTTCCACACCCTCTCCAACATTTTTTGTTTGTAGATTTTTCGATGATGGCCATTCTGATCAGTGTGAGGTGATACCTCACTGTAGTTTTGATTTACATTTCTCTAATGATTAATGATGTTGAGCATTCTTTCGTGTGTTTGTTGGCAATCTGTATATCTTCTCTGGAGAAATGTCTCTTTAGGAGTTATGCCCATTTTTGGATTGGGTTGTTTGTCTTTTTCATATTGAGCTGCATGAGCTGCTTGTAACTTTTGGAGATTAATCCTTTGTCAGTTGTTTCATTTGCAAATATTTTTTCCCATTCTGAGCATTGTCTTTTCGTCTTGTTTATGGTTTCCTTTGCTGGGCAAAAGCTTTGAAGTTTCATTAGGTCCCATTTGTTTATTTTTGTTTTTATTTCCATTTCTCTAGGAGGTGGGTCATAAAGGATCTTGCTGTGATTTATGTGATACTGTGTTCTGCCTATGTATTCCTCTAAGAGTTTTATAGTGTCTGGCCTCACATTTAGGTCTGTAATCCATTTTGAGTTTATTTGTATATATGGTGTTAGGGAGTGTGCTAATTTCATTCTTTTACATATAGCTGTCCAGTTTTCCCAGCACCACTTATTGAAGAGGCTGTCTTTTCTCCATTGTATATTCTTGTCTCCTTCATCAAAGATAAGGTGACCATGTGCATGGGCTTATCTCTGGGCTTTCTATCCTGTTCCATTGATCTATATTTCTGTTTTTGTGCCAGTGCCATACTGTCTTGATTGCTGTAGCTTTGTAGTATAGTCTGAAGTCAGGGAGCATGATTCCTCCAGCTCCATTTTTCTTTCTCAAGATTGCTTTGGCTATTTGGGTTCTTTGGTGTTTCCATACAAATTGTGAAACTTTTTGTTCTCATTCTGTGAAAAATGCCATTGGTAGTTTGATAGGGATTGCATTGAATCTGTAGATTGCTTTGGGTAGTATAGTCATTTTAACAATGTTGATTCTCCTAATCCAAGAACATGGTGTATCTCTCCATCTGTTTGTATCATCTTTAATTTCTTTCATCAGGGTCTTATAGTTTTCTGCATACAGGTCTATTGCTCCTTAGGTAGGTGTATTCCTAGGTATTTTGTTCTTTTTGTTGCAGTGGTAAGTGGGAGTGTTTCCTTAATTTCTCTTTCAGATTTTTCATCATTAGTGTATAGGAATGCCAGAGTTTTCTGTGCGTTAATTTTGTATCCTGCTACTTTACCAAATTCACTGATTAGCTCTAGTAGTTTTCTGGTGGCATCTTTAGTATTCTCTATGTATAGTGTCATGTCATCTGCAAACTGTGACAGTTTTACTTCTTCTTTTCTGATTTAGATTCCTTTTATTTCTTCTTCCTCTCTGTTTGCTGTGGCTAAAACTTCCAAACTGTGTTGGATAATAGTGGTGAGAGTGGGCATCCTTGTCTTGTTCCTGATCATAGTGGAAATCGTTTCAGTTTTTCACCATTGAGAACGATGTTGGCTGTGGGTTTGTCATATATGGCCTTTTTTATGTTGAGGTAATTTCCCTCTATGTCTACTTTCTGGAGGGTTTTTATCATAAATGGGTGTTGAATTTTATTGAAAGCTTTTTCTACATCTTTTGATATGATCATATGGTTTTTCTTCTTCATTTTGTAAATATGGTGTATCATATTGATTGGTTTGCATATATTGAAGAATCCTTGCATCACTGGGATAAACCCTACTTGATCATGGTGTATGATCCTTTTAATGTGCTGTTGGATTCTATTTGCTAGTATTTTGTTGTGGATTTTTGCATCTATGTTCATCTGTGATATTGGCCTGTAGTTTTCTTTCTTTGTGACATCCTTGTCAGCTTTTGGTATCAGGGTGATGGTGGCCTCTTAGGATGAGTTTGGAAATTTTCCTCCCTCTGCTATATTTTCGAAGTGTTTGAGAGGGATAGGTGTTAGCTCCTCTCTAAATTTTTGATAAAATTCGACTATGAAGTCATCTGGTCTAGGCTTTTGTTTGTTGGAAGATTTTTAATCACAGTATATACTTCAGTGCTTGTTATTGGTCAGTTTATATTTTCTGTTTCTTCTTGTTCAGTCTCGGAGGGTTGTGCTTTGTAAGAATTTGTCCATTTCTTCCAGGTTGTCCATTTTTTTGGCATATAGTAGCTTGTAATAGTCTCTCATGATCCTCTGTATTTCTGCGGTGTCGGTTGTTACTTCTTATTCATTTCTAATCCTACTGATCTGAGTCTTCTCCCTTTTTTTCTTGATGAGTCTGGCTCATGGTTTATCAATTTTGTTTATCTTCTCAAAGAACCAGCTTTTAGTTTTATTGATCTTTACTATCGTTTCCTTCATTTCTTTTTCATTTATTTCTGATCTGATCTTTATGATTTCTTTCCTTCTGCTAACTTTGGAGGTTTTTGTTTTTCTTTCTCTAATTGCTTTTGGTATAAGGTTAGGTTGTTTATTTGAGATGTTTCTTGTTTCTTGAGGTAGGATTGTATTGCTGTAAACTTCCCTCTTAGAATTGCCTTTGCTGTATCCCATAGGTTTTGGGTCATAGTGTTTTTATTGTCATTTGTGTCTAGGTATTTTTTTGTTTCCTCTTTGATTTCTGCAGTGATTTCTTTGTTGTTAAGTAGTGTATTGTTTAGCCTCCATGAGTTTCTAGTTTTTACGGGTGTTTTCCTGTACTTGATATCTAGTCTCATAACATTGTGGTTGGAAAAGTTCCTTGATATGATTTCAGTTTTCTTAAATATACCAAGGCTTGATTTGTGACCCAAGGTATGATCTATCCTGGAGAATGTTCCATGAGCACTTGAGAAGAAAGTGTATTCTGTTGTTTCTGGATGGACTGTCTTATAAATATCAATTAAGTTCACCTGGTCTGATGAGTCATTTAAAACTTGTGTTTCCTTATTTATTTTCATTTTGGATGATCTGTCGATTGGTGAAAGTGGGGTGTTAAAGTCCCCTACTATGAATGTGTTACTGTCGATTTCCCATTTTATGGCTGTTAGCATTTGCCTTATGTATTGAGGTGCTCCTTTGTTGGGTGCATATATATTTTCAATTGTTATATCATCTTGTTGGATTGATCCCTTGATCATTATGTAGTGTCCTTCTTTGTCTCTTCTAATAGGCTTTATTTTAAAGTCTATTTTGTCTGTCATGAGAATTGCTACTCCAGCTTTCTTTTGGTTTCCATTTGCGTGGAATGTCTTTTTTCATCCCCTCACTTTCAGTCTGTATGTGTCTCTAGGTCTGATGTGGGTCTCTTGTAGACATAATATATATGGGTCTTGTTTTTGTATCCATTCAGCCAGTCTCTGTCTTTCGGTGGGAGCATTTAATCCATTTACATTTAAGGTAATTATCAATATGTATGTTCCTATTCCCATTTTCTTAATTGTTTTGGGTTTGTTATTATAGGTCTTTTCCTTCTCTTGTGTTTCTTGCCTAGAGAAGATCCTTTAGCATTTGTTGTAAAGCTGGTTTGGTGGTGCTGAACTCTCTCAGTTTTTGCTTGTCTGTAAAGATTTTAATTTCTCTATCAAATCTGAATGGGATCCTTGCTGGGTAGAGTAATCTTGGTTGTATGTTTCTCTCCTTCATCACTTTAAACATGTCCTGCCAGTCCCTTCTGGCTTGTAGAGTTTCTGCTGAAAGATCAGCTGTTAACCTTATGGGTATTCCCTTGTGTGTTATTTGTTGTTTTTCCCTTGCTGCTTTTAATATGTTTTCTTTGTATTTAATTTTTGACAGATTGATTAATATGTGTCTTGGTGTGTTTCTCCTTGGATTTTTCCTGTATGGGACTCTCTGTGCTTCCTGGACTTGATTAACTATTTCCTTTCCCATATTAGGGAAGTTTTCAAATATAATCTCTTCAAATATTTTCTCAGTCCCTTTCTTTTTCTCTTCTTCTCCTGGAACCTCTATAATTCGAATGTTGGTGCATTGAATTTTGTCCCAGAGGTCTCTGAGACTGTCCTCAGTTCTTTTCATTCTTTTTTCTTTATTCTGCTCTACAGTAGTTATTTCCACTATTTTATCCTCCAGGTCACTTATCCGTTCTTCTGCCTCAGTTATTCTGCTATTGATCCCATCTAGAGTATTTTTAATTTCATTTATTGTGTTGTTCATCATTGCTTATTTCATCTTTTGTTCTAGCTCCTTGTTAAATAAATTTCATTTATTGTATTGTTCATCATTGCTTGTTTCATCTTTTGTTCTTCTAGGTCCTAGTTAAATGTTTCTTGCATTTTCTCTATTTCCAAGATTTTGATCATCTTTACTATCATTACTCTGAATTCTTTTTCAGGTACTGCCTATTTCCTCTTCGTTTTTTTGGCCTGGTGGATTTTTACCTTGCTCCTTCATCTGCTTTGTGTTTCTCTGTCTTCTAATTTTGCTAAACTTACTGTGTTTGGGTTCTCCTTTTAGCAGACTGCATGTTCGTCATTCCTGTTGTTTTTGGTGTCTGCCCCCATTGGCTAGGTTGGTTCAGTGGGTTGTGTAGGCCTCCTGGTGGAGGGGACTTGTGTCTGTGTTCTGGTGGATGAGGCTGGATCTTGTTTTTCTTGTGGGCAGGTCCATGTCTATTGGTGTGTTCTGGGGTGTCTGTGACCTTATTATGATTTTAGGCTCCCTCTCTGCTAATGGGTGGTTTTGTGTTCCGGTCTTGCTAGTTGTTTGGCATAGGGAGTCCAGCACTGTAGCTTGCTGTTTGTTGAGTGGAGCTGGGTCTTAGCTTGAGATGGACATCTCTGGGAGAGCTTTCGCTGTTTGATATTACTTGGAGCCAGGAGGTCTCTGGTGGACCAATGTCCTGAATTCAGCTTTCCCACCTCATAGGCACAGGCCTGGTACCCGCCTGGAGCACCAAGACCCTGTTAGCCGCTCGTCTCTGAAGAAAAGGGAGAAAAAAAAAAGGAAAGAAAAGAAAAGAAAGTCATTAAAATAAAAAATAAGTTTTTAAAAATGAAAAAAATTCAAACTAGTAAAAGAAGAAAAAAAAAGCAAGCAATCAAGAAAGAGCAAAGCAATGAAATCAAAAAGCAATTCCACCAATGATAACAAGCACTAAAAAACTGTACTAAAAAGAAACCAAAAAGACAGAGAAAATCACACACAGAAGCATATGTGTACACAGTCACAAAAAGAGAAAAAGGAAAAAAATATGTATATCGTTGCTCCCAATGTCCACTGCCTTAATTTTGGGATGATTCCTTGTCTATTCATGTATTCCACCGATGCAGGTACATCAAGTTGATTGTGGAGATTTAATCCACTGCTCCTGAGGCTGCTGGGAGCGATTTCCCTTTCTCTTCTTTGTTTGCACAGCTTCTGGGGTTCAGGTTTGGATTTTTCCCCACCTCTGTGTGTAGGTCACCTGAGAGCATCTGTTCTTCGCTCAGTCAGGATGGGGTTAATGTAGCAGCTGATTCGGGGGCTCTGGCTCACTCAGGCCACGGGGAGGGAGGGGTACGGAATGTGGGGTGAGCCTGCGGCGGCAGAGGCTGGCATGACGTTGCAACAGCCTAAGGCACGCCATGTGTTCTTCCAGGGAATTTGTCCCTGGATCACAGGACCCTGTCAGTGGTGGGCTGCACAGGCTCCCTGGAGGGGAGGTGTGTATAGTGACCTGTGCTTGCCCACAGGTTTCTTCGTGGCTTCAGCAGCAGCCTAAGAATTTCATGCCAGTCTCTGGTGTTTACACTGATAGTGGCGGCTCTCGCCCATCTCTGGAGGTTGTGTAGCCAGTGCTCTGAATTCCCTCTCCTCGGCACCCCAAAACAATGGTCTCTTGCCTCTTATGCAGGTCCAGACTTTTTCCCGGACTCCCTCCCAGCTAGCTGTGATGCACTAGCCCCCTTCAGGCTGTGTTCACGCAGCCAACTCCAGTCCTCTCCCTGGGATTGTCGGATCCCGAGCCTCAGCTCCCAGCCCTGCCCACCCCAGCGGGTGAGCAGACAAGCCTCTCAGGCTGGTGAGTGCTGGTCGGCACTTATCCTCTGTGCTGGAATCTCTCCGCTTTGCCCTCCGCACCCCTGTTGCTGTGCTCTCCTCCGCGGCTCTGAAGCTTTCCCGCCCACCCACCCCCTGTCTCTACCAGTGAACGGGCTTCCTAGTGTGTGGAAACTTTTTCTCCTTCACAGCTCCCTCCCACTGGTGCAGGTCCTGTCCCTATTCTTTGTCTCTGTTTTTTCTTTTTTCTTTTGCCCTACCCAGGTACATGGGGAGTTTCTTGCCTTTTGGGAGGTCTGAGGTCTTCTGCCAGCATTCAGTAGGTGTACTGTGGGAGTTGTTCTACATGTTGATGTATTTCTGATATATTTGTGTGGAGGAAGGTGATCTCCATGTCTTGCTCTTCCGCCATCTTGAAGGTTTCTCAGATACATATTGAATGCATTTTAATACATTCAAAGATGAAGATTTTGATACTGCTGGAGCAAAGTCCTGATTGATAGGCAACATCATAATGTAATAAATTTTAACTTTCATCAGTTGATGTACAAAAGACATAAGTTGGTTTCTAAAAGACAGAATATGAGCATCATTGTGTGAGAGTGTGGACTTTCTAGAATCGAAGGTAAAGTTGGTACAAAATCAGAGCAGTGCAGCTGACTCAGTCACTTCTAAGCTGTGAATGAAGGGGATAAGAATTCCTCAGGTTACATAACAACAATTCATATTCCTATACCCCCACAGATGCAGAGTTTCTGGAACCACAGAAGACCACAAATCATGGTTTTTAGCGAGAAACTGGGATACTTCTGGTGTAGGTAGTATGCCTGAGACATTAAGAAACATCTAATACATGAGGAAGACATATTATTATAATGTATACATTTTTTGTTGGTGGTTGTCTTAATGCTTATGTTCCATGTTTCTTGTATTTCAAGTTTATTGACAATACAAAGGCTTGAAAACTGCATCAAGGACCTCCACTTCCTCAGCTTTGCCTCTTCAATCTTCTCGAAATTAGGAGCATGAATAATCTTTTGCCTTCATACTTATTTTTGGAGAGTGTAGATGATAGGAATTTGTCTACCACTGGCTTTTTTAGCCTCAGCTACCCGGTAACAACTTATAAGTATTCCTTCCATTAGTGTGTCAGTTTGATAGACATTTTGTCAAAGATAAAATGGAAAATTGGTAGGTAGAAAAAAACAGACATTCATCACAATGAAGATTGTTCCATAGTTGGTCTTCTAAGATTAGAGGGAACAGGATCAATGTACTTTTTGCTTTTGGTCAGTTTATGAATATCATGACTTTAGCTTCCTCCTACATTCTGTTGCTTGATGTTTGGAATAGCCAGTCAAGGTTTTGTATAGTAATGTAGGCCATCTTCGGAGGAATAGATGAGGGAAATAGTGAGAGAATTAAACTCCCTTATCATTCTCCTTGCATTCTTACACTAATTTTTTAGTATTTTTTTGAAGCATCAGTATGACCCCACACCAGCTCTACAGTTCTATTTCAAAAGATAGTCACTACGTTTCCAGAACTAATGTGACTGCTTTGTTTTACCCACTCTGGAAAGAAAATTAAGTTTAATTTGTTTTAGTGAAGTGAAATCTCCAATGCAAACTCATCTCCATATAACTAAGGAAACTGTTGTATTTTCCTAGATATTTATAATTTTTTTTGATATTTCATTACCAAATCTACTTCCATATTTCAGTTAACATTAAATCTTATGTAAAAGTTAACCAGTAACCTTTGGAGAACATTTTGTGCAAAAAATAAAAGGCAAATAAGAGTTTAGATATTGTTTCTTCCATCATAGAGTACTTCATTGTCTTGATCAGGTATATTGATAATGGACTTGAGACAAATCAGGAAATTAGACTGCTAGTTATTAATTCAGGTACAGAAATAAATTTAATCTCAATATTTACATTTTATTCAGCATGATAAAGCTAGATTATGATATAAATCTATCAATTAACTGTGGCCTTAAAATTGCATGTATCAAAAATTGGCCAAGAATATGTTAAAAGATTACTAATCTCTTATCACAGTGACTGAAATGGTTCTTTTTCTTATCCATTGAACATATCATTTAATATTAAATTAAAAAAGCCTGAAAATTCATGTAGTTTAAACCTTTTCCCTTATAAATGTGTTATTTAAGGAGCACAGAGATTAAAAGTCTTGCCACAGAGACATAACTATAAATTACCTTGAAAATAAAGCAAAGATCCCTTGTTCATAGACCAGTAGTCCATCACTTATTTAAAAATATATGGACACATAATGTCCTAAGTCCATATCACATATAATGTCTTTCATTAAGCTATTACTGCTTTAAAACCTACTTCAATAAGCAATAATGTGCAATCTTATAAACTAAGAAGATAACAAAGAAATACCTGTTGTGCTGAAAGAGTTGGATAAAAAGGGACAGGAAATTTTTTTCACTGTGTAAGTCCACTATTTGTTGTCATTTCATTAGAAAAGCAATGAAAGGCTAAGTATTATTCTGTTAGTCATTTTAACATTTGAAAGTAAAGATTACTTTCAATTTTAAAGTAATCTAAAAATAGAAGAAAGCGTTCATATCAGGTAAATAGTATAAATTACAAAAAACTATTAGTTTACATATGCACATAAATCTGTTGTCCTAAAGCATGTCTGTTACATGAGTTACTGATCAGTAAAGACGTATTAATTGTATGCTTAGTTCTATATGGTCAACACTGCACTGGGAGGTAATGGGGGGGAAAATGTGACAGTCCCTGTCTAGGAAACTCTAAAAAGTAGATCAGGGAGAGAAGACTTCAAATGAGGTACCATTTGAGAAAATTACAGAGCAGTGTATAATGAAGGAATAAACATATTTACTCAATCTAAAGGATAAAACTTTGAGAAAGGGAAAAAGCGTAATTCAGTTATATTGCATTTATTTATCATCTCAGTCAATTTGCTTTAGTCTACTTCTGCTATATTTTCTAATCCACATATCACTGTACAGTAGATTGCAGCTTAAAAACCATAAGAGAAAGCTCCATATGGAAGGAAGCTCAAACTTCTTGACATAGTATACAGAGGATCACCATTTGGTCCCTGCCAAATTAATATAAACTATACTTTTTTCCACATTAGATGTTACTATTACAGTGAATGACTTGAAGCTTCTCCAGAGTGTCAGATTATTCACAGCCTCCCTGGAAAGCCCTTGCTTCCACCATTCCCCAAAACATGCTTGTTTTTGATGACCTTGACAGTTTTGAGGATTATTGGTCATAATTTGTGTGATATCCTTCAATTAGGATTTGTTTGACGCTTTTCTCCTAATTAGGCAGGGCTTATGTGTTTTGGGGATGAAGACTGTAGAGGTGCCATTTTCATTACATATCAAGAGTCCATATTGTCAACATGACTTATTACTGTTGATATTCACCTTCATCACCTGACTGAGGTTGTGTTTGTCATGTTTCTCTACTCAAAGGATATTCTTCTTTTTCTCTTTCCACATTGTTCTCTTTGACTACTATGTGCAGCCCACACTTAAGAGGTGAAGGATTATGACCCATCAAATTGAGGGGTGGTGGAATATTTACATAAATAACTTAGAGTTATTCTGCATGAGTTTATTTGTCTCATCCTCAATTTATTATTTATTCAATCATTTATGTAAATATGGAATCCTGGGCATTTATTTTATACTTTGGTTTATAGAAAGGATAATTTTCATCCTCATTTAAACATGGTAAATATATCCTAAGAATTTGCACAATTTTTGATTGTAAAGGAATTTTATAGATACTACTGCCATTGAAGAAGTTTTACTTTGAAGTTAACATTAAATAAAATAGATCAAAAAGTACAAATTGAACTTCCACTCAAGAAATTTAGTGTAAAAGGAGGGTATCAAGAACTAGGTCTCCAACCATGTTCTTTTTCATAAGCTTTATTTTCTAAGGGTTATAGGAAAGACTAAGAACTGATGTGCTAGAGATAATTCTACTTTTTATTCCCCATTTGAATGGTATTAAACTAGGTCAGACAAGGCTGGAAGGGAAAGAAAAAATAATTGTGGGGTTTTTTCCATCTCAGAGGTGCTTATTTCTCATTTCCAAGACATAATTTTGAGAAATACAAGCACATTTTTGAGGCTATTGACACAGAAGGTGTTTAGACAGATAGACCTTTTCAAACCTATGGACTGGGTGTGGTACAGATGGAATGAGAAGTTTTCTACATATCTTAGGGTGGGATACAGAAAGCCTAAGTGAAAGGAACTAAGGTTGAGCTGCAAAAGCCACATAGTAAGACCTCAGTAGCAGAGACCATGGCCTTCAGCATGTTATATAAGCAAAGTACCCAAAAAAGACAAACCAGAAAGCTTTGAGTAGGTCTGAAGAAACTCCAATGAATAGATGAAGGAAGATAGAAGCTAGGTCACAGCTGATAGCATATAAGCCATTTAAGAACTTAGGTAGAATCTCAGACTGAAAGAAAAGAGAAAGATAGGTTGGAGAGAAACTATAACACTATGTGTTTATATTAAATATAATTAATTAACATGTAACTGACTGATATTTGATATTGAAAATGACTAACTCTAAGGTAGAAAATTTGAGAGTTTCTCTTCACCAACAAGATTGAGAAATATGACCAATTTAAATACAAAAAAAATCAATAATTATTCAAATATTTTTGATGACCTGGGGTTCTCATAGTTGTTAGATGACTCCAACCAGCTGGATCCTCTGAGTTCAAATATACTGATCAAATAAAGGGATGAGTCAGGTGGCATGTTAACCCTGAGGTCTAAAGGAGGCCTAAATTTGCAAGGGACTCATGATTTTGCATAGCCCATGGCTGATGCTAGAAATCACTCTCATCTACTTCCATCTGTGACCTTCAGGAAAATTAGTATGTGTGTGAACTAAAATTTAACTGAATGACTATACCACACTGGGATTTGTTTTTTCATGAGACCACTTGACAGAGTGTGACACTGAAAAACATTTATTAAGGGATCCCCATGACCTAGAGGAATTATGATGGAATTATGTTAGTTAGATTGAGAGTGTCACTAGGTGAGTTTGTCAGGAGATGGTTAGTATTGGGCTACCAGGGTGACACCAAGGCTCTTTCTTTTGGGGACCATGGTAAATGAAGACTCTGGTCCAGAAAAATTGATGATAGGGCCTACCTCCTTCTCTATGGGATGGCTGTGGTTTTCACATAGTATTCAGCAAAACGCACAAAGAAGAGAACTAGAAGTGGTAAAAACCAGGTGGTTGGGCCAACTACAAGTAATGGGGTTTTGTTTTAGAAGGTTCTCTTGTGATGATCTGACTTTCCTGGCTGGCGGCAACTGGCACAGTAATAGAGTGGACATATGATCCATATTCAAATGTGAGAAAACCTGGAAATCCTTTGAGGCATTTCAAGATGGCTACCATAAAATATGGCAAGTCTTTCTGATAATTTTGTAGGAAATGTGGACCTAGTTTGTAATCACAGGCAGATAGGTATAAATATTTATATTACATAGGTAATGCTCTTTGAATGTTTGGAACTTTAACTGATTCAATGAATTGTAGTTACATGCCCTCACTGCAAAACTCTTCATTAAGAGTTTTTTTTTTCTGACAACCAGCCAACCTTATTATTCTGAAGGTATTAAAGCTGTAAAGGGAGTTTAGAGAAGGACATGAAACATGAAACTCCAATAAAACACAACTTTTCAAGATTACAGTTTTATAAGTTAAAACAAATATCTACAAAATGTGAGATTCCAAATTATGTATGTTATTTGTAAAACTATATAAGTATCATAATGGTAATCTTCTTTCTTTTAGGCTATGCTTCACCTATTCTGGAATCTTTTTATTCTTTGTTGATGTCACTAACATGGGGATAAAAACTGAATTATTTCAATGTAACAACTGTGGGGGGCGTATTCTCCTAAGACTATAAAAATAATTATTATACCCCCATTATATAATAGGCATATAATGAAACAAGCAGTAATCTCAATCAGATATATATTGACCAAATAGATTTTAAAGAAATTAAAGTACCAATAGATCAATACTAATATATTTTCTATCATAAGTTGTTTTAGAAAGAGTGAGTCCTAATCAAGCCAAGTTGAAACCGCACACACCTACACACAAATGCCAAACGAATTTGGCAATAAATAGTGCATAGACCAGTTTATCTTGGCATTATATTTACAAATTACTGGATAAAGAGAGACATTTCTATGACTATTGGTTATCAGGGTATTTTTCTTTTTTCATTGAGATATAACTGACATAAAACATTGTGTAGGTTTGGTGTGTACAATGTGTTGATTTGATAGTGCCTTTGAAAATATCTGATGTGTTCCACAGTGAAGTGCCTTTTTACAAGTACTCTCAAGTCTTGCTTATTAGACTGACTGATGCCAGTATGTGGTTAAATGGTTAGTTCCAGGAACAAGAGCCATTTATTCAAAATCTGAATGTGATGCCTAGTGAGTCAGAAATTCCAGGAAATCAAGGAGGTGGTAATGGCTTAAAAAGAAACCAAATGTCCTATTTAGAATAGCATTAACATTTTGGAACCCAGCATTACATATTGTACTGCCTAGCTATTAGTCCCCAATTTATCAAAATGGGAAAAATTCTATGTGTAGTAACATTTAAACTATGGATCTGTTAAACCAAACATCTGCTTGTGAGATTTTAAATGCATCAAGAATCCCCTTGAATTTTCCCCTCCCCCAGTTTCCCTCCCCAGTGTATATCCTGTAGCTGAAAATTTTCTATCATATGTCAGTTATTTTACATACTTTAAAAGGCTTCTCCTATACCAAAAAGCAAATGCCCTAGAAGAAAAATATGCTAAAGTTATTTGCTCATGGAAAAAAAATGGCAGAGACAGAGCAAACTCATCAGAAATAATTTTTGCACACAACCCTTCAGTGTTGAAATAGGCAGTGGGATGGCATTACAGTTTTTGAATGGCAGCCACTCCTAGCTATCATGTTCAATTGTGCAAACTCTTCTACATTTATGGGTGACGCAATTCTAGCAAACAATTTTTAAAGGAAGATTTCTAGGAAAGCATTTTGCTTCAAGATAAAAACAGTAGCAGAAGAGAACTTTCTTATAGTGCCTCTTTGTCCTTTCTGCCTTCTTGAACACATATGGGAAAACAGGACCTGTGACAATCTTCTCATTGCTTCCCTGCTGAAATCCTGACTGACTTGTTGCCTTGAATTATAATTTTAGTCTCCATAACCCAAAATAATGCATTATTTCAATGTCACTCTTTTCTTGTCATCCTCCATGCCATGCATTTTGGAGGAGAAAAAGTCCCAGTGGAAAAACAAAGTGGCCATAAATATTTTTTGTCCATATATCTACATGTATTTCAAAGAATGTTTATAAGATATACTATCCAAATACTCCTTACTTTATAATGTGGATTTATTATTAGAAATTTTTTCAGTAGTTAAGTTTGCTTAAAATAATGCCTGGTCAATGGTCATGACTTCCAAATTATTGCTTGATATTTTTTACCTTCAAATTCTAGCAGAATTGAATGGAAAGAAACAATAGCTAGAGGCAGTGCAAACTGCTTAATCTAAAAGAGCTTTTGGGAGTGTTTGTCCTTCCCCATTGACTGCATTCTTGCCCAGTTAGACCCAAGATCTGAACCAAACAGAAAGCTTTGTCAATTCTCTGTGACATTTTGGTAGTGGTTTATGAAATCACCAGAAAATGATTCCCACACTCATATCAGTATTATATCTTATACCTTCATGTAAAACTTCAGCTATAAGAAAACACTACGTGTGTGTGTGTGTGTGTGTGTATGTGTCTGTGTGTATTGTACTGAAGATAAGCGCCTAGGAAGATATGTAATTGACAAGGTGCATTTCATAACAGCAATGTTTTTAATAAGCAAGGTGTTCTAATGAAGGTACAGGTTAGAGAGAGTGGCTAAGTGTATAGTGATCAAGAATAGGCCAAGATTCAAATTTCAATATGGCAAACAACTATTTGTTTCTAGCATGTTTATTAACCTATGCTAGTTGAACGTGTAGTACATGCAGAATATTGGGACAGTGGCTGTGCACAACTGGCTGCCCCTTTAGTTCATACAGGATTTTGTAAATACCCACAGGACATGTGAATGGGCATGGTGCATACACCGTCTCTTTATGAACACCTGTTATGAACTGAGTTCATCTCATTCTAGAATAAATAACCAGAAAGGGAAAAACACTACAGAACAAAATAAAAAGGATAAAGAAGCATTATGAGAAAATTCTCTTCTGCTTCTGTTTTATGCATATTTTATGAAGAATAGATCAGACCAGAAGTGATTCATTGTTGAGAGGGGGGTACAAGAAATGTCTAAAAAGATATTTGGTATCTTCTAAAGAATATAAAGCAGTATCTTCTTTTTTTTTTTAACATCTTTATTGGAGTTTAATTGCTTTACAATGGTGTGTTAGTTTCTGCTTTATAACAAAGTGAATCAGTTATACATATACATATGTTCCCATATCTCTTCCTTCTTGCGTCTCCCTCCCTCCCACCCTCCCTATCCCACCCCTCCAGTTGGTCACAAAGCACCAAGCTGATCTCCCTGTGCTGTGTGGCTGCTTCTCACTAGCTATCTACCTTACATTTGGTAGTGTATATATGTCCATGCCTCTCTCTCGCTTTGTCACAGCTCACTCTTCCCCCTCCCCATATCCTCAAGTCCGTTCTCTAGTAGGTCTGTGTCTTTATTCCTGTCTTACCCCTAGGTTCTTCATGACAATTTTTTTCTTAAATTCCATATATATGTGTTAGCATACGGTATTTGTCTTTCTCTTTCCGACTTACTTCACTCTGTATGACAGACTCTAGGTCTATCCACCTCATTACAAATAGCTCAATTTCGTTTCTTTTTATGGCTGAGTAATATTGCATTGTATATATGTGCCACATCTTCTTTATCCATTCATCCGATGATGGGCACTTAGGTTGTTTCCATCTCCGGGCTATTGTAAATAGAGCTGCAATGAATATTGTGGTACGTGACTCTTTTTGAATTATGGTTTGTCTCAGGGTATATGCCCAGTAGTGGGATTGCTGGGTCATATGGTAGTTCTATTTGTAGTTTTTTAAGGAACCTCCATACTGTTCTCCATAGTGGCTGTACCAATTCACATTCCCACCAGCAGTGCAAGAGTATTCCCTTTTCTCCACACCCTCTCCAGCATTTATTGTTTCTAGATTTTTTGGTGATGGCCATTCTGACTGGTGTGAGATGATATCTCATTGTAGTTTTGATTTGCATTTCTCTAATGATTAATGATGTTGAGCATTCTTTCATGTGTTTGTTGGCAGTCTGTATATCTTCTTTGGAGAAATGTCTATTTAGGTCTTCTGCCCATTTTTGGATTTTTTGTTATTGAGCTGCGTGAGCTAAAGCAGTATCTTCTCTATGAAATGGAAGCAAAAAGTCATAGAAAAGTTCAGGCTAAGATAAAAGAAAACAGGGTGGCATAAAAAGGTAAGTAAATTATAGAAAGAGCTCAAGGAAAGTAAAATGAAAAGGTAAAATTAACATTTGCCTGGGAGTCAGTCAAATAAAGCATTTGCTCTGCGTAAAATTGAATCAATGATAATGAATAGCAAAGCTGAAAGTTTTTCCAAAATGAAGAAAATAATCTTTGATGAATATGATGATAAAGAGAACATAGTAGGGCTTCCCTGGTGGCGCAGTGGTTGAGAGTCCGCCTGCCGATGCAGGGGACACAGATTTGTGCCCCGGTCTGGGAGGATCCCACATGCTGCAGAGCGACTGGGCCCGTGAGCCATGGCCGCTGAGCCTGTGCATCCGGAGCCTGTGCTCTGCAACAGGAGAGGCCACAACAGTGAGAGGCCCGTGTACTGCAAAAAAAAAAAAAAAAAGAGAACATAGTAAACAGATTATAACAAAAATAAGTGGTACATTATTCTTAAGCTAAGAGAGAGAATTACAATCAGAAAAAAAATGAATAAAATGAAATAATTTTACTACTTACTTCTTATTATCCCATACTTGTCTATTTCCAAGCCGCCAACCTGGGTTAATCTCCCACAATAGAGAAATTCAGGCTTTCATAAGCCAAAACTCATTCTCAGTCCAGAATATAAAAGAAACTGTAGGCATAATACCTGATACTGCAAATTAGAGACATTTCTCTTCCTAGTAAGTAAAAGATTAAAAATGTCATTGAATAAATATCTTCTTCATTCATAAGACATTTTAATATCCATAAACTGTAACTAGATATAATATTTTAAAAATATGTACAATATCTAATGCACTGGAGTGATAATTTGGGGATGATGCTTTCCGTAATGTCTAATTTTATATCCATAAAATAACATTAAGTTCTGAAGTACAAGAAACTTGTATTAAAATATATACAAAATAAAAGTTATTAATAGGACTTGCTATAAAGGCCCTGCACAATCAGCTGTTGAATGTTAAAATTGGTATTATACCAATAATGGTAACTTCAAGATTTTAGTAAAGGTTTATTCAGAAAATACATTTTCAGTCCCATTAAAGAACCATTTAAAGGCTACCAATGTATAAAACGTTATTCTCATCATAACCAAAAATATAGTAAACTCTTTATTATGTCTTATGATCAGGAAGTTCCAGTGAACCCTCCCCCTTTTAAAATGGATGTGATATAGTATAGTTTTTACCAGAAATAGATAATAGTAAAGACGTAAACATGGAAACATCTTTTGTGCCAAGAGAAAATTAAATTACTTTGACCAAACTGGATCAAAATATTAGCTTTTATCTGTTATTAAATAAAACCCTAATTTTTAATATTTTTTATAATATCAGACATATAGTTAATTTACCAGGTAGTAGTTTTACCACAAAAAGTCTAAAGGAATAAACTGATTATTTTGGAGATAAACTTTCATTATATTTGTGAAGCAATCTAAAACATTCCTTATTAAGATTGGGCATCGTTTTCAGGTTATAACTTCTCATAAGGTGAAACTAAATGAGTATTTAAAAATTACAATAGGCTATTTGACATTTTTTATGAAGGATAATATTTTCAGCATCACTGTTCAGCTGCCTAATGAAATAAAGGCAAAATTTCACTTCAGTGAGTCTTCATATGTCAAGCACTGTCCTGTGTGTTCATGCATTTACACACTACCCTGTTGTATCTCCCTTCTATTTTACATGAGAAGGAACTGAGAGTCATAGAATAAACACCGCTGAGGTCAGTCACATAGTCTATAAATTTGTTTCTACTACAGATTTACAGTTTGCAAGCATTTGCAATTTCCTCCAAAGAATGACAAGAAATTGTTCCTTTATCTTCTTTTAAACTTCGATTTAAAACAAAATTAACTTTTTTTTACAAACCTACACTAAATCAAAAATAATTTGAAGTACTGTGAGCAACATGCATCCAAATCAAGAATCATTGCGTCTCCTGGAGTCACCTTAGTGTCTGCTTGCATTGGCCTCGAGCAAGTCAGCTAACTTCTCTTTCCACTAGACGTGTGATGGGAGCTGCCAAGTGAGCTGGTAGAAATTACATGGAATGATAAATGAAAAATGCTTAAAACAGCATTGTAAACCAGTAAATAGCATGAGCTGTTGCATATATGATTGATATTAAGCTATGTGGGTTTACTTTCAAATGTATAGTCCTTTTAACCAAGAACCTAAGGAGTCACCTTCTCCAAAGATATAAGGATGCTGAGCCATAAAACTCAATTTCCTGTAATCCCTTAATTGAGAGAAAGTTCTTATTATCTCTACCCATCTAACGATGAAAAACTAGAATGGTGTTATAGGAATACTATTTTTTTATATGTAGCGAAATAAATTGTTTTTTACTCAGTTGCCTAAAACATTGAAGCAGCTTTCTAGGTAAGAGATGTAGGCAGTTTGTCTTTGTCAGAAGACAAACCTTCCTAGGTGATTTGCACAGATCACAAAGAGCAGTGGGAAGTAAATGGAAAAATAGAGACTGGAAATGATGTAGTAGCCAAATCTCGTAGAGTGTAAAGGGAGAAAAGCATGAAAGGCAAGAAAAGAAATAACAGCTAGAAGGGAAGAACTGAAACCATATTTCCATGTGTCCTGGGAGCAAGGTCAGCTGTATAGTTCTCTGCCAACCTTACTGATAACATAAACTAGTTTTGATATAAATGCTTAGTGATTATCAAAAATGATACATATAAAATCAAATTTGGTTGTACCTCAGTGTAATCCACTTTTCCACCTCTCATTATTGTATTCCAAGGATTTTTTTTATTATATTAGTTGCTTAGAAAGAAAGAGAAGAGGTAAATCAATAGCAGTAACAGTATAGTAGGTACTTAATAAATATCTACTAATTTATTAATTAAGATAACTTAAATAATCAGTGGCAAAAAATAGTTTCATATCTGGAACATCATGCGACGGTACTTATGTGATATAACTTTTTAAGCTAGAAGCTCTTACTGTAGTTTTTATAGAAAAAGGGGTTTGAAATCTAGTGATTTATTGGAGTTTATTGAGTAGTTAAGAGAGTGACTAGGATCAGAAACTTTGTGATTCTTATTAAATGTGTGTCATTGTATATTGTGTGTTATGTGTGCCAGAGATAGAGACAGAGAGAAGGAGAGAGACTCCGAAAGCCAACTTTATTGTGTTTCTTTTTCTTTAATAATGCCTTTTCAGAGTCAGTGTATGATCTGTGCAGATGACAGCCAGAATCTTTCATTTAAATTGCCACTGAGTTCTAATTACCCTATTCGAACAGATTTCTAAGGGACATTAATAATAGTAAATACAGAACGGTTGGTTAGTTGCTGATCAATTAGGCAATCTATAACTATGTATTAGCTAACCAGTCAGTTTGTCAGTGGATTCTCTGCTATGTGAATCTCTGTGTCTCCAGGCAAATCCCTAACCACTCACCCTCTCACATTGTGTGCTCCAGCTGTAGAACCACTAGTTCACTATTTACTTCACAGTCTTCCTAGCCTCCAGATCCCTGCAAAGTGCCATTTCCTCTACTATTTCCTTTTATTTTGCTACCTTTAACAGATTCTTACATTCACAAGGTCCTAATGTATATGTCACTTTCAGGAGCTCAAGGCTTGGGTTAAGCATCTTCTCCTATAGGCATCAATAGTGTGTTGTATTAACTCTTTACATTTCCTATACACTAACTTGTCTCTCTTGTCTACTGTAAGTTCTTTACAAAGCAAACACTTTTTGTCCAATGTTATAGTCCCAATATCTAGTAGTATAGGACCTGACACAAAGTGTGTACTCAATAGAGAAATATTATAAAATGACTCGGTGAGCAGATGAAACAGAATTGTATGTGGCACACAGAATAGTGGTAGGAAGAAGAAATACTATTTACATTTGGGCCATATATGAAATAATTGAATATTCTTTATTCTAATAAATTCCCTCAATATTTTACCAACAACCTTCATGGAGATTAACTGCCTATATACATAGCTAGATTATTGAGACTGACACATATGAAAGAACAGAAAACAAATGTTGAATGTAAACATATAAAATGCATATTTCTGACTAGATGTTCTATATGAATAAATAGATGAAAGAAAGTGATTTGGGCTGGAGGATAGAGTGGGAGGTAAGATGAACTTCAAGACATAAACAAAACAGGGGTGAACCAACTGTTTTTTAAAAGACTAGTTAGTAAATAGTATGAAAGCAGCCATAGATGATATGTAAGTGAATGCGTGTGGGTGTGTTCTAATACAACCCTAAAAAAATCAAGCAGTGGACTGGATTTAGCCCACATGTACTAATTTGAAGACACTTGAACTAGAGGAAGCTGAACAAATAAGGGTATTTTCTTAGAAAAAGAGGACTGACTTTCTATATGATTCCTCAAAGATTAGGTAAGTCAAAAGTTGATAGTAATTAACTAGCTACATGTAGCTTCCAGAGAGAACTGGTCGCGTCTGCCCACCCACATATCTAATATCACATGCTTCATACATAAATCATTAAGAACATTTTCCTCACCCATACACATTTTCTAGAATTACTGAAACACACACACACATAAATATACAGAACCTGAGAGAGAGAACACATGCATGCAATGTGTGATCCTACTGTATGATTTTGGTTATGACTGTGATAATGAATATTTAATAAGTGTCTTGTAATTATGAGAGAAATTAGATAGACTAATTTTTATTCTGTAATATTGTTTCAATTTTTCTATCCAGAATGTAGAAATAACCATATTTTGTGCAATTTTATCTCATTATACTCAAAAAATTGTAAAGTTATGTTTTTTCTTTCATAATTGGCGTTACCTACCAAAACCCAGTATACTATTAAATAAAATCACTGTGAAAAACCATTTAAGTATGATTTTATTTTATATATTTTAATTATACCTTTAGATTTTATGATATAGGAATATAAATTATAAAGCTTACCCAGGTCAATATTTCCCTTTACTTAATAACTGTCCGTAAGTTTACTCCTCTAAGAGCTGATAAAACACAACTATCTTTATTTTAAAAGCTATGTATTGAAAAAGGATGAAATCTTAATGGTATAAATTATGAAATCCACCTATCAAAACTAATTGAGTAAAATGAATAAAGAAGACTTCTATTTCCATTATCATTTCATTACTTCTTCATATCTGATGCTTTGAGATTTTTCTGTTAAATACAGATAAACTATAATGAGACATAACAAACATAAAGTGAAAAAACAAGGAGGCTCTAAAAACACCACAGTGCTTAGCAGTTAAGTTATGAAAGTCATTAAAAAAAGTCCTAATAGATATACAGTGTTTAAATAGTTACACAGTTATAAAGATATAATCTCAATATTATGATTCTTTTTGGGTGAAATTCTCATAGTTTCAAATGTCTCAACAATTAAATATTTCTATAAAATATTTAAAAATAACTTTCAGTGTTTCATAAGGGTAAGCTAAATGTCATTGCCTTTTTCTTCTTTTACAGTCTATGGCATGGATTAAAATTAGCCCTAAATTTTATTTTTTTTGTTGTTGTTATATTTTTTGACATCTTCATGGAGTATAATGGCTTTACAATGTTCTGTTAGTTTCTGCTGTATAACAAAGTGAATCAGCTATATGTATACATATATCCCCGTATCCCCCACTTCTTGAGCCTCCCTCCCACCCTCCCTATCCCACCCCTCTAGGTGGTCACAAAGCATTGAGCTGATCTCCCTGTGCTATGCAGCTGCTTCCCACTAGCTATCTGTTTTACATTTGGTAGTGTATATATGTCAATGCTACCCTCTCACTTCGTCCCAGCTTACCCTTCCCCCTTCCCGTGTCCTCAAGTCCATTCTCTACATCTGCGTCTTTATTCCCGTCCTACCCCTAGGTTCATCAGAACCATTTTTTTCTTAGCTTTCATATATATGTGTTAGCATATGGTATTTATTTTTCTCATTCTGACTTCACTCTGTATGACAGACTCTAGGTCCACCCACCTCACTACAAATAACTCAATTTCGTTTCTTTTTATGGCTGAGTAACATTCAGTTGTATATATGTGCCACATCTTCTTTATCCATTAATCTGTCGATGGACATTTAGGTTGCTTCCATGTCCTGGCTATTGTAAATAGTGCTTCAGTGAACATTGTGGTACATGTCTCTTTTTGAATTATGGTTTTCTCAGGGTATATGCCCAGTAGTGGGATTGCTGAATCATATGGTAGTTCTATTTTTAGTTTTTTAAGGAATCTCCATACTGTTTTCCTTGGTGGCTGTATCAGTTTACATTCCACCAACAGTGCAAGAGGGTTCCCTTTTCTCCACACCCTCTTCAACATTTATTGTTTGTAGATTTTTCGATGATGGCCATTCTGACCAGTGTGAGGTGATACCTCATTGTGGTTTTCATTTGCATTTCTCTAATAATTAGTGATGTTGAGCATCTTTTCATGTGTTTGTTGGCAATTTGTATATCTTCTTTAGAGAAATGTCTGTTTAGGTCTTCCGCCAATTTTTAGATTGGGTTCTTTGTTTTTTTCATATTGAGCTGCATGAGCTGCTTGTATATTTTAGAGATTAATCCTTTGTCAGTTGCTTCATTTGCAAATATTTTCTCCCATTCTGAGGGTTGTCTTTTTGTCTTGTTTATGGTTTCCTTTGCTGTGCAAAAGCTTTTAAGTTTCATTAGGTCTAATTGGTTTAATTTTTATTTTATTTCCATTACTCTACGAGGTGGGTCAAAAAGGATCTTGCTTTGATTTATGTCACACAGTGTTCTGCCTATGTTTTCCTCTAACATTTTATAGTGTCTGGTGTTACATTTAGGTCTTTAATCCATTTTGAGGTTTTTTTTGTGTATGGTGTTGGGAAGTGTTCTAATTTCATACTTTTACATGTAGCTGTCCAGTTTTCCCAGCACCACTTATTGAAGTGGCTGTCTTTTCTCCATTGTATATCCTTGCCTCCTTTGTCATAGATTAGTTGACCATAGGTGCATGGGTTTTTCTCTGGGCTTTCTATCCTGTTCCATTGATCTATATTTCTGTTTTTGTGCCAGTACCATACTGTCTTTATTACTGTAGCTTCGTACTATAGTCTGAAGTCAGGGAGCCTGATTCCTCCAGCTCCATTTTTCTTTCTCAAGATTGCTTTGGCTATTTGGGGTCTTTTGTGTTTCCATACAAATTGTAAAATTTTTTGTTCTAGTTCTGTGAGAAATGCCATTGACAATTTGATACAGATTGCATTGAATCTGTAGATTGCTTTGGGTAGTATACTCATTTTCACAATGTTGATTCTTCCAATCCAAGAACATGGTATATCTCCCCATCTCTTTTTATTGTTTCTGATTTCTTTCATCAGTGTCTTATAGTTTTCTGCCTAAAGGTCTTTTGCCTCCTTATGTAGGTTTATTCCTAGGTATTTTATTCTTTTTGTTGATATGGTAAATGGGGGTGTTTCCTTAGTATTTATTTCTGATTTTTCATTGTTAGTGTATAAGAATGCAAGAGATTTCTGTGCATTAGTTTTGTAACCTGCTACTTTACGAAATTCTTTGATTAGCTCTAGTACTTTTCTGGTCGCATCTTTAGGATTCTCTATGTATAGTATCATGTCACCTGCAAACAGTGACAGCTGTACTTCTTGTTTTCCAATTTGGATTCCTTTTATTTCTTCTTCCTCTCTGATTGCCATGGCTAAAACTTCCAAAACTATGTTGAATAATAGTGGTGAGAGTGGGCACCCTTGTCTTGTTCCTGATCTTAGAGAAAATGGTTTTAGTTTTTCACCATTGAGAACAATGTTGGCTGTGGTTTTGTCATATATGGCTTTCATTATGTTGAGATAGGTTCCCTCTGTGCCCACCTTCTGGAGAGTTTTTATTATAAATGGGTGTTGAATTTTGACAAAAGCTTTTTCTGCATCTATTGAAGTTATATGTTTTTTATTCTTCAGTTTGTTAATATGGTTTATCACATTGATTGATTTGTATATATTGAAGAATCCTTATATTCCTGGGATGAATCCCACTTTATCATGCTGTATGATCCTTTTAATGTGCTGTTGGATTCTGTTTGCTAGTATTTTGTTGAGAATTTTTGCATCTATGTTCATCAGTGATATTGGCTTGTAATTTTCTTTTTTTGTGGCATCTTTGGTTTTGATATCAGAGTGATAGTGACCTCGTAGAGTGAATTTGGGAGTGTTTCTTCCTCTGCTATATTCTTGAAGACTTTGAGAAGGATAGGTGTTAGCTCTTCTCTAAATGTTTTACAGAATTCACCTGTGAACCTATCTGGTCTTGGACTTTGGTTTGTTGGAAGAATTTTAATCACAGTTTCATTTTCAGTACTTGTGATTGGTCTGTTCATGTTTTCTATTTCTTCTTGGGTCAGTTTTGCAAAGTTGTACTTTTCTAAGAATTTGTCAATTTTATTGGCATATAGCTGTTTGTAGTAGTCTCTCATGATCCTTCGTATTTCTTCAGTGCCAGTTGTTACTTCTCCCTTTTCATTTCTTATTCTGTTGACTTGAGTCTTCTCCCTGTTTTTCTTGATGAGTCTGGCTAATTGTTTATCAATTTTGTTTTTCTTCTCAAAGAACCAGGTTTTAGTTTTATTGATCTTTGGTATTGTTTTCTTCATTTTCATTTATTTCTGATCTGATCTTTATGATTTATTTCCTTCTGCTAACTTTGGGGGGGTTTTTTTGTTGTTGTTGTTTTGCGGTACACGGGACTCTCACTGTTGTGGCCTCTCCTATTGCGGAGCACAGGCTCTGGACGTGCAGGCTCAGCAGCCATGGCTCATGGGCCCAGCTGCTCCGCGGCATGTGGGATCTTCCCGGACTGGGGCATGAACCCGTGTCCCCTGCATCGGCAGGTGGGCTCTCAACCACTGCGCCACCAGGGAAGCCCATAACTTTGGGGTTTTTTTGCTCTTCTTTCTCTAATTGCTTTAGGTGTAAGGTTAGGTTATTTGAGATTTTTCTTCTTTCTTTAGGTAGGATTGTATTGCTGTAAACTTCCCTCTTAGAACTGCTTTTGCTGCATCCCATAGGTTTTAGGTTGTCGTGTTTTCATTGTCATTTGTTCTAGGTATTTTTTGATTTCCTCTTTGATTTCTTCAGTGATCTCTTGGTTGTTTAGTAGTGTATTATTTAGCCTCCATCTGTTTGTATTTTTTACAGTTTTTTTTCCTGTAATTGATATCTAGTTTCATAGTGTTGTGTCGGAAAAGATACTTGATACAATTTCAATTTTCATAAATTTACCAAGGATTGATTTGTGATACTAGATATGGTCTAACTTGGAGAATGTTCCATGAGTACTTGAGAAGAAAGTGTATTCTGTTGTTTTGGGCTGGAATGTCTATAAATATCAGTCAAGTCCATTTTGTTTAATGTATCATTTAAAGCTTGTGTTTCCTTATTTATTTTCATTTTGGATGATCTGTCCATTGGTGAAAGTGGGGTGTTAAAGTCTCCTGCTATTATTGTGTTACTGTCAATATCCCCTTTTATGGCTGTTAGCATTGCCTTATGTATTGACAAAGAAGGACACAAAAAAGGACATTCATCAAGGGATCAATCCAAGAAGAAGATATAACAGTTGTAAATATTTATGCACCCAACATAGGAGCACCTCAATAAATAAAATTTTAGAGTATATATATGTCTACAGAAAAAATCCTGGACATTAACAAAAGCCAGGAGTAATGTATTACATTTTAAAGAAATTATGCCATCTCTTCTTTCTGACTTGTGCCAGAACAATTATGGGACTCTTTTTTTTTTTTTTTTTTTGCGGTACATGGGCCTCTCACTGTCGCAGCCTCTCCCGTTGTGGAGCACAGACTCCAGGTGCGCAGGCTCAGCGGCCATGGCTCACGGGCCCAGCCGCTCTGTGGCTTGTGGGATCCTCCCTGACCGGGGCATGAACCCATGTCCCCTGCATTGGCAGGCAGACTCTCAACCACTATGCCACCAGGAAGCCCTATGGGGCTCTTAAATCCAAGTAATTGACGTAAATGAAATTATTTTTGTATATCCTTCATATTCAGATTCTAAACATCTAAAATATTTACAAACAAGCCCTGGTTTGGGGTCAAACTGGTCTTACTACTGTAATGCAATAGGCTCTTCTTCCCCACTCAGCAAGCCACAGTCCTCACGGTGCTCCTAGAATATGGGTCCACAGGGTGTTAACCAGACAGTCTTCTCCAAACACAAAGTTTCCTTGTAGTATAACCACAGAAGTCCAATTGCACATTCAATGAATGGATTTTTGTCAGTGGTCTTGTGAAGATAAATATTATGAATTTAATTAATGTTCAAGAAATTAGATTATTGAAACTATTGTTCCAAGCTAAAGTCCTTCTGTAACTTTCGTCACATTTACCCTGTCTGATGTTCTGGGTTCTGTGAACTAGGGATAAAAGTGTATTCATGTCATATGAGATCTTTTGACACTCTGCTTCTTGATTACAATGGTATTTGTTGCCTGCATGATCAGAGGACGTTATTCTAGATGAGGTCAAGTCACTTACACTCTGTTTTTCTTTATATATTGTTGTGACTTGCTTTGCTAATTCAGCCTCAAGTGGACTGTAATTTCACCTGTAGCACAACATGAAAATCAAAATTTTATTTAAATTAGTATCACGAATATTTCTAACATGAAAAAAAGATGGCTCTCTTATATGGAAAAACTCTATTTCTCTTGATTAAAAGGAAGCAAAATTATAGCTATTTTATGACCTGATAGTAATTATTATAATTAGTCTTTAATGTATATGTGTCTACCATCTTAGAATTGGCTACTTTTTGTGTGGCCAAGAACAACTGGCATTGGGATTACCTGAGAGCTTTTTAGAAATGGTAGAATCTCAGCTTCCACCCACATCCACTAAATAAGTTTAAGAAACACTTTTCTAGAATATTTTACTGCCACTCATAAGCTATTCACATTTCCTGATGCCTCAGCATCCCCAAAGACAGGCTATGAGCAACCCTCCAGATGACCAGGTGCACCAATGTGATCAGATTTCTCCCAAGTTCCCCTCCTTTGCCCTCCTCTGGTTTTGGCCTGGTGACATCCAAATGCACCAGTGAAATACCTTCATGCCTTTTGCTTGTGTTCTCCACCCTGATCCTCCAAAGAGATCCTTACCCAGGAGTCCTCACACTCTCTCTTAGCTCCCCAACTACTAGGTTGCACCACTCCCTTGGTGCTTCTCCCACGTGTTCCTTGCATGGTGTGCTGTGCCTCCCTCTTCTGGAACCAGTGAATATAGTAAATCCTTTTAATCTCGTATACTTTTCTGAGTGTAATTTCCACAGTCATGTTGGAATAATCCTTAAAGACCCCACATGGGGGCCTTGCTCCTCCGTTTACAACACAAATGGGAATAAGATAAATTACCCATGGTCCCTGCATGAGACCATGGCCTAATGGGAAGGACGTTAGGTACATAGGGCGATTTGGTGAACAAAAGGCAAAGTAAAGAGTAAAGAGGAATTATATTTTTCCCCCTCTGATGGTAAGGAAACTGGATTTGGCCTTAATAGGTGGGAAGCATCTTCTCATTTGAGATGAGGATAGTGTATTTTTCATTGCTCTGGAAGACATCTACTTTCCAATAACAAGGGGCATGTGAGAGCTGAGCTTATAATAAGACTTTCTTCAAGTCCTTAATTTTATCAAAAAGGTCAATGTGAAAAACTGCACATTTGGAATAAATGCACACATCATGGACAGGGATCAGAGTAAACTCTATGAAGGGATTAATATGAAACATTGTCCATGACTTATGCTCTGCATGGTTAGGGGTTAAGAAGAACCAGTGCATTACTGCACCTCACTTACAACTGCCCTGCCTACCATTAACAATCACAACCCTGCTGTCACTCTGTACCTTGAGTTCTCTAAGGTGTCATTATGTTTCAGAAAGTCAGTCATCACAAGAAGCTGCAGACTACCAGATCACCACCTAGTCATCTGTGTACTCTAATCCTGGTAACCCTTAGCACATTTTCTATTTAGCTCTCTTTTTTAATTGTTCCCAACATCCCAGATGCTTCCTTTGTGCCCTCTGGAATTCATGGCAGATCAACAGAAAAATCTCCTATGTTTTCTACCTTTGTTCTAAGCATTTCTTTTACCTTTTTACTCTGAGGGAACATTGGCTCTCCACTGGCTCTCCACTGGGGACCTTGTTTTCCCTGCAGCCATCTCACAACTCTGGGATCACTCGGGTTGGAGGTACAGGATTTGTGGTTCTGGCTCCTCATTATCACCTCCCAACCCTCCTGCTTCTCTCCAACCAAAAATCCAAGTTTTAAAACTTGTCAATGTACTATAGCACTACTTTCCCTCCTTGTGTTGTCATCTACAAAAACTCAGTCATTCTCCCTCATTTCTCAGTAAATGTACATCCTAGATCATTGCCTTTCTTTTCAGGATTTCTCCTGCCTTACTTCTTGGTAGTCTAAAGTACAAATTTAAATAATCTTTCTAATGGCCAGACCTCTCAATCTTTTGAGACATTCTCCTCCAGTGATATTAACTTCTAATTATTTGAGCTCTTCACTGGCCTGGTCATAAACTAGACCCTGTCTTTACTGATATCTGCAACCCTTCCATCATATAGATTCTATAAACCTCAAAGTTTTATAAACCTCATTCGCTCATTACCTCCTAATTCACTCGTTACCTCCTAATGTCTGACCTCTTTTGCTCTAGAGCTACAAATCCTCACTGTATGTCCTATCCATTGTTTGTACCAAGCTTGTTTAAAGTTCCTGCCTTTCTCCCATCTTTTAGTCCTGTGAACCTTTCTCTCTCTTAAAAATTTACCCTATTTTCCTTATGATCTCATTAGTTTCATGGCTTTAAATACCATGTATATATTGTCCAGGTTCATATTTTTACCCATTTCTCTCTCTTGAACTCCAGATTTACATCAAAAAGTAAGCCCAAGGAGGGCAGAAATCTCTGCTTATTGTTTACTTTGGGATATGGTAGTTCTTCAATAAATACTTGGCCAATATATTTAGTATGTAAAATTACACTAGAATACATCCACACAAGGTAATAAACAATCACTTATTTAAATGATTTTGTGTAGTAACATTGTTTATGCCTTGTAAGAGTTCACAAAATCAAAGGTTTAGTTACTATGTTTTCACAGAATTAAATAATCAAAGGTCATAGATCATCCTGTGTAATTTTGCTGTGAGAAAAGAGAACTTAGAAACAGATACTAAATAACATGATTTGAAAAAACTAGAGACTAATTTATTTGACATATCAGGTATATTTCTGTGAATTCATTATTTTAATAACCATATAAAATATAAGCATAATAATTCCTAGGGTATGAAAAAGTTACATAAAATTGTTATTGACAATATATTGATAAATATAAAATAGTGTTTAGCATCTTATGTTTGTTAAGATTATTTTTAAAATATATTGATAAAGAATAACTCATTCCTTTATCCAAAGGAATAACACATTCCTTTATGCTTAAGTGCTTCATGAGAACTTGGAAAAATAAGGATGTTTTAACTTTGTGCAGTTTCACCCCAACTTATAAAGGTTTCTGGACTATTATGACTGTTCCAGTCCCAGCTTATTATATGTTAGAGCTGAGTGCAAGAAAATTGGCCAGAATTCACTGTAAGAACCCTATGTTGTCTCATTGCATTTTAGGAAATCACTCATCTTTGTGTCACTTTGAGTGGACTGTCATTCTTCCTTCCTAACAGTGCATGAACAGGAATAATGATTTATAATAAGTGGGCCATTCTTCAATAAAAGATTTCTCAGATTGGGGCTAGTGTAGAGAGCTGTGCTCCACTGAAGCAGTCATAACTGTCCTTGGCTGTGTCCTCAACACTCAGCACAGAGTCTCAGTAGAAGGAGCAGAAGAATTACATCTATTAAATTTCAATTTTTTATCTCTTTCCTGTTAAGCAAGGCAGCAAAATATTATTAACCCTCCACTATTGCTTGTTAAGCAGCTTATGGTATACCTATTGAAAGAGAAGTTTCTAGCCCTATGTTCCTAAACTTATTTGCATTTATGCACATGTGCATAGACTTTCTAATACCAAAATAATAACTTTTTTCAGCATCTCCAGCTTTACTTTCCTATATATGCACCAACTAAAAAGGCTAAGATGAAATTTCAAGCCAAATACTGAATAGGTTTTATTTAATAAGGTAAATTATCAGAACTGGAAAAATATAAAAATAAAAATATTCTACCAATATTAAACTTTTATAATATATAAATTTACTTTCAAATCCTAATTACTAAAGTATTATGATCATAAATTTACAGGATTTTTTCCATTTATCTTCAGACATATTCAAAATATTTTTTAAAACTTAGAACTAGCTTCTTGTCATTCTCTTCTCATTGTTCTTTTGCAATTTTTGTGTTTGTTCAAAAGAGTCAGGAATGCTATATTCAAAGAAGTTACATTTCTGAGATGGAATTAATTAGCGAGTTCTAGAGTCTATATTAGAACTTAAAGAGACAGGTCTAGAGTCATTTATTTTACCACCTGGTCATATAGCCTTCTTATTAGACACCTTCAGAAGAAGCCTGCTCTTAAGTTTTTAGAGGAATTGACACACCATACTAAGATAGGGGTAGATCTCTGAGGTATTTATTTTTATAATAGCAAGATATTTTCAATTGCTGCCTGGTATACTTGGGTTTTTCCTCATTATACAATATATTTTATTTTTCATTTTCATGTGAGTTTAATGTTCTGTTTAATTATACAAAAATAGTTTATTATGATTAGTGAAACAAAGCAAAGGTATGTTTTGAAAAATTAATACCCCATCACCCACACTTCCACTAGTGATCTCCTGATGTATCAAAGATTAACAGCTTTGTGTAACCTTCAAATCTTTCTCCAGCTCACAAATTATACACCAGTATGGGCGATTTTGTCATAGTTTACACATTCCTCTGAACCCGATTTTCTCAATTAGCATTATGAATGGATATTTCTTCATTTAAATAGCTTCAGATAATTATATGTTATGCATGTATTGCAATCCCTCCAACTATGCCCATCTGGTGTATATTCAAATTCTTTTACAATCTTAGCCAGTGTCACAACTCTTCAAATAAATATTACTGTGCACATATCTTTCCATGTTGGTAGCATTGCTTCTAAAATAGAGATTCTTACGTATTTACCATTACTAACTGAAAGAGCATTTTGCTTTAATGTTAACATATAGTCAGATTATTCTTTTTTTTTTTTTTTTTTTAATATTTATTTATTTATTTGGTTGCGGTGGGTCTTAGTTGCAGCTCCAGGGCTCCTTAGTTGTGGCACGTGCACTCTTAGCCGCGGCAAGCATGTGGGATCTAGTTCCCTGACCAGGGACCGAACCCGGGCCCCCTGCACTGGGAGCGCGGAGTCCCATCCACTGTGCCACCAGGGAAGTCCCCAGATTATTCTTAATAAAAAAAGTTATAGGAATATACATTCCCACCAGACATATGCATGCGTCTATTTCCCACATCCTCAAAGGCATAGGATGTTTTCACTCATATTCATACTTATGGCTTTTTCTGATCTAATTTTAAAAGATTTTTTTCGCTTTTTAATTTTCCTAACCACAAATGAAATACAGTGTTTTTTCTGTTTTGTTTTGGTTTTTTCTGTGGTATGCGGGCCTCTCACTGTGTGGCCTCTCCCGTTGCGGAGCACAGGCTCCGGACGCTCAGGCTCAGCGGCCATGGCTCACGGGCCCATCCGCTCCGCGGCATGTGGGATCTTCCCGGACCTGAGCACGAACCCGCGTCCCCTGCATCGGCAGGCGGACTCTCAACCACTGCGCCACCAGGGAAGCCTGAAATACAGTATTTTCTACACTCATACTACAATGTATTTGTACCCTATTATGAATTTCCAAATATATATTTTACCTGTTTTTCTGTTAGGTTCTCTCTTCATTTTTTTTTTTTTTTGCCTAGTTTAAGAGTCTTTGTATATTAGGAATATTAGCTATTTTTTATCATATATGTTGCAGATAATTTTTGGAGTCTAGTACTGATTCATTGACTTCATGATGTATGGTGTCTGTACAGATACACAGACATTATTTGGGCACTGACATGGCATAGTACCTGTTATCTAAAATCAGTTAGAAAATTGAACAGAATGACAAATAAATGATTTTGGAAATTGGGCAACAACACGTAGCCATGATTCCTCAGAAGGAATAAGAATACAAAGCCTGAGAACACACAGGCTTTCTACGTGGGATAGAGGGTTGGCCTAAAGATATTTTGGTATTTTTATCTATTGAAGAGACAAGGGTTAGTCTTTGGGGATATTGAGGTGGCTGGAATTTGTAGGCCAAACAGCCAGAGAGGAAGAAGTTAATCATAGAAAGAAGTCCTGAAATTTGCATAGAGGGTCTTTTAAATGTTTGGCTCAATCCTAAACTGTTCAGGAGCAGGGTTAGATTCTGTGAGGCCAGGGAAAGAACAACCAAAAAGTACTACCTGGGAAGTTATGAGCTAACCAATTTTCATAGCTCATTCAGGGATGGAAGATTTTCCAGATTTTGCCAGGCAAAGTGGAAGATTTCCTTGTTCAGAACATGGCCATTCTGTAGGAACCTTAGTTATAGAAGTACACTAGCCTGCATCCAGCAACAATATTATTAAAAATTGAAGGTGAAAGTAGTTTCATGTGTACATTTTCTTATATTTTGCTCTAGTATCTTTATTCTTTTAAATTTAATTATTATTCTCTCTAGATTTACATTGAGATATAGCATGAGTTAGTAACATAAGGGTTTTTTTCCTTTGCTTTTTCTCTTAGAGAAATAGACAGATGCAGTCTCCCAGTTATTAAACGATATTTTTCTCACTGCATTGAAGGACAGTCTGCCTCAGTTGTATGTTGAGTTTTCACAAATAGTTGGATATCTATTTATGGACACTTTATTGTGTTTTGAATATTTATTTTTATTTTTCTGTGACATTCAATCTTTTAAATTATATAGTGATTACAGCAAGTCCCCTACATACAAACCTTCAAGTTTCAAACTTTCAAAGATGTGAACCTGCCCCTGTATGTCAGCTGTTGTACTGTACTACTGTACTTTTCAGGGTACTGTACTGTAAGAGTAAAAATGTTTTCTTTATTATTTGTGGTTTTTTAAATGTATTATTTGTGTGAAAAGTATTATAAACCTATTACAGTACAGTACCTTATAGGTGATTGTGTTAGTTGGGTACCTAGGCTAACATTGTTGGACTTACGAACAAATTGAGCTTATGAACACGCTCTCGGAACAGAACTCGTTTGCATGTAAGGGACTTACTGTATATAGTAACATTTAATATTCAGTACAGGATTACCCCACACATTAATTTTTACTTTTATTGTCTTCATTTAAAAAAATTTCATGGATATTCTTGAGAATGAGTTCAAAAGAATATGACTGTTTCAAAAGGAGAAAAAGAACAAAAAAGCACAACAGCAAAATTTCCTTTAGGATTCTAATTGCAACTGCATGTAAATCATAGAATACTGTGAATAACTGAAACTTTCGTGATCTTCCTATCCAAGAATAAGAGTATTACTTTTCGTTATTTCAATGCTCATTTTATTTATATATGTATATGTATATTGTATATATATATATCCTGTTGAATATACTTAAAGACATAAATATTAAATATAATATATATTTCATATTAAATATGCTATATACTATAAAATTCTCATAGTCATATATTTGAACATATATAAAATAAGAAATATAACAGATATTTGGTATTTTTCTATATGTGTGTGGCCTGATAAAGATATTTCCCATTAAAAATATTGTGAAATATTATATACTTTTGAAACATCTATAAATGGTACATCAGTTAACTTCTGATTACTGATTAACAAACTGCTCCAAAATTGAACTTATTAAAAAAAATAACAAGCCTTTTGTTAACTCTTGAATTAGAAAGTCAATAATTTAGAGTGGGTCCAGCTGTTTTTTCTGGTATCAGTAGATCTTTCTCATACCTCTGTCATCAGCTGCTGGTTTGTTTTTACTCTGTTTCTGGGTGTTGACTAGCATGACCTGGGGTGCAGTTCCTCACCCTCTTAGAGATTAGCATGTGTTTTCATGAAGGAGGCTGGGTTCAAAGATAAGAAATGAAAGCACAAAAGACTACTAAATGCCTAGAATTTAAACTGGCTAATTAATGTCAGTTTCTCACTAGACTCAGTTGGTGAAAGTAAGTCACACAAACAGCAGATTCAAGGAGTGAGAAATAGTGGAGACTATGGCAGGTTTTGTTCTGGGGAAAAGCTACCAAGTCAAATTTGCAAAGCATGTACACACAAGGAGACTGGTGATTGAGGTCATTGCAGCATTCAGTTCACCACAAAAGTATTATTTGGTAATTATATTTTTTAAATGGTTATTGTAAAAACAGACACATCTTACAAAATTCTGTATTTAATTTTTGCAGATATTTTAGAATTGCATATTAGGCCTTGGATATATCTGATTATATCATCTAGAAATGCATAAAATTTTATCTAGTCTTTTGTAATATTTTTCCTCTAAAAATTTATTTTTCTATCACATCAGCCAGAAGTTGTAAAACAATATTAAAAAACATGGTGATAGTAGGTTTCTTTAACTTGTTCCTTACGAATTCCATGGATTAAATAAGAAATACATGTTATTTTGATTATACTTGCTTTCTACATGATTTCCAAGTAACAAAAAATAATTCAACTTAATAACTTTAAAAATAACAGATTGATATGTATATTAGAAATATGACTACTTCAATATTCTGAAAATATTGTTTCTTTCAAACAGTACTTGAATAATGTACTTTATTTAGGGTTTCAACAAGAAACAGAAAACACTCTGAATGAGCATAATTCAAAGAGTGTTTATTACAGAACTTTAGAAACCACAAAGGGTAGTGTTGGAACTTTGGACGAGTAGTAGACAAACACTCACCACCCCTAGGTTTGTGGCTCAATAAGTTATCTCAGAATGTCCATAGAAATATCTGGGAGTCCTATGAATACTTCAGGAATCTTGTCACTCCCCAGTTAAAAGAGTTAGAATCTATTTTCCCTCTTCTTAAAACTGGACAGGACTTTGTAACTGCCTCAATAAGAAATGGGGTGAAAGTGATGCTACAAGACGTCTGAGGGCAAACCTAGGCTAGGTTTTTAGGCTAAACCTAAAAAGCAGTAGAGCTTCTATCTAGTTTCTATCTCTGTCTTTCTCTCTGTCTCTGTTTCTGTCTCACAATCAGAACACTCACATTAATTTAGTCACCATAATGTGAGGAGGTCCAGGCTATTTGGAGGGTTCTATGAAGGTGTTCCACAGCACAGCTAAAGTTCCAGCTGATATTTAGCTTCAAACAGCAGACGTAAGAATGAGCAAGCCTTCAGATTAATTCCAGTCCCTGGTTATTTACTATTCCTGACTCTTAATTTTCATCAGAGGCCTCAAACATCATGAATCAGAGACAACCTGATCTTGCTTTGCCCTGTCTGGACAAAGCAAGTTGTTTTATACCACTGAGTTTGGCAATAGTTCAAAATGCAACTAAACAAGATCAAGGGACAGGGGAAGGACAGTTATTAGAACTAGAGAAAGGAGAGAGAACTGCAGCGGGTCATCCATACTGAAAGGATCTGTAATATTCATTGCAAGGTAACAGACAGCTCAAGGCAAGAATGCTGGGACAGAGTCAAAGGAATCAGCACCCTGACCTCACTCTTCACTATATGTCCTTCCAGTTCCTGACAGAGCTCAGCATTGTTTGGACCCACGAAGAAGAAAAAGGCCTAGGAGTCCTCTTGATCTAGTTTATACAGCTCAGCTTCCCAGACAGAAGGCAGGGTGGAGAAGTGTACACAATGTGTAGAGTCCCAAATGAATGATTCCAAGCATATGTACCACAACCAGAAGTACATATTCACACACAATATTCTAAAAGATTTTTCCTGAAGCCAACAATCTAAAAGATAGGCATAGCTACAGTAATCAAGACAATATGGTACTGGCACAAAAACAGAAAAATAGATCAATGGAACAAGATAGAAAGAAAGCCCAGAGATAAACCTACGCACCCATGGTCAACTAATCTATGACAAAGAAGGCAAAGATATACAATGGAGAAAAGACAGTCTCTTCAATAAGTGGTGCTGGGAAAACTGGACAGCTACATGTAAAAGAATGAAATTAGAACACTCCCTAACACCATACACAAAAATAAACTCAAAATGGATTAAAGACCTAAATGTAAGACCGGACACTATAAAACTCTTAGAGGAAAACATAGGAAGAACACTCTTTGACATAAATCACAGCAAGATCTTTTTTGATCCACCTCCTAGAGTAATGGAAATAAAAACAAAAATAAACAAATGAGACCTAATGAAACTTAAAAGTTTTTGCACAGCAAAGGAAACCATAAACAAGACAAAAAGACAACCCTCAGAATGGGAGAAAATATTTGTAAATGAATTAATAGACAAAGGATTAATCTCCAAAATATATAAACAGCTCATGCAGCTCAATATTAAAGAAACAAACAAACCAATCCAAAAATGGGCAGAAGACCTAAATAGACATTTCTCCAAAGAAGACCTACAGATGGCCAAGAAGCACATGAAAAGCTGCTCAACATCACTAATTATTAGAGAAATGCAAATCAAAACTACAGTGAGGTATCACCTCACACCAGTTAGAATGGGCATCCTCAGAAAATCTCCAAACAACAAATGCTGGAGAGGGTGTGGAGAAAAGAGAACCCTCTTGCACTGTTGGTGGGAATGTAAATTGATACAGCCACTATGGAGAACAGTATGGAGGTTCCTTAAAAAACTAAAAATAGAACTACCATATGATCCAGCAATCCCACTACTGGGCATATACCCAGAGAAAACCATAATTCAAAAAGACACATGCACCCCAATGTTCATTGCAGCACTGTTTACAATAGCCAGGTCATGGAAGCAACCTAAATACCCATTGACAGATGAATGGATAAAGAAGTTGTACATATATACAATGCAGTATTACTCAGCTCTAAAAAGGAATGAAATTGAGTCATTTGTTGAGACGTGGATGGATCTAGAGATTGTACAGAGTGAAGTAAGTCAGAAAGAGAAAAACAAATATCATATATTAACGCAAGTATGTGGAACCTAGAAAAAATGGTACAGATGAACCAGTTTTCAGGGCAGAACTTGAGACACAGATGTAGACAACAAACGTATGGACACCAAGGGGGGAAAGCCGTGGGGGGGTGGGGATGGTGGTGTGCTGAATTGGGCAATTGGGATTGACATGTATACACTGATGTGTATAAAATTGATGACTAATAAGAACCTGCTGTATAAAAAAATAAATAGAATTTTAAAATTTAATACAAAATTTTCTTTGGTTTATTTGTATGGAAATATGTTAAATGATTCAGGCATGACATGAAGTTCCTAAAAATCTTATATGTTCTGGTATAATGTTATAAGTCATAATTTTAGTTATTACTTTTAAATGTATATCTCAGAAATAACTAAATTTCCCTATCAATTGCATTATTATGAACGTTCATCAAATATTTAACTGTGGTCTTTTTTTTTTTTTTTTTTTTTTTTTTTTGCGGTACACAGGCCTCTCACTGTTGTGGCCTCTCCCATTGTGGAGCACAGGCTCCGGATGCGCAGGCTCAGTGGCCATGGCTTACGGGCCCAGCCGCTCCGCGGCATGTGGGATCTTCCCAGACCGGGGCATGAACCCGTGTCCCCTGCATCGGCAGGCGGACTCTCAACCACTGCACCACCAGGGAAGCCCTAACCGTGGTCATTTTTAAGTCTTTTGTCATTTACAGACAGTTCTGGGTGTACTCTGATGCTTTTGCAAAAGTGTTCCTATAAAAGGGTTTCATCTTCAAGGAATTCATGGAAAAGACTGTGACAGGTACAGGTTTCTGGTAATTGACTATACTGCTGAACTGAATGAATAAGCATTTTCAGAAATCTGATGAATTCATAAAAGTGCTAACAAAAGATCAAGATGAAAAAAAAATTACATGGGACTGAGTGAACTGATGATTATAATTTTTGTGACTTTCTGTTTGAATTAAAAAAAGGAGAAAAAAAAAATAAAAGACCAGCCTAAAAGAGAAAAATACTATTTATTGTGAATGGAAAGCTTACTTCTATACCACATTGATATTTCTTTTGGCATTCTGAGATCAGGGAAAAGGGGCACAAAATAAAATGTATTCTCTGAGTTCTTGGGAATCAGAATCTCCTTATTAGCAAAAGTAGTGAAACAAGTTAGGGCAGTCATGCCAAAAAAACTACTGTCTTTTCTACTTCAATCTGTTTTTACTAGGAATTTATGAAGAAATTTAAAAAAGATAATTATAATTTTTATTTGTCTATTAATATGGAGAGCAGCATAAACTAGCAAATATGGCTAGAAATTAGAGATACTGATAGTAGTATGGCCAGCATCAGTGCCATTATCTGGGCCACATAAAACTGTTATATTAGAAATATTTTTCCATACTGTTACAAGCTGTGCAGTAGTTCAGTAATGGCACCTAGGAAAAAGAATGTATTCTATAGTTATCAGCCCATCTTTTGTGTCCTTTTATTCTCCACCAGAGTTTGTAATAATATGAAGAGATCACTCCTACACAGATGTTTGCAGTGTAACTAATTCAACACTGTAGATTGATTGGTTGAATGGCAAAGAAGAGTTGTATGTTATCTCTGTTCTGATTGGTCCAAAATAGAAGATTTTAATCATTATTCATGTGCTTATTTTTGTTTTGTGTAAATTTAAAATGATACAGTTGGGATTCCCTTTGTATAATCCTTTATTTCCATTTCTCATTCTCTCTCTCTCTGTCTCTCAAACACACACACACACACACACACACACACACACACAGAAATGGCTATGGCTATTAATTTCAAATCCCATTATAACACTATTTAGCTATTTCTTTAAGTAATGCATTTACAGTATAAGGGAGGACCTTCAAGATGGCAGAGGCGTAAGACATGGAGATCACCTTCCTCCCCACAAGTACATCAAAAATACATCTATATGTGGAACAACTTCTACAGAACACCTACTGAAAGCTGGCAGAAGACCTCAGACTTCCCGAAAGCTGACAAGATGTTGGTGCTCCAGCCGGGTATCAAGCCTGAGCTTCTGAGGTGGCAGAGAGCCGAGTCAGGACATTGGTCCACCAGAGACCTCCCAGCCCCACATAATAGCAATCAGAGCTCTTCCAGAGATCTCTGTCTCAGTGCTAAGACCCAGCTCCACTCAACGACCAGCAAGCTCCAGTGCTGGACACGCCATGATAAACAACTAGCAACACAGGAAAGCAACCCCACCCATTAGCAGAAAGCCTGCCTAAAATCATAATAAGTTCACAGACACCCCAAACACACCACAGGATGTGGTACTGCCCAACAGAAAGACAGGATCCAGCCTCATCCACCAGAACGCAGGGACCAGTCCCCTCCACCAAGAAGCCTACACAACCAACTGAAGCAACCCTACCAACTGGGGGCAAACACCAAAAACAACAGAACTACGAACCTGCAGCCTGAGAAAAGGAGACCCCAAACACAGTAAGGTAAGAAAAATAAGAAAACAGAGAAAAATGCAGCAGATGAAGGAACAAGGTAAAAACCCACCAGACCAAACAAATGACGAGGAAATAGGCAGTCTACCTGAAAAAGAATTCAGAGTAATGATAGTAAAGATAATCCAAAATCTTGTAAATAGAATAGAGAAAATACAAGAAATATTTAACAAGGACCTAGAAGAACTAAAGAGCAGACAAACAATGATGAACAACAAAATAAATGAAATTAAAAATTCTCTAGAAGGAATCAATAGCAGAATGACTGAGGCAGAAGAAAGGATAAGTGACCTGGAAGATAAAATAGTGGAAATAACTCCTGCAGAGCAGAATAAAGAAAAAAGAATGAAAAGAATTCAGGACAGTCTCAGAGACCTCTGGGACAATATTAAATGCACTAACATTCGAATTATAGGGTTCCCAGAAGAAGAGAAAATGAAAGGGACTGAGAAAATATTTGAAGAGAGTATAGTTGAAAACTTCCCTAATATGGGAAAGGAAATAATCAAGTCCAGGAAGCACAGAGAGTACCATACAGGATAAATCCAAGGAGAAACACACCGAGACACATACTAATCAAACTATCAAAAATTAAAAAGAAAAAATGTTAGAGGCAGCAAGGGAAAAGCAACAAATAACATACAAAGGAATCCCCATAAGGTTAACAGCTGATCTTTCAGTAGAAGCTCTGCAAGCCAGAGGGGAGTGGTAGGACATATTTAAAATGATGAAAGTGAAAAACCTACAACCGAGATTACTCAACCCAGCAAGGATCTCATTCAGATTTGATGGAGAAATTAAAACCTTTACAGACAAGCAAAAGCTAAGAGAATTCAGCACCACCAAACCAGCTTTACAACAAATGCTAAAGGAACTTCTCTAGGCAAGAAACACAAGAGAAGGAAAAGACCTACAATAACAAACGCAAAACAATTAAGAAAATGGTAATAGGACCATGCGTATTAATAATTACCTTAAATGTAAATGGATTAAATGCTCCCACCAAAAGACATAGATTGGCTGAATGGATATAGAAAGAAGACCCATATATATGCTGTCTACAAGAGACCCACTTGGGACCTAAGGATACATGCAGACTGAAAGTGAGGGGATGGAAAAAGATCTTCCATGCAAATGGAAATCCAAAGAAAGCTGGAGTAGCAATTCTCATATCAGAAAACATAGACTTTAAAATAAACACTATTACAAGAGACAAAGAAGGACAGTACATAAAGATCAAGGGATCAATCCAAGAAGAAGACATAACAATTGTAAATATTTATGCACCCAACATAGGAGCACCTCGATACATACAGCAAATGCTAACAGCCATAAAAGGGGAAATCGACAGTAAAACAATCATAGTATGGGACTTTAACACCCCACTTTCACCAATGGACAGATCATCCAAAATGAAAATAAATAAGGAAATACAAGCTTTAAATGATGCATTAGACCAGATGGAGTTAATTGATATTTGTAGGACATTCCATCCAAAAAAAACAGAATACACTTTCTTCTCAAGTGCTCATGGAACACTCACCAGGATAAATCATATCTTGGGTCACAAATGAAGCCTTGGTAAATTTAAGAAAATTGAAATCATATCAGGTATCCTTTCTGACCACAATGCTATAAGACTAGATATCAGTTACAGGAAAAAAACTCAAACACGTGGAGGCTAAACAATACACTACTAAATAACCAAGAGATCACTAAAGAACTCAAGGAGGAAATCAAAAAATACCTAGAAACAAATGACAATGAAAACAATATGACCCAAAACCTATGGGATGCAGCAAAAGCAGTTCTAAAAAGGGAAGTTTATAGCAATACAGTACTATTGCAAGAAACAAGAAAAACCTCAAATAAACAACCTAACCTTACACCTAAAGCAATTAGAGAAAGAAGAACAGAAAAAAACCCAAAGCTAGCAGAAGGAAAGTAGCCATAAAGATCAGATCAGAAATAAATGAAAAAGAAATGTAGGAAACAGTAGCAGAGATCAATAAAAGTAAAAGCTTGTTCTTTGAGAAGATAAAATTGATAAACCATTAGCCTGACTCAAAAAGGAAAACACTCAAATCAACAGAATGAGAATGAAAAAGGAGAAGATATAACAGATTTGCAGAAATACAAAGGATAATGAGAGATTACTACAAGCAACTATATGCCAATAAAATGGACAACCTGGAAGGAAAGGACACATTCTTACAAAAGCACAACCTTCCAACACTGAACCCGGAAGAAATAGAAAGTATAAACAGACCAGTCACAGGCACTGAAATTGAAACTATGATTAAAAGTCTTCCAAGAAATAGAAGCCCAGGAGCAGATGGCTTCACAGGTGAATTCTATCAGACATTTAGGGAAGAGCTAACACCTATCCTTCTCAAACTCTTCCAAAATATAGCAGAGGCAGGAACACTCCCAAACTCATTCTACGAAGTCACCATCACCCTGATACCAAAACCAGACAATGATGTCACAAAGAAAGAAAACTACAGGCCAATATCACTGATGAACATAGATGCAAAAATCCTCAACAAAATACTAGCAAACAGAATCCAACAGCACATTAAAAGGATCATACACCATGATCAAGTTGGGTTTATCCCAGGAATGCAAGGACTCTTCAGTATATGCAAATCAATGTGATACACCGTACTAACAAATTGGAGGATAAAAACCATAGGATCATCTCAATCGATGCAGAAAAAGCTTTCGACAAAATCCAACACCCATTGATGATAAAAACTCTCCAGAAAGTGGGCATAGAGGGGACCTACCTCAACATAATAAAAGCCATATATGACAAACGCACAGCCAACATCATTCTCAATGATGAAATACTGAAATAATTTCTTCTAACATTAGGAACAAGACAAGGGTACCCACTCTCACCACTATTATTCAACATAGTTTTGGAAGTTTTAGCCACGACAATCAGAGAAGAAAAGGAAATAAAAGTAATCCAAATTGGAAAAGAAGAAGTAAAACTGTCATTGTCACTGTTTGCAGATGACATGATACTATACATGGAAAATCCTAAAGATGCGACCAGAAAACTGCTAGAGCTAATCAGTGAATTTGGTAAAGTCTCAGGATACAAAATTAATGCACAGAAAACTCTGGCATTCCTATACGCTAACAACAAAAAATTAGAGAAATTAAGGAAACACTCCCATTTATCATTGCAACAAAAAGAATAAAATACCTAGGAATAAACCTACATAAGGAGGCAAAAGACCTTCATGCAGAAAACTATTAGACACTGATGAAAGAAATCAAAGATGATAAAAAGAGATGGGGAGATATACCATGTTCTTGGATTGGAAGAATCAATATTGTGAAAATGATGATACTACCCAAAATAATCTACAGATTCAATGCAATCCGTATCAAATTGTCAATGGTATTTCTCACAGAACTAGAACAAAACATTTTACAATTTGTATGGAAACATAGAAGACCCTGAATAGGCAAAGCAATCTTGAGAAAGAAAAATGGAGCTGGAGGAATCAGGCTCCCTGACTTCAGACTATACTATGAAGCTACGGTAATCAAGACAGTATGATACTGGCACAAAAACAGAAATATAGACCAATGGAACAGGATAGAAAGCCCAGAGATAAACCTATGCACATATGGTCACCTTATCTTTGACAAAGGAGGCAAGAATATACAATGGAGAAAAGACAGCCTCTTCAATAAGTGGTGCTGAGAAAATTGGACAGCTATATGTGAAAGAATGAAATTAGAATACTTCCTAACACTGTACACAAAAATAAACTCAAAATGGATTAAAGACCTAAATGTAACACCAGACACTATAGAACTCTTAGAGGAAAACATAGGCAGAACACTGTGTGACATAAATCAAAGCAAGATCTTTTTTGCTCAACCTCCTAGAGTAATGGAAATAAAATAGAAAATAAACAAATTGGACCTAATGAAACTTAAAAGCTTCTGCACAGGAAAGGAGACCATAAATAAGATGAAAAGACAACCCTCAGAATGGGAGAAAATATTTGCAAATGAAGCAAGTGACAGAGGATTAATCTCCAAAATATACAAGCAGTTCATGCAGCTCAATATCAGAAAAAACAAAGAACCCAATCCAAAAATGGGTGGAAGACCTAAATAGGCATTTCTCCAAAGAAGATATACAGAGTGCCAACAGACACATGAAAAACTGCTCAACATCACTAATCGTTAGAGCAATGCAAATCAAAACCACAATGTGGTATGATCTCACACTGATCAGAATGGCCATTATCTACAAACAATAAATGCTGAGTAGGGTGTGGAGAAAAGGGAACCCTCTTGCACTGTTGGTGGAATGTAAATTGATACAGCCACTATTGATAACAGTATGGAGGTTCCTTAAAAAACTGAAAATAGAACTACCATATGACCCTGCAATCCCACTATTGGCATATACCCTGAGAAAGCCGTAATTCAAAAAGAGACATATACCACAATGTTCATTGTAGCACTACTTACAATAGCCCGTACATGGAAGCAATCTAAATGTCCATCGACAGGTGAATGGATAAAGAAGATGTGGCACTTATATACAATGGAATATTACTCAGCCGTAAAAAGAAACGAAATTGAGTTATTTGTAATGAGGTGTATGGACCTAGATTCTGTCATACAGAGTGAAGTAAGTCAGAAAGAGAAAGACAAATACCACATGCTAATGTACATATATGAAATCTAAAAAAAAAAAAAAAAAAGGCACTGATGAACCTAGTGGCAGGGCAGGAATAAAGATGGAGATGTAGAGAATGGACTTGAGGATACGAGGTAGGGTAGGAGGGGAAGCTGGGACAAAGTGAGAGAGTAGCATTGACATTTTTACACTACCAAATGTAAAATGGATGGCTAGTGGGAAGCTGCTGCATATCACAGGGAGATCAGCTCGGTGCTTTGTGAGAACTTAGAGGGGTGGGATAGGGAGGGTGGGAGAGAGATGCAAGAGGGAGGGGATATGGGGATATATTTATACTTATAGCTGATTCACTTTGTTGTACAGCAGAAAGTAACACAACATTGTAAAACAATTATACTCCAGTAAAGATATTAAAAAATAGTAAAAAAAGCTGAGCATTTCACTTAATGTAATTTATACTTTAAAAATAAATTAATACAAATAAGAAAAAGTGCCCTCAATATATAGTAAGTAATTCAAAACAAATGAAAGATATAAGAAAATAATATGTAAACCTCACCTAGCAAAAAGCAAAACATTATTTGCCAAAGACTTTTTTTTAACATTTTTAAAATGTGCCCATTTTTTTCGTAACTCAGGCTAAGTCATTGGGAAAATTATACTTACTGGAGACAGTAAAGTCATTATTTTGTGTGGATAATTTATTGTGCTTTAAGTTTTATTATGAAATGAAAGTCATTTATAAATTTCTATACTTTATTTCCTTTAGTAACAATAGTTTATTAAACTCATAATTTTATATACAAAATTTGTGTATAAGCTAAATTTGACTTTGGATCAGACCAGTGTGAGCAGGCTATAAGTAACAGTGTGGTTCAGATGTCCTGACACTTTCATAGCAGACCTCACCACTGTCTGTAATTGCTCAATGGATCAATGCACAGCACATTTTGATGGTCCACTTCAGTTTATGTTGTTGCCATCAGTATATTATGATTTGTCAGTTACTGTTTTTAAAATGATTTAAAATCCCCAAAGGGAAGCTTCTTTGCTGCCACCTACTACCCTTGGCAGATACAGCAACTAGCCTACTCAGAAATTTCAAGGCTGGAAATATAAAACAATCAGAAGTTGACATACTTTCTTTTCTCTGATTGAGTTAATAAATTCCCTGCTTTCTAATGTAATATATTCAATATCTTTTTAAAAATTGAAGTATAGTTGATTTACAGTATTAGTTTCAGTGTACAACATAGTGATTCAATATTTTTGTAGGTTATACTCTATTTAAAGGTATAAAATATGGACTATATTCCCTGTGCTGTGCAGTATATCCTTGTAGCTTATTTATTTTATATGTAGTAGTTTGTACCTCTCCATCCCCTAACACTATCTTGCCCCTCCCTCCACCCCTCTGCCGACTGGTAACCACTAGTTTGTTCTTTATATCTGTGGATCCATTTCTGTTTTGTTATATTCATTTGTTTGTTTCATGTTTTAGATTCCAGTCAATGTTTTTTTTTTAAGTAGAAATAAAAAGAAGGCTTAGTTTTTCTTTGAAGTTCTGATTTTGTCTTTTGCTAATCACTAATGGTATGAGCTGTTTTTCAGAAGAGGATAGGCTGCAGTCAGGATGGCTAGATATTTTGTTATAGAAGGAACAATAATGCCACAAGTCTTCCCTGGTGTGTAGCTGAGCTTTTAATGGCTAAACTAAAAACACTGAACCTCTGTAGCAGAATCTGAAATAGGGACTCTAGATTAAACTTTTTATCTCAGGTGACTTTTTCAGTTTCATCTCTGAGGCAGATTTCTACCTTGAAGCTTAAAATATGGGTCAGAAAAATAAAGAAGTATGTCACATGATAAAATTAGCTTCTCTCTCTCACTTGGGAGGTAGGAAATAAGATATTACATGTCCTACAGGAAGGCTGTGCCTATACTCACCCATCTTAAACCTCTTAACCATCTCACCTTAAACCTTAAGCCACCTCATCCTATTACTGTTTGTTCCTAAATTAGGCAACTTGGCTGATCTAGCTTATGTCTACTTACAGTGCCAATAATGATGCAGTTTTTCTTCTCTATGGTGTGATGATGTTGATGGTAATAATGTAATTTTAAAGCTTTTCACTAATTTCTTTCCACAGCAACTTTTGTATCTTCTTTTTCCCTCACTAATCCAACTCCTGTAGTTTTAATAGGAACAAAATGAAAACATGATTCTGTATAATTATAAAATGACACTGTTTTGACTATAACTAGGTCTTAAACCTGCTAACATATTTTCTGTATGTCCTTTTGAACAACATTCCTTAGAAGAAAGGAATATGTTTTAGGTTTCTAATGAAGCTGTCAACCTCAAGTGTGTGACTCTTATTCTTTATCTAAAATTAATTGTGTAACCTTGTATAATGATTTTCTAAAATGAATCCATCTCTCAGCTGCCCATATTATATACTGATATATCCAAGAATAAGATGTGTGTGTGTGTGTGTGTGTGTGTGTGTGTGTGTGTTTTGAGTGATAGCTATCCCTGCATTGCATTTATAAAATGTATGTAAAATACTTGAAATAAATCATCCATTCTTAATTTAGCAAAACTATCAGGAATATAAATAGGAGGATTATATTTCTGGAGAGTATATGTAGGCATAAACACAGACATAAGACATCAAAGATAGGTTTTTAGTAGATGATGATTAAAACAAAAGTAGTTTAGTCCTCTGTTTATATGTTTGCTTAGACAAGCACTAAAACATTACTTCAAACAACTCTTTTCTTATCACTAAAACACAACAGCATAATGGTAAAATATGCCAATAATTCTAACAATGTGCCTTTATAGTTATACTTTAGTAATATTAAATATTTGATAATGTATCCTTTATATTGATACTTAAGGATAGAGTAAAATAAATCACTGATTAATAGAATTTACTCAGCAATAAAATAAGTAAATAATTTTGTTCATTTATATTTTAAAAAACCTTTTTACTGACAGCTGATGTCATAGCTCAGGGCATTATTTTGGGTGAACTGTGGGTATAGAGGAAAGGCAGGTGTCCACGAAGAAGGTAAAACTGTGTCACACGACAGATGAGATACAAAACAATATATTTAAAACTTAATATTAAATAATTGAACAAGTTCTCTATAGTAGTGGTAAGACCAATGATCTTAGAAGGCTGAAAAAGTAAAAACAAGCTTATTTCATTTTTGTAGCAGGCTCATATATCAGAATGCAGGTTCATTTAACATAAACTTGTAGGAAAATGATCAAACAAAGGCTACATAACACGTGAGTCTCTTTGGAGCTGTAGCAACTATCATTTTGCAAAAGTTTGCTAGTTGTATCTGTTAAGTGCCACAGGGCACACAGATTCTTTAAACATGGTCGCTGTCTTAAAGTACTTAAAATCTGGTTGAACAGATAGAACCTGAACAAACAAAAGTACAAATCAGGAAGGTATAAGTGGAAACAGGTGGAAAACAGGTGGAAATTTTTTCTATTGAAATTCAAAGGGAAGAAAATAACTGATTAGAGCTTCATGTGAAACCTTGAAACAATCTCAGAGAAAAAAAGTAATGATGAAATGTTCTGATTTTGGTTAAAGGTAACATAGTTTCCTTAGCTAATACTAAATTGATAGTGTAGCATCAGGGCCTCTAAACACCTTATATGCAATCCGCAGAATAATTTCAAAGAAATACATTTAAAATGATAAAAATATAGGCAATATATAAGCAATAAACACAATAAATTCTAGTTTGTATCCTCTTGAATACCTTTATAGTGTGTATTAGGAAGCATACTTCATAGTAAAACAATGAAAATTCAGACAAAAGAGAAGTTGTTGAGTTTTAAAATTTCCCTTTACATACATAATCAGGTCACATTGGTTTATTGGAGAGAGAGAGGGAAAGAGGGAGAGAGGGAGAGATAGGAAGAGAGAGAAAGTTTCTATTAGTGATAGAACATGTTCGTTACTTAAAGTTAAATTCCAATTATAATTACTTTTATGTAGGCATAAAAATAACTAATGGAAGTTAGTGGCTTAACTCAATAAAGGTTGCTTTCTTGATTGAATCACAGTCTAGTATTGGTCAGACTACTCTCAAGTTTTTCCCTCCATGAGGTGAGTCAAGATGTTGGTTTCTTCCTTAATTTGTCTCTGCTATCTCCCTCCAAGGCTTTCACTTTCAGCTCCTTAGATAAAGGAAAGAGAGAAGATAGATACTCATGGTGGGTATCTTAGTATCTAGACTTGTAATATTCAATATTCCTACCCACATTCACTATTTGGTGCTATTTAGATGTAAGGTAGGGAATAGAAATGAAGCCCGTGTGAAAGAAATTATAGCAAAAAAGAATTGAAATAACTAACATGGGAAGACAGGCAAAATCAGACAAAACTGAATAGAATAATTTTTTTCCTTAAGGTACTTTGTTGAAAGCCCAAAAATTTTTTCCAACATATTTATAATTTTTCTTGATGAAAATAACATAATAAACAGGAAAGTATCTGAAGATATAATAAAAGTGTTTCCAAAATCCTGAAATGGCACTGCATTTCTCAGGTGAACAACAAAAATTATCAGCATGGTGATATATTCTAGTAAAGTTTTCTAAACTTTGTAAACAACAACAAAAATGATGCATATCCCTTCACAGGAAAACAGCTACAACAATAACAACCACAAACAAATTTTGAATATTGAATTAATTTACTATAAACTGTGGTGATTGCAGAAAAGAATATAGAAAAGAATGTTATACACTTTGACAATTTATTATAGGAGACAGGATAGTGTAAGTAGGAGAATGTGAGATGTTAATTTCACAATCTTCTCTGTTTTATAGCATAAATTTATAGATATAGTTAAATGTGTAACATATAGCACTTAGAGAAATCAAATGCCTTATTGTTTTAATTCCTTTAAACTTTAGAGGTATATTGTGTATATACATATTCCTTGTTAAGAAAATACTTATCTAAAATTCAGCAGTTTCTCCAAACTCTTTTGTCTTACAAAGGAATGTAATGCATTTGAGCATTTTTTTCATTTTTATAAGCAAGTATAATCCAATTGCATTTTATTAAGTTCTTTCTAATATGTAGCTCTTTATAGGCAAAGAGAAATGTCTATAATTTTGCTTAAAAAGCTTCCTTGTGATAATTTGTGAGTAAAGAGATTTCAAGTGATATTGTAATTCTTTCTTCATTTTTTCAAGGTGCTTGGTATTTTTCTGAAAGTCATATGTTTATCTAAAAATAAACAAAGTTCTTTTAAAAGACTGGATTACCCAGATATGTAGAAATACTTCCACTAGAAGATCAACTTTTGAAAATAGTAGACCAATGTTTTTGCATATATGTCCTTGGCATTCTTTTTCAGTGCTACTTTACAAGTAAAGCAAAAAGGGTTTGATGAAGTTCAAAAATCACGTTGAATGAAAGCTTTTACTCAAATTAGTAGTATTATAAATATCACGTCTAAAAGTTTTGTTGTGGTAGCTGTTATTGTTGTTGAACTTGTGTATTCTTTTTCCACACACCCCTCTGTTATTTCCTGAAAAACGTAAGGAAAAAATCAGAAATGTTAGTTCAGGGAATTGAGTATTACAATGTAAAAATAACAACTGATGCTTTTACTTTGAAATATATATTAACTTATTGTAAAAACTGCAAATTAGGATAAGGGAGAGCAGACCACTGCATTCTAGTTAAAAGCAATTATATGTCTACTCATATTATTTGTTAAGATAGCTCAAATGAGAAAAGTATAGCGTACTCCTAAAATCATAGGTCCAATATTGATGATGAAGATTAAGTACTAAAAATATTTACTTAGTTACTATCAATATCACAGATATCTGGCTTGAACCCCATGAAGCTCATTTGTATATACAGTTAATTATAACACCTTTCACCTGTTACACAGCACAGCTTTTTAACCCAGAAGATGTAAAAATAAACTGAGATTAAATTTGTTAAAAACTAAAAAGATTATCACTTCATGAATCAGTTGTATACTTGTTTGAGATTTTTGGATATATAAAATATGGAATTTTAAAATACTGACAAAGAAAGAAAGAAAAAAGAAGGAAGGGAGGGAGGAAGGAAGAGAGGCCGGGGTAAGGGTGAGGAGCGGAGGGAGAGCAATGAAGGAAAGAAGGAAGAAAGAAGTGAAAAATTAATATAGGTATAACAGAAAATGAGTTTAGTATGAAAAGAGGAATAACACAGTGGATGCCCGGAGGGGAAATCTCATCTGCTGTAATAAACATCAAGGAAAGAGGCCAAGATGAATTTCAACAATTTTCCTTTTTTTTTTTTTTTTACATCTTTATTAGAGTATAATTGCTTTACAATGGTGTGTTAGTTTCTGCTTTATAACAAAGTGAATCAGTTATACATACACATATGTTCCCATATCTCCTCCCTTTTGTGTCTCCCTCCCTCCCACCCTCCCTATCCCACCCATCCAGGTGGTCACAAAGCACCGAGCTAATCTCCCTGTGCTATGTGGCTGCTTCCCACTAGCTATCTATTTTACGTTTGGTAGTGTATATATGGCAATTGCCGCTGTCACACTTTGTCACAGCTTATCCTTCCCCCTCCCCATATCCTCAAATCCATTCTCTACTAGGTCTGTGTCTTTATTCCCGTCTTAACCCTAGGTACTTCATGACATTTTTTTTTTCTTATATTCCATATATATGTGTTAGCATATGGTATTTGTCTTTCTCTTTCTGACATACTTCACTCTGTATGACAGACTCTAGGTCCATCCACCTCACTACAAATAACTCAATTTCGTTTCTTTTTATAGCTAATATTCCATTGTATATATGTGCCACATCTTCTTTATCCATTCATCCGATGATGGACACTTGGGTTGTTTCCATCTCCTGGCTATTGTAAATAGAGCTGCAATGAACATTTTGGTACATGACTCTTTTTGAATTATGGTTTTCTCAGGGTATATGCCCAGTAATGGGATAGTTCTATTTGTAGTTTTTTAAGGAACCTCCATACTGGTCTCCATAGTGGCTGTACCAATTCACATGCCCACCAGCAATGCAAGAGTGTTCCCTTTTCTCCACACCCTCTCCAGCATTTATTGTTTCTAGGTTTTTTGATGATGGCCATTCTGACTGGTGTGAGGTGATATCTCATTGTAGTTTTGATTTGCATTTCTCTAATGATTAATGATGTTGAGCATTCTTTCATGTGTTTGTTGGCAATATGTATATCTTCTTTGGAGAAATGTCTATTTAGGCCTTCTGCCCATTTTTAGATTGGGTTGTTTGTTATTTTGTGATTGAGCTGCATGAGCTGCTTATAAATTTTGAAGATTAATCCGTTGTCAGTTGCTTCATTTGCAAATATTTTCTCCCATTCAGAGGGTTGTCTTTCGGTCTTGTTTATGATTTCCTTTGCTGTGCAAAAGCTTTGAAGTTTCATAAGGTCCCATTTGTTTATTTGTGGTTTTATTTTCATTTCTCTGGGAAGTGGGTCAAAAAGGATCTTGCTGTGATTTATGTCTTAGAGTGTTCTGCCTATGTTTTCCTCTAAGAGTTTGATAGTTTCATTTAGGTCTTTAATCCATTTTGAGCTTATTTTTGTGTATGGTGTTAGGGAGTGATCTAATCTCATACTTTTACATGTACCTGTCCAGTTTTCCCAGCACCACTTATTGAAGAGGCTGTCCTTTCTCCACTGTACATTCCTGCCTCCTTTATCAGAGGTAAGGTGACCATATGTGCATGGGTTTATCTCTGGGCTTTCTATCCTGTTCCATTGATCTATGTTTCTGTTTTGTGCCAGTACCATACTGTCTTGATTACTGCAGCTTTGTAATATAGTCTGAAGTCAGGGAGCCTGATTCCTCCAATTCCATTTCTCGTTCTCAAGATTGCTTTGGCTATTCGGGGTCTTTTATGTTTCCATACAAATTGTGAAATGTTTGTTCTAGTTCTGTGAAAAATGCCAGTGGTAGTTTGATAGGGATTGTATTGAATCTGTAGATTGCTTTGGGTAGTAGAGTCATTTTCACAATGTTGATTCTTCCAATCCAAGAACATGGTATATTTCTCCATCTACTTATATCCTCTTTAATTTCTTCCATCAGTGTCTTATAATTTTCTGCATACAGGTCTTTTGTCTCCTTAGGTAGGTTTATGCCTAGATATTTTATTTCTTTTGTTGCATTGGTAAATGGGAGTGTTTTCTTGATTTCACTTTCAGATTTTTCATCATCAGTATATAGGAATGCCAGAGATTTCTGTGCATTAATTTTGTATCCTGTTACTTTACCAAATTCAATGATTAGCTCTAGTAGTTTTCTGGTAACATCTTTAGGATTCTCTATGTATAGTATCATGTCATCTGCAAACAGTGACAGCTTTATTTCTTCTTTTCCGATTTGGATTCCTTTTCTTTCCTTTTCTTCTCTGATTGCTGTGGCTAAAACTTCCAAAACTATGTTGAATAAGAGTGGTGAGAGTGGGCAACCTTGTCTTGTTCCTGATCTTAGTGGAAATGCTTTCAGTTTTTCACCATTGAGGACGATGTTGGCTGTGGGTTTATCATATATGGCCTTTATTATGTTGAGGGAAGTTCCCTGTATGCCTAGTTTTTGCAGGGTTTTTATCATAAATGGGTGTTGAATTTTGTCGAAAGCTTTCTCTGCATCTATTGAGATGATCATATGGTTTTTCTCCTTCAATTTGTTAATATGGTTTATCACATTGATTGATTTGCATATATTGAAGAATCCTTGCATTCCTGGAATAAACCCCACTTGATCATGGTGTATGATCCTTTTAATGGGCTGTTGGATTCTGTTTGCTAGTATTTTATTGAGAATTTCTGCATCTATGTTCATCAGTGATATTGGCCTGTAGTTTTCTTTCTTTGTGACATCCTTGTCTGGTTTTGGTATCAAGGTGATGGTGGCCTCCTAGAATGCCTTTGAGAGTGTTCCTCCCTCTGCTATATTTTGGAAGGGTTTGAGAAGGATAGATGTTAGCTCTTCTTTAATTGTTTGATATAATTCGCCTGTGAATCCTGGGCTTTTGTTTGTTGGAAGATTTTTAATCACATTTTCAATTTCAGTGCTTGTGATTGGTCTGTTCATATTTTCTATTTCTTCCTGATTCAGTCTTTGCAGGTTGTGCATTTCTAAGAATTTGTCCATTTCTTCCAGGTTGTCCATTTTATTGGCATAGAGTTGCTTTTAGTAATCTCTCATGATCTTTTGTATTTCTGCAGTGTCAGTTGTTATTTCTTTTCATTTCTAATTCTCTTGATTTGAGTCTTCTCCCTTTTTTTCTTGATGAGTCTGACTAATGGTTTATCAATTTTGTTTATCTTCTCAAAGAAACAGGTTTTAGTTGTATTGATCTTTGCTATTGTTTCCTTCATTTCTTTTTCATTTATTTCTGATCTGATCTTTATGATTTCTTTCCTTCTGCTAACTTTGTGTTTTTTTTGTTCTTCTTTCTCTAATTGCTTGAGGTGCAAGGTTAGGTTGTTTATTCGAGATGTTTCCTGTTTCTTAAGGTAAGATTGTATTGCTATAAACTTCCCTCTTAGAACTGCTTTTGCTGCATCCCATAGGTTTTGGGTTGTTGTGTCTCCAGTCATTTGTTTTGAGGTATTTTTTGATTTCTTCAGTGATAACTTCGTTATTAAGTAGTGTATTGTTTAGCCTCCATGTGTTTGTATTTTTTACAGATCTTTTCTTCTAATTGATATCTAGTCTCATAACATGGTGTTCGGAAAATATACTTGATACAATTTCAGTTTTCTTAAATTTACCAAGGGTGGATTTGTGACCCAAGATACGATCTCTCCTGGAGAATGTTCCATGAACACTTGAGAAAAATGTGTATTCTGTTGTTTTTGAATGGATTGTCCTATAAATATCAATTAACTCCATCTTGTTTAATGTATCATTTAAAGCTTCTGTTTCCTTATTTATTTTCATTTTGGATGATCTGTCCATTGGTGAAAGTGGGGTGTTAACGTCCCCTACTATGAATGTGTTACTGTCGATTTCCCCTTTTATGGCTGTTAGTATTTCCCTTATGTACTGAGGTGCTCGTATGTTGGGTGCATAAATATTTACAATTGTTATATCTTCTTGTTGGATCGATCCCTTGATCATTATGTAGTGTCCTTCTTTGTCTTTTCTAATAGCCTTTATTTTAAAGTCTATTTTGTCTGATATGAGAATTGCTACTCTAGCTTTCTTTTGGTTTCCATTTGCATGGAATATCTTTTCCTATCCCCTTACTTTCAGTCTGTTTGTGTCTCTAGGTCTGATGTGGGTCTCTTGTAGACAGCATATATATGGGTCTTGTTTTTGTATCCATTCAGCCAATCTGTGTCTTTACGTGGGAGTATTTAATCCATTTACATTTAGGGTAATTATCGATGCGTATGTTCCTATTCCTGTTTTCTTAATTGCTTTGAGTTTCTTATTGTAGGTCTTTTCCTTCTCTTGTGTTTCTTGCCTAGAGAAGTTGCTTTAGCATTTGTTGTAAAGCTGGTTTGGTGGTGCTGAACTCTCTCAGCTTTTGCTTGTCTGTAAAGGTTTTAATTTCTCTATCAAATCTGAATGAGATACTTGCTGGGTAGAGTAATCTTGGTTGTAGATTTGTCTCCTTCATTACTTTAAACATGTCCTACAAGTCCCTTCTGGCTTGCAGAGTTTCTGCTGAAAGTTCAGCTGTTAACCTTAATGGGTATTCCCTTGTGTGTTATTTGTTGTTTTTCCCTTGCTGCTTTTAATATGTTTTCTTTGTATTTAATTTTTGACAGTTTGTTTAATATGTGTCTTGGCGTGTTTCTCCTTGGATTTATCCTGTATGGGACTCTCTGTGCTTCCTGGACTTGATTAACTGTTTCCTTTCCCACATTAGGGAAGTTTTCAACTATAATCTCTTCAAATATTTTCTCAGTCCCTTTCTTTTTCTCTTCTTTTGGAACCCCTATAATTTGAATGTTGGTGCATTTAATGCTGTCCCAGAGGTCTCTGAGACTGTCCTCAGTTCTTTTCATTCTTTTTTCTTTATTCTGCTCTGCAGTAGTTGTTTCCACTATTTTATATTCCAGGTCACTTATCTGTTCTTCTGCCTCAGTTATTCTGCTCTTGATCCTACCTAGAGTATTTTAATTTGACTTATTGTGTTGTTCATCATTTCTTGTTTCATCTTTTGTTCTTCTAGGTCCTTGTTAAATGTTTCTTCCATTTTCTCTATTCTATTTCCAAGATTTTGGATCATCTCTCCTATCATTATTCTGAATTCTTTTTCAGGTAGACTGCCTATTTCCTCTTCATTTGTTAGGTCTGGTGGGTTTTTATCTTGCTCCTTCATCTGCTGTGTGTTTCTCTGTCTTCTCATTTTGCTTATCTTACTGTGTTTGGGGTCTTCTTTTTGCAGGCTGCAGTTCGTAGTTCCCGTTTTTTTTGGAGTCTGTCTCCAGTGGCTAAAGTTGTTTTAGTAGGTTGTGTAGGCTTCCTGGTGGAGGGGACTAGTGCCTGTGTTCCGGTGGGTGAGGCTGGATCTTGTCCTTCTGGTGAGCAGGTCCACGTCTGGTGGTGTGTTTTGGGGTGTCTGTGGACTTATTATGATTTTAGGCAGCCTCTCTGCTAATGTGTGGGGTTGTGTTCCTGTCTTGCTAGTTGTTTGGCATGGAGTGTCCAGCACTGTAGCTTGCTGGTCGTTGAGTGAAGCTGGGTCTTGGTGTTGAGATGGAGATCTCTCGGAGATTTTCACCGTTTGATATTATGTGGAGCTGGGAGGTCTCTTGTGGACCAGTGTCCTGAACTTGGCTCTCTCACCCCAGTAGCACAGCACTGACTCCTGGCTGCAGCATCAAGAGCCTTTCATCCACACTGCTCAGAATAAAAGGGAGAAAAAGTAGAAAGAGAGAGAGAGAGCGAGAGAGAGAGAGAGAGAGAGAGAGAGAGAGGGAGGAAGGAGGAGGATAAAATAAGTTATTAAAATAATTATTAAGGAAAAATAAATTTTTTTTAAAGAAAACCAAAAACGGACGGATAGAAACTTAGGACAAATGGTGAAAGCAAAGCTATACAGACAAAATCTCACACAGAAGTATACATGTACACACTCACAAAAAGAGGAAAAGGGGAAAAAATCATAAATCTTGCTCTCAAAGTCTACCTCCTCAATTTGGGATGATTCGTTGTCTATTCATGTATTCCACAGATGCGGGGTACATCAAGTTGATTGTGGAGTTTTAATCCGCTGCTTCTGAGGCTGCTGGGAGAAATTTCCCTTTCTCTTCTTTGTTCACATAGCTCTTGGGACCCAGCTTTGGATCTGGCTCTGCCTCTGCATGTAGGTTGCCGGAGGGCGTCTGTTCTTCGCTCAGACAGGACGGAGTTAAAGGAGCAGCTGCTTTGGGGGCTCTGGCTCAATCAGGCAGGAGGACGGAGGGGTGCAGATACGGGGCGAGTCTGTGGCGGCAGAGGCCAGCGGGACGTTGCACCAGCCTGAAGCACGCTGTGCTTTCTCCAGGGGAGGTTGTCCCTGGATCCCGGGACCCTGGCAGTGGCGGGCTGCACAGGCTCCCCGGAAGGGAGACCTATGCTCGCACACAGGCTTCTTGGTGGTGGCAGCAGCAGCCTTAGCGTTTCATGCCCGTCTCTGGGGTCTACGCTGTTAGCCGCGGCTCACGCCCGTCTCTGGAGGTCCTTTAAGAAGCGCTCTTAATCCCCTCTCCTAGCGCACCAGGAAACAAAGAGGGAAGAAAAAGTCTCTTGCCTCCTCAGCAGGTCCAGACTTTTCCCTGGACTCCCTCCCGGCTAGCCGTGATGCACTCACCCCTGCAGGCAGTGTTCATGACGCCAACCCCAGTCATCTCCCTGGGATCTGACCGAAGCCCGAGCCTCAGCTCCCAGCCCCTGCCCACCCCGGCGGGTGAGCAGACAAGCCTCTCGGGCTGGTGAGTGCCAGTTGGCACCGATCCTCTGTGCGGGAATCTCTCTGCTTTGCCCTCCGCACCCCTGTGGCTGCGCTCTCCTCCGCGGCTCCGAAGTTTCCCCCCTCTGCCACCCGCAGTCTCTGCCCGGGAAGGGGCTTCTTAGTGTGTGGAAACCTTTCCTCCTTCACAGCTCCCTCCCACTCGTGCAGGTCCCGTCCCTATTCTTTTGTCTCTGTTTATTCTTTTTTTCTTTTGCCCTACCCAGGTATGTGGGGGAGTTTCTTGCCTTTTGGGAGGTCTGAGGACTTCTTCCAGTGTTCAGTAGGTGTTCTGTATGAGTTGTTCCACGTGTAGATGTATTTCTGGTGTATCTCTGGGGAGGAAGGTGATCTCTATGTCATACTCTTCCGCCATCTTCTCCCTCCTCTTATTTTCTTTTCAGTTATCCCCACTAGGTCGAGTTTTATGAGGACATCTTCTGGAAGCTCTAGGAGAGAATTTGCACTTTGTCTTTCAAGCTTCTAGAGGCTATCTGCATTCCTTGGCTCATGGCCCTCTTCCAGCAATGGCATCACTTTGACCTCTGCTTTCATCATCACATCTCTCTGAACAATTTTCTTGCTCTAAAAGAAATTGAATAAGAAAGTTGTTAATTACACCTGGTCACCTTCCCTGCTGTTATATGGAATTGCTCTAAAGACTTTCTGGTTAAAAAGTGATTGGTTAGAGATTTATGTAATATGTTAATTGAAATAGTGGCAGACAGTCTCTAAAGGTGTTTGGAGGTAAGCTCTGAAGGAGCACATTTTGTTAATTTTATGAGTATTTTTAGCTTTTCATCTGTCAGACTGAGTGTAATGGATACCTATCTTTTAATTTCCATTAAGCCAATCAAGAAGCATGTTGAAATGAAATTTTCTGTTAAAGATGAAGAAAGTTGCAGATGGTAGCTCTTTGATTTGAAACTGGGAGCATGTAGATTATAGGAGTATAGAATTTTACATAGGAGTAATAAATGTGAGGCCTTTTGCAGAATAGGAGGGAATGAAAGAAAAACTACTAGCTTCAAATGAGAAGACTTTATTTTTTCCTCAAGATATTTTTTCCTCAAGATATTTAGATCTGCTAATGTGGTTGCTTTATTCAAATCAAGACAAGAAGCCTCAAAGTTAAATTAGATCCAGGGACTTCCTTGGTGGCGCAGTGGTTAAGAATTCACCTCCCAATGCAGGGGACGTGGCTTCCATCTCTGGTCAGGGAACTAGATTCCACATGCTCATGCCGTAACTAAGACCCGGCACAACGAAAAATAAATAAATTAATTAATTAAAAATTTTTAAAAGTTAAATCAGGTCCAAAAGCACTGTGTTATGTTGATCTTGTATTCCACTCATCTAGCTTTTGATACAAAATAAAAGAAGCTAGGAGATGAAGGGGCTTCCATTTTACAGCATCAGAACTCTGAAGTTATTACATGCATACCTTTTTAGACCTTTGCTTAAACATATATTTTCTATTTCTAATGATAAATTGCATTTAAAACATATGCAGGTCCTAACATTCTTCCATTTTATTAACTTGCTTCCTTTGCACTTTTTAATACATGTGGTCATGTTCTATAGTGAGATTTTACTTGTACATGGCATTTTGGCTGTCACAGAGTTGCTAAATCATAGACGGTGGAGTTCCTGCCCTTAAATTTAAAGAATCAAATCTAAAGCATCAAGTTTAAAGCATCAAATTTGATTCCTCTTGATTGGTGTTGATCAAAGTGCCTGATTTGCTCATCATCTTAACCTAATTTAGGATCAAAAGAAAATATTGAAAACATTCTCAGTGCTTGAAATTTTTCACACTATTAATTTGAATTTAGGATTGAAACAGTTTAGGATTGAAACAATTTCTGCTTTGTGAAGCAGAAATATTTTGGATGGACAGTATTTTATTTATCCTTAAACAAAAGAATCATGGTGATGTGGTTTGGTAATGTAACAGTTTTTATACTTAATAAAATAAAAAGACAAAAAAGTAAACAAGAAAACAGTTGAACAGTAGCATAATCAATAAAGTATCTTTCCAGTGGTGACAGATTCTAAAATCTGCCATAATCTGGAAGTAAGCGCTTCAGACAGTAAGGAACTTTCTGCCCCCCCTCCACCCCCATGTTCTCTTCTTTTTCTACATTTCCAGTTTTTGGAACAAGGGGTTTAACAAAATAGGGCTTAGGTGTTTGAATCTTATTTGTACACAGCGTTTTTAGCAGTATGACTGAGAAAATCACCTAAACACTCAAGGTTTGTGTCTAGTTTGTAAATAATGATAGTAATATGTTCTCTGTCAATTTTCTGTTTAAGATTGGAGATCATATGAGGAGATGTATAAAAATGTTACTCATATAAATATTTATTATAATAATTGATAGTTTTTTTTTAATATTGTGATTTTTAAAACAATCCTCCTTAAGCTAATTTACTTTGATTTCATTCTTCTATCCTTCAGTGACCACATACTGATGCCAAACACCTGTGTGTTTCAGTGTGTGGAGGTAATTCTTTTTAAATCAAATATTTATGTTTAGAAATGAACCTGAATGGTTTGTAGTAATTGTCACTGAACCTTATAATCACAGATAAGGTGGAATATGGATAAATATTGGAAATAATAAGCTTTCTTCTGAAATTATTAAAATAATGAACATTGGATGCCAATTTCAATGTTCAATCAAAAAACATTTATTTTGTACATTCTAGGTAGGGCAATATTTGATGCTGAGAAAATGGCAAATATTTCATAAGTGTGTTTGCCATTTTTGTTAATATTATCTGTTTATTATTATGGTTTTGGTTATTATGCCACTTCATATTTAAGGCAATGTTTTAATATATGCATAATGTTTCACTGTATAACTATATGATGGTTTATTATTTTTATTTATTTAGGTTATTTCTAAATCCTCATTCTCATAGATGCATCAAGATGTGAATATCTTTGTTCATAAAATTTATCTCATATTTTTGTTTCATTAGAATTGTTTCTTAAAAGAACATTTTAAGGCTCTTGAAGGCAGCTGACTGTCTTTCCAGATAGGTTCTACCAATATACACTGAAGTTTACAATCTTTAAGATACCTACATCACCATATCCTTGCTAGCGTTTGATTAACCATCATTATTTTAAGTGGTGATACCCTTCCTCTTCTCATCTTTCTTAATGTGTTTATCACTATAAAAGTTCCACTTATGCTTAGTTGAGCAAATAACTGTGAAGTTGAAAGACAGAATTTAATAGCTGTAACCCAGATTTTCACTGCCAAAGGAGGATTTTTTAAAAAATTATTTTGTAGAAATGATGCATCTTGATTTAAGTATATTTGAATAAAGCCTTTGTTTGTGATAAATTAGTAACCTTAAACTTTCTTAGAGATTTGTATTATCTACAAATCAACAATAATTACAGTTATAATAATAAATTCCCATGTTTCTAAAGAATAGAAATATATATGTAAATATGATATAATATAATAACCTTTGTATTCATAGAACAGGCAAAGCTTATTTGGGAATGACTAAAAAAGTATAAACTAAAAAGGTAAAATTTGGCTGTTGACTATTAGTGTGAGGCATAGTTTATGAAACTATATTATACAACCCCTTTAATAGGGAGAGTTTGTCAACTGCATTTAGCTATTTGATAAGGGTTGAAATTTTAACACTCTATTTTGAAGAGTTAGGTGAAGAGTTAGGAACAACTGAGTTGAAACCACTCACCATATATACCTCAAACAAATTACAGGATCATTGATGAAATGGATATTCATATAACGGTCCTTATTTATCATATATAATCATGTAACCACCACCATAAGGAAACCATCAACCCAGAATTTTATATCCAGCAAAAAATATTATTCAAGATTAAAAATTAAATGAATTCATTTTCAGATAAAAATCTAATTTTTTTTTGGCCAGAAGAATTTCTGAAGGGAAGCTCTTCATCTTAATGGGACAAGATACAACTTGGAAACTCTAATCCTCAGGGAAAACAATAAAGAAGAAGATCAGAAATGGTAAATAGCTGGGTAGGTAAATTGCAAGAGATTATTTCTGGCCATTTTCCTCTTACCTTGTTATAAAGCATATGGCTATTTAAATTGAAAATTAACAGATAGTCTTAGAGTTTCTTAATTCATGTAGGTTTAATACATATGATAACTATAACATAAAATACAGAGGGAGAATATGGACTTTCAAATTTGTAAGATTTCATGTATTAGAAGATTCACTACAGTTAAGCTGTCAATCAGCTAACCCAAAGCCCAATCAGAATTCAGCAAGCTTTTTTTGTTTGCAGAAATTTACAGGTTGATTCTAAAACTTATACAGAAATGCAAAAAAAAAAGCTAGAATAACACAATATTTTTTAAAAAGATCAACGTTAGAAGATCTAAACTACCTTAGAGTTGCTCCATACCTGCATTAATGAAACAGGATGGTATTGACATTAAGGACAAAAATGAGAAGTTGAGAAATATACAGATATAATCAATTCATTTTTAACAAGTGTGTTAAAACAAGAGAACAGTTACATGTTTCAACAAATAATGTTGAAACAGATAGCCATTGGACAAAAAAATGAACTTGACCCATGCCTCAAAATGTTTTTTAAAATAATTAACCAAAAATGGAATAAAGATATTACTGTAGGAGTCAAAACTATGAAATTACTAGGGGAAAATTATGATAAAGTACGGGTGTACTTGGCTTAGACATTATCTTAGGATATTAAAAATAAGTATGAACCATATCAGAATTACATAGATACTTAGACTTCATCAAAATTAAAACTTATACTCTTTGAAAACCACTAAGAAAATGAAAACATAAGGTGCAGAATGGGAGATATTATTTGTGAAACATATCTGATAAAGGACATGTATCTAAAAATGTCAAGAGCTCATACAAATGAATAACGAAAAGCCAAAAGAATTAATCTCAATGGACTAAATATTTATATAGGCTCTATTTTGAAAAAGTTATATAGAGGTACACATAATCGGTACTCAAAATTGTTAGCCGTTAGGCAAATGCAAACAAGAACCACAGAGAGATACAACTACACTCTCATTAGAATATCTACAATTAGAAATGCTGATAATAACAAGTATTGAAAATATGTGGATTGATTTGACCTCTTATGTATCACAGGTATATCATTGATATATAAGTGAAATAAAGACATATGCCAACACAAAAAATGTGTAAGCAGATATTCTACATTATTCATAATAGCCAAAACCTGGAAGCAAACCAAATGTCTATTAGTCATGGAAGAATACAAAACCTGTGTTATAACAATACTGTAAATACTACTCAGCAACAAAAATGGAACAAAGTGTTGATACCACCAACAACATGAATGAATCTTCAAAGCATTATGCTAAGTGAAATTAGGCAGACACAAAATACTATTATATGATTATATTTGTATGATTTTATAGACATGTCAAATCTATAGATTAAGTGGAATGTTGGCTGCATGACATAGGGTATTGCTGATTACCTGGGGGCAAGAGGGAACTCTTTTGGGAGATGGCATCATTCTATATCTTGATTTTGGTGGTGGTTACACAAGAGTATATGTTTATCACAACACATTGAACTCTAAACTTAAAATCACTGAACTTTATTTTATATAAATTATATCTTAATCAAGTGGATTAAACAGCAAATTAATCAATATTACGTGATTTTAAAATGAAGAATATACATTTCAACCAAATTAATGCATACCCCTAGCCTCTTCCCTAGACCCAGTATCTCTAGAAGTAAAGCTCAGGAATCAATGTGTTTGAAAATCTTGCCATGGACTCTCATTACTGTTTAAACCATATCTCAATAGTGTATTACTTATATACTTTGGAAGAGACTATAAAGAAAGTAAAAACACAAGTTAGAAAGTTAGAGAGACTAGGGAAAATATTTACAAATCATATGTCTGATTAAGAATTAATCCAAATTAGACAGAGTATAAAAAAATCCTTCAAAACTCAATTATAAAAAAACCTAAATTATAAGAAAACAAAATACCCAAATATTTTAAAAAGCACAAAACTTTGAATAGGCCCATTACCATAGAAGATACATAAATGACAAATAAGCATTGGAAAACTATCAATATCAATAGTTATTAGGAAAGTACAAATTAAACCAAAATGAGATAACAGTACACACCCTACACACCAATTACGATAACTTAAACCAAAGAGACTGACTATATGAAATTTTAGTAATCATATGGAGGAACTGAAACTCTCAAACCTGGTCATGAGAATGTAAAATTTTGTTACTACTTTGGAAAATAATTTGCCAGTTTCTTAACGTGTAAACAGACACCTGTCATACAATCCAGCCATTGCATTCAGGAGCATTTACCCAAGGGAAAACAAAGACTTTTACACAAATGCATATAGTAGCTTTATTTGTAATAACCAAAATTTTTCATCTGTAGGTGAATAAACTGTCCAATAGCAATACAACATTATACTATTCAGCCATACATGAAGGCACTATTGGTATATAGTACCGTATAGATGGGTCTCAAAATAATTATGCTGAGCAAAAAGACTAGACAAAAAAGAGTACATAATATATTAGTTATCTTATATAACTCTAGAAAACACAAATTATAGTGACAGAACAGAGATCAGTGATGTCTGGGGAAGGGGATTCAAGGAGTGGTAGAAAGGAAGCATTATAAAGTGGCACAAGGAAACTTTTGAAGGTGATAGGTATGTTTAGTATCCTGATTATGGTGATCATTTCATGGGTGTATGCAAATGTCAAGAGTTATCAAATTGCACACTTTAAATATATGCATCTTATTGCATGCCAAGCATACCTCAAATTAAAAAATTAAATTAAAAGATGCAGGAGAAAAAAAACTCCTAGATTTTCTGAGTATTTGGCTGATATGGTAACCAATAATGCAGGAGTAGTCCAATCTGTGGGATTTCACTTGTAAGAAATAATGAGTATTTTAGAATGTTTTCTTTCCTTCACATTCTTCCCAGCATGTCACTTGTATTTAATAATTTAATGGCTATGAATTTGTCTGAAATTGCTTTGTAAAGAAAATAAATTGGATTCAAAAGCAACCAGTGATTCATTAGCAGGTGGTGACTTTTAGTAGCTGATAATTCTTTTAAAATTCTAGCTAAATAGTGATGTCAAGTTATTAAAGTTTGTACTTTAAAAGTGTTAAGCGCTATAATCACCCTCTGAGCTATATATCTTTGTTAACTGCTATAACACCAGAGCGTTTTTTTGTCCCTTCCTATAAAATGAATCATCTGCTGTTGTGGTGCCTGAAAATAGACTTTAGTTAACTTGTCTCTGTCGGGTAGCTTTCTCCAAGGACCTGTCTTATCTTATTTTTACATTTTTGTGAATGGAGTTATTTCTTTTTGCCATCACTATTTTGTCTTTAAATCTTATTTGTAATTTTCAGTAAGCCTTTTAGAGTCGCCCAGGTTTGCCATCTTTGAGACATCTTTCCCCTTGACTCAACTACATGTGAAAATGCAGTTTAACTTTATTGCAAAAGATAAGCAGGGAGGCAGAAAAAAATAAACGTTATGAAGACTCCATGTGCTAAGAATTTATTGGGGTTTTTAAGACCCCCAGATTTCTGCTAATATCTCACAACAATTACTAATTGATTTGATCTGTGGAGGGAGTGCAAAATTAGAAGAAAAGCTTATCATCCTTGACGTCTCACAATAAATTCATTTTATTTCTGTTAATATTTTAATGTTTTCAAAATAACAGCAACTGACAGCAGGACCTTGCCTGTAAATGTTTCTCTAAATAAAATAAAATTCATGATGAATTATCAAGAACTATATAAAAAGACATGTACATGGCTGACTATATCTTTATTCATTGTCTACCTGGAACCAGATATTGTGTTGCTCTCATAGAATCAGGGAAGGCGTTGTAACCATCTGGAAGAAGTACATGTATCCTTCCACTTTACCAGCAAACCACCTGCCATGCAGTGCACTGACATAGCAAGTTCCGAAGCAGTTGATGGATACTTCATATGTGTATTTCCCTGAATTTTTGCCAAAATAAATATGAATAACTCTGTATCCCATCCAACTTATATTTGAGAGTTAAACATTTTAGAAAGTTGGAAATACTGTGTTCAAAGTGGTTACAGCTAAAGCTGATGCTTCAGTGTTGGAAAAGTCTTGTTTGCAAATCTGCCACAGCATCGAATTATAAAGATCCTTCTGTGTATGGAGATTGTTGTGGTAGATCCACAATCCTATACCTGCTGTGACTTGTGCCATTAATTGGGTATGTCCACAAGTCAATCCCAATCCTTTATAGTTCATCGCTGTCCAAATTAATTCCTTTTTAATAGAAATGTAACAAATGAAAAGCTGAATTGGATTACAGGCTTTATGAGAGAACATAGTAATTCTTATAGTTGCACATAGCAGCAATTAAATATGTAGCAAGGAAAGAAAAGATATCAGTCAAAATAAAACCACCAAGATGAATATTTGGTGAAAATATATTCCTTATGGGAGAAGAAAATCTTTTAATTTACTCAATGTTATTATGAAAAGCTATTTTAATTTGTTGATGGAAGCAGAATTTTTTAAAATCAGATTTGGTTAAAATAGTTTCCTTGATGGGGTATAAATATGAAAACTACTTTCTAACAGTTTAGAAACTGTTAGAGTTTTTCTAAGCATCTTCTACATCCTTGTATTTATTTTAAGATAAAATTGGTTATACATATAAACCAGAAACTTGAACAACCAACAGTCAGTGAAAAAGATGATTTTGTAAAGAATTCTATGAACCTGCCCCAAATTATCCTGCAGCCCAATCTGAAGAATTACTTTCTTAATTGTTAACCCTTTTCTAGGTTATCACTACATTCAAACACTTGTTTAGAGGTAACTTTTATTTTTTAAATTCTTAATCTTTTGGCAGAGCTGTTAGAATGGTATATGGAATGAAATCTATTAAATAGGATACCTTCAGTGATTTACTATGCAATCCTCTACTGGGGACAACAATATAAACGAGAGAAATGAATGATTTTGTTAGAACGATCACATTTATTTAATAGAAGTGACAAATCCTACAAGTAGTAACTTTGCCATGTGTATGAGGAAATCCATGTGTACGTCCTCCTCTTTTACCCCATCTCCTATGATGCCAGTTGGTAGCGTCCTTAGGGTCTCCAAATTAATTCCTCCCTTAATTATTGTATTATTAGCCCCACATGATTTCTCACATGTCTACACTCTGCTGAACACTCTCAAATCACAGCCTTTTAAACACTTTTATGAGATGTTTAATTGTCTTGCTGCTGTACAGTGGTTTAATTTCCAAAAAACAGCCATAAGAGTGTTGACTTTTTGGCATAGAATTTTATATTATGTTTAAACAATTTCTAATATTTTTATTTAAAAACACAGAAATATATGAATATAAATATTATGTAATAATTTCACTGATGAGTTTGATGAAACTTAGTCACAGTTGATATGCAAAAGTACCAAAAAATAATCTTCTGTGCATCCGTGAAATTCTCATTATCCATTCTCCAAAAGGCTTTATTTGACCATCTTATCAAAAGAAAGTCTTAGTTTTTATACAGCATCTTTCCTTATTTGTTTGACTCACAGTAATTCTCACAATCTCTTTTCTTAATAAGTCATCTCCTCTTCAAGAAAGGATAAGCTTACTATAAATAATAGAATATTTTATTTTTTAAATTCAACTATAAACCCAAGGTCAAACTCTATAACCAGAACATATTTTTAATAAATGAATTACTAAATAATTTGGATTATAATATTTTTGATAGAAGTATCTTAGAGCTTAGTGATCATTATTTATCCTTTTATTCTCCCCAAAATTATCAGGACTGAAAACGTACAATTGTTATGTGAGGTACAGAGGATATTATGTTGAGCAATATTGATATAACCTATGCTTTTAGAGAGGAAATAGACTATAAACTACTAATTACTCAATTTAGTCATAACTTTATTATATGTTATAAAAGTATAGGAAGAGAAGTCAGTACAGGAAGTTAGTATGTTTTAGAATGCATTTAGCTGTCCTTTTTTCCACATGATATTTTGTGTTTTCTCATGATATCACAGTTTCTTAAAAGTCATCATTATAATGAATATTATTGGACAAAATTTTTTGACAATATATATTTTGGCAATATATCTTTAGTGTGTGAAAGCCAATCTTCCAAGTAAAATACCAGAAGATCCAGCCTTACAGCTGGTAGAGATATATAGAGACTTAGAAGAATATCTGATATTGTGGATAATATTGTATGGACGACCATCCATTATTATAAAGAGAAACAGCATTAATCAATCCCAATCTCTCCACCGCACTACTGATATTATCCCCACTTCCCCTCATATCATAGGGTTGATTTCAAAGAGATTGTCTTTAGAAATTGGAAAGTTTCAATAAGAGAAAAGGACAAAAATGGTAGATATATATCAGGAGGAAAAACATGAAATACAAGAAACCAATAGTCCAAATATGAAGCAAAGTAAAATGTGGCATAATTTTTGGAACATGAGAAAAGAGAATATTATTTGTTCTAGAATTCATTTCCATTGTATGACAGGGAAATCGTGTTGTTGAATCATAAGGACAAAAATAACCCTAGTGCATTCTTGGCTCTTTAACAAAGAGAATTTACCAGGTTATTAAAATGTGTACTTTATTTATTTTTCAACTTTTAGAACTTTTAGAGGTATTATACCTCAAAAGTATTATAGTAAATAGTGTAAACATTGGAAGGGGAAAGTTTATGATGGGGTGGGCAGATGGAAGTAATGCAGGGCTGTTAATATGGTCATATTACATAATGAGAAGCCAAGATAAACTCTTAGCTTAATAAAATAAGAATTAGAGATTTACATATGTAGTGTATGTATATAAAGTATGTAATACAAATATACAAATTCTGAAGTTGGGGCATGAAAAGTTGTGATGAAATAACTTATATGAGAGTGGCCTCATCTTTTATTTACTAAGGTTAATAAATAAATAACATTTTGCATTTATATATTGTTTAGAGTTATAGAAGCTAAAAACAGAAAACTTGAACTGTAAAACAAAAGTTATTGTTTCAGGAGATTAGGTAAGAGTGAGGAGCAGGCTTAGGGCAAGGAGAATGTTATTTATTATACATCTTTCTGTTGACTCAGCCTTAATCCATGTCACATTTATTTAAATAATACGTCAATTTGACAATAATTTGAAATTTTCAACTTTGGCATTAATATTTAATTTTTAAATTGCCATTAAGAAAAATAATTGAAGCTTTAGGATACAAATGCTAAAATAACAATCAAATTATATTAACCTCTGTTGAAATATTTGTAGTCATTCATCACTTTTTAGTGAAAATATTTTTTCATCTTCAAAGTTTTCTTCTTTTTAAATTCTGCACAGTATTTTTTATTAATTAACAAAAAAGATAATACTAAAAGCCTAAGAAATATAGCTAGGAAAAGTAACATTTTATTAATCACCAAACAAAATCAAATACATCTTCATGATCATGTGTGTACACAGTCGTAACCAGAACCGGTCATTTTGATGGAATAAATAAAATTATTGCAAATTTATTATTATCTCAAACCCTCTTTTTTTGGTATTTTAATAGATACCATAAACATTCCTTAATGTTTTTCTTATATTAGTACTACTGTGTCTATCAACACACACACAAATACATACACATACTTCCTTATCTCCTAAAGGTAGCAGTCAGCAGGACATATTTTTGGTCTGTTTTTAATATTATGTGTTTTAATGTACCATCTAATATATTTTTTAATTAACCTTTTTATTTTTGAAATCATTGAAGTTTCACATTCTATTTAAGAAATAATACGGAGTCCCTGTGTACAGTTTGTACAGTGTTCCTCAGTGGTAGCATCTTGAAAATTTATAGTACAATATGAAAACCAGGATATTGATATTGATTAAACCTACCAATCTCATTGACTCGTGTGTGTGTGTGTTTGTGTGTGTGTGTGTGTGTGTGTGTGCTTAGCTCTTTATAATTTATCTTTTATCACATATGTAATTTGAGGTAAACACTAATAAAACTTTGCTTTTCTAAATCTAGTACTCATTTATATGATTATTATCTATAGGTATATAATTGCATTACTCTCATACAATTAAACTATGGTTTACTCTTTACTGAACACCTGCACAGTGTGAAGCACTGTAAACATATTTTTAAATTTAATCCACATCAGATATGATTCACTGTCTTTTAAAATTTAATCCATCTGATATGATTCATAGTCTGTATCACAAAACTACAGAACTGTGATTCTAGTTTTTTATCCTTTTAAATCCTTTACACCTTATTAAAACAGTCACTTTAATTAAAATAGACTAATAAGAGGAATTTTCCCTCCCAAAAATTGTACCACTTTAGATGTAAAATTCAAAGTTGAAAAAGGAGAATCAAATAGAAATGGAAGTCCTTAGTATAACTTTTCAATAAATCTTTCCAGCAAAAGAAACTTCACAATAAATTGATGCAGCTTTCAAGAGCAAGATAAAATTATGTTTTTGAAAATTTGATTATATATACTGTATTAGTTTCTCAGAGTTGCAGTAACAAATTACCACAAACTTGGTGGCTTAAAACAAACAAACTATTCTGTCACAGTTTTGGAGGCTGGAAGTCCAAAATTAAGGTGTCAGCAGGGTCATGGTCCCTCTGAAGGTTCTAGGGAAGGATCCTTCCTTGCTTCTTCCTCGGTTCTGTATGGTTGTGGGTAATCCTCAGATTGTAGCTCCATCTCTCCACTCCCTGGCTACTTCACATGACCTTTTTCTATGTGTATCTCTGTGAATCCCTTCCTCTTATGAAGATGTCAGTCATTGGATTTACAGCCCACCCTAATTCAGTGTGACGTCATCTTAGCTAATAACAACTATAAAGACCCTATTTCCAAATAAGTCAGATTTTGAGGTTCTGTGTAGACATGATTTTTGGAGGAACACCAGTCAGCTCACTAAATGTACAGAAGAAACAATTCTAATTGGTAGAGTTATTATATTTAGTTAGCTGCAATGGTAGAAATACGACCACTTGTCTGTGGTACATAGAATAAGTGCTCACTACCATCTGGATCTCCTTTTGGGCTCCCAGAGAAAAAAAAATTTTGTAACAATTTTTCAATAAGATAGAGCATTAAAATTTATTCTTGTCATAGTGGTGTAAGTGGAGTGATATACCTTTACTTCTAGGCTAAATCTTTTAATTATGGGATTTTCTTTCTACCTCTTTCCCTTCTGCAGTGACCAAAGGGACCTCATCTTTATAGAGAGTGGATTGACACAAAAAAACAATGCAGCCTCCATTATTCTGGATCATTCATGACTTTGTGGGGTTGAACCAACCAAATGTGCATTGGATATTTGGGTGAGTGAGAAACAGTTAATGATTTTGTAGGAATTAACCTAGTGTAGGGTTGTTTTGTTTTGTTTTGTTTTCTGCAGTATCTTCCCTACTTGAACAGATACTTCCTTTCTAGATACTCCCTGTTCCAGGCTCCCTTTCACCCATTATTAGCCAAATGCTCCAGTATTAAATTATTGCCTTTATTTGTAATTTGGTAGCATAACCAACCAAATCTCAACTGTTCTATATTACAAAAAACATAATTATAAATTATATTCAATCTGATGCTTAGTAAATCCACAAACTTCAGGGGCTTTTTATTTTCTCATTTATGGTCCTCAAATAATAAACATTCATCTCTCAGATTTCTTAGTTTCTTAAAAATGTTGTGTTAGAAAATATAAAACAATTCAAATTATAGATATATCAATGTAAAGTATATAAATGTCTTATTAAAGGGATTACATATTTTCTTTTTATTTCCACATATTCCATAATTTTACAGTGAGTTTATAATAAAAAATCAGGGTTGTGGACCATAAGAAAGTGTTCTAAAATGTTTTATTAGTTGATATACGAAGTGACTCCTTTCTAGATGATACTATTTCCATGAAGCTATATAAGTGAGTTCATGTTGTTACACATTCTATAGTCCTTGAAATGAAGAATTTGCAGTGGATATGAATTATAAAGAGACTCCAAGGCAGAAATATATGGCAATAACATAAAAATTACAAGTCAATTACCTGCAGAACTTAAAAAAAACAATTATGTGTGACAATTTAGGAATACAAATGTAAGGAATATACGCTTGTTTTCCATTTTAACTCCCATAATAGAGGAGACCCAATTACAGTGTGTTCCAAATTACAAGGCTAATTAGCTGCTGAAAACTGCCATCTTCATGGTGCAACGTATTGTATTTCAGATCTCAACATTTTAATTTCAAGCGAGTATGCTTTTGTTTATAGCCTTATGTGATATATATCACATATATTTTTATTTTATTATGATTTTATTTTATATGTTTATATTTTATATATATTTAAATACAATTTATTATATATATCTAATATTTCCATAAACAGAAATATGCTACTACATTGTATGTATCATGGAGAATATTGATGATATGTGTATATGTGTGTGTATGAGTGTATGTTTATGCACATACATTGTTTCCTAAATAATTTTTTATTCTTTCATTTGGATTATATTTATTGGGTCAGAGTCAACTAAACAAATACTTGACTTCACAGGAGTATTAAAAGATACACGGTATGAAAAAGAAAAACATTATCTTCTGGTACCCAAAATAGTTTTTTAGGTGTGTTGAGAGGCTCTTTATCACTTTACAATCATATTTGATGTTTTTCCTCCAAGAGTTATTTATACCCAGTCACAATATTCCTTACTGTATTACAAAAATTTCATTGGACAATTAAAATTATAAAATGAAACAGAAGAATGAAGTAAAGTACAAATGCTAGTGCAGGAAGGAGTGGAAGGGAAGATGATGAGCAAAAGGACCTTTCAATCTATGCAGTCTTACTATCCTCCTTTGGCTACATGCCCAAGGTGAGAATTAATAATGCCAGCAAAGTGTATCTAATGGGATATTTAAGCATGAAGACTCAATTCATGACCACAAGGAATTGCAAATTCAACTGGATGTTAGTTGAATCAACCTGAACATCAGCTGCTCAATAAAAAGTAGTAACTGATGAAGGTCCAATGAAATTGGCAGAAAAGAAGTTTTGAGTGATGAAACAAATTAATTAGGTGTAGTTGGGTTTGCTAATTTAATATTTTTCTCATAAATTTATAAGTTGAATCTTTTCATAAATAAATGAATCATGAATTTGTGTGTCACTTATAACCCATTTTCAGCCAGTATATTTAAAGCTTATAAGGTATAATTTATATGTATATATGTCATATATATGACAAGAATAGATTATATTTTCGTTAATATAGATTTACCTTTTCGACATAGCATAGCATAGATTTGAAAATAAAAAGATTCTCCTCTATACTTCAACATCAGAGATACTCATTTATGAGTAAATGAATCTATCATTCAGCCCCTACTAGATCACTTGATAATGTGAGATTGTATTAGAAACGGCACCTGAGATGTTTTGTTACTTTTGGTAATTTCAATAGTCTTTTTTTTTCAGATAACTGAAATCTTGCCAGTTAGAGACATTTCAGCCTGTCACTCTCAAATCCCTATAGGAAAAGCAACTCAGTAATAACAACAATACTAATATTAGAAGGGGGAGGAAAAAAACTATTGAATTACAAAGATCCCAAGTTATTTATTTTCTAACTGTAGAGTTAATATATATCTAAACTTAGATATTAAAAAGTAATGTCAAAATCCACACATTTTTTTCTTTCATTTTCTTTTAAATAAACACAAATGGTAAGGAAGTAGGCTGATTTTAGAAGCCTATTCCAACATGCTGTTTCTAGAACATGTAATAAGATTAATACAGATTTAAAATAATTTTCTGAATTTTCTAATTTTCAAATAATAGCACATAATGAGAACTCTGAAACTTCGCAATATCCTGAAGTAACTTATGGATTAATAAAGACTGTGGTGTGTAGTCAGCACATATTTAGTGTTCATCTTCCCCCCTTGGAAATTGATGCTTCGTTTGTGTGAGTATATTAAGCAAAACACTCCTAGTCACAGAGCAGGAAGCCTCTCCTAGTCACAGAGCAGGAAGCCTAAGTCATACTTAGTACAAATTAGAACATCTAAACTGTTTTCATTTAGTGTATATGGTCTGTGTGTGTATGGTCTGTTAGTAAATGTTGTTTACCAAAAATCCTTATTGAGTTGGGAATATTGAGTTCAAATGATTTTTTTTTTCCCATAACCTTAATGGACAAATATTTATGTTGAAATTAGAAGGGGGAATAGCTTAAGTGCAATATTTTCCAATGTCATTTGACTATGGGTGGTTTTTCCATAACAGTTACCATGTCACTGAACTAGGGTTCCATACAACACCATTTTTGAAGCTCTTCCCTAAGCCAAAACCATAATTTTGTCAATGAAATTCTTGCCTCTTGCTTACTTTCCCATCTGCTATTGACCAAATTCAGTCAGTCTTACATGTTATACTTCTTCTTTATCCTATTGCCCTTCATCTTAACTATTGCCATTTGGCTTCTCACAGTTTATTTTGTCCATTCTCACTGGACTCTGTTGTGTCCTCCATTTCGCTGTAATCATGTGCTTTCTTTAGCACAGATGACTCACGTACCTCTGCAGCTACTTTTTGTCCTTGCAGGTCCAGCTTATATGCCATATCCATGAAGCCTTCTGAAATAATCCTACTCAGAATAACTTCTTTATTATCCTTCTTTATTATCTCAAATGTTCTGTGAGTCTGTTACTACAAGGATCACATATATCTATTTTTGCATGGTGTATCTCCATTTAGACTCAAAATTTTTGTTGGTTTTTTTCCTTAAAAACAAGAAGTAGACATTAGTACAACTTACCAAGTATTTCCAGTTTTCCTTATGGATCCATGGTAGGATAGCTCTTCATTGACCCTTGGAATTACAGTCATGTGACTCCATCAACATTACGCTAAGTGAAATGTCAGATTGAGAAAGGCAAATACTGTATGATATCACTTAAATGTGGAATCTAAAAAACAGAACAAACTTTATATATCAAAAAAGAAGCAGACTCACACATATAGAAAACAAACTAGTGGTTACCAGTGGGGAGCGGGGAGAGGCAATATAGGGGTTGGGGCATGGGAGATACAAATTATTGAGTGTAAGGTAGGCTCAAGGACATACTGGATAACACGGGGAATATTGCCAATATTTTGTAATAACTGTAAGTGAAAAGTAACTTTTACAAATTTTAAAAATTAAAAAAGAAATGAATAGAAGAGATAGTTATTACTTTGGTGTAAAGCCTTAAGAGTCAATGCATGACTCACCACATTCTGTCTTTCCTTCTGCATTAGCAACTTGCAGTACTTCAGAGAGCCAGCCTAATCCCAGAGTAAGAAAGACAGGGAGCTGAATTCCAAAAACCAGGCAGTAATGATGCAGCATGAAAGAAAAATAAATTTCTGTTGAGGTTATGGAGTTGTTTGTTACAGCGGTGTAACCAAGCTTATCCTATTGCTACACAAAACAAAGAACACACTGCCTTGTATGTAAAAGATGCAAACAAATGTGTTAAATGGATAAAGAAGTAATCCCTAAAATTATAACAGTTTATTGAAATAATGAGCTCAACTCTTAAGTTTTTGTTGCTTATCAAATTTTAGGAAAGTGCTACCGGAATAAACACAACAAATGAATTTATTTTAGCTTAAAAATATGAGAATAAATGAGTTCTATTATCATGAATTTCTAGTCAAAGTGGCCCCAGTCATTGTCTGCAACTTATTGACCTGTATTCAGTGACTGTCCATGACACAACCATTCCAAACTTAAAGACGCAAGCATGCAGGTTTCCATGCTAGTCAATAATCTTTTTATTATTACATGTAGGAAAATTAATAAACATCTAAAGAGATGAAACTAAATTTTAAGGTGGATAGCAAACTCTTCTTATTTTTTATACTGGATTTCCAAAATTTAAGATAAGCTGATCAGTATGCCTGTAATTGGACATAAACCTTCTGACAGGTATATATCATGGAAAACTCTACAAATTGCGACCATTGAATTAAAATAAACCATCAGGTTCCTTCCCTATCAAAAACTTTTTCCCCTTCTATGATAGAACAACATGAGTGTCCCATGGTTTGTGAACTCTCAGGGATTCTGTGAGTCTCTGGAATCAGTAAAGAAAAATGTATGTGTTCATGACTTTCTGGTATTTTGAGGGTATTGAAGACCATTATGGTTGTATCTCTAGTATTTTCCCCACTCTATTGCACTGTATATCACAGTGCGGTAAATGAGATTGACTCTATGGTTAGGCACTGATTGAATTCTGATTCATTCTACAAACGGAAGTTGTGACCTATTTGTAGGTTATCAGATCAATTTACAGTGTTGTAGCCAGCATTGAAATAAAATTAAATGTGGGCATTATTTTATCTGAAAAATTTATTTTAGCAACATATGTTTATTCTGTGTATGTATATGCATATATGTGCCTAATGATTCACAATGTAAATATACGGTTTTGCTCGATGAGGTTTGTCATCAAATAAGTTTAAACCCATTCCTCTGAGCTAGCCAGTGTAAGTAATCCTATTCTGTTGCTGGAGGTTCATTTAGACAAGCAGAGTGTGCTTGGTAATCCCCTGACTACATAAATTAATACTATGGAAAGTTTACTGGGGGCCTTTCCTTCTCTCTTTTGAGTAAAGCTTTAGAAGTGATCTTTCTCTTTTCTTTTGTGTGAATATGTAAAACCTAGAAGAACTGCAGTCTTCTAGATGTCAGCCTGAAGATGGAATTCTCACAAAGTATTTCAGAGCAACACAGGCAGAACTTTGATGTACCCAGCCAGCCTGCTTTTTCTTCCTCTTGACTTCCTCAGTTATCTGAATCTGAAAGTCTTTTTAATGTTTAAGCTAGGATAGCCAAGGATGACAACAGTCCAAATATTCAATGTAAAATGTATCGTAGGCCATACAGATCTACTGTAATAGGAGCCTTTGTAATATTTGCCATTGTAGTGATGTACTAAGTTCAGTTGCATGTAAAGAAAAGCTAAACGATATAAAAATAATATAGTGTGTTACTATTTTCAAGTAGAAATATAGATCAGGCAGCTAGCTCATGGTGTTGTTTTCAGAGACTTGAAGACATCAGATCTGAAGTCTCAGCAATGCACCTAGTTTGTTTCCTTATGGATATAGGATGGCTGCTTCATCACCAGATATCATGTTTGAATTTTGTGCAAAAGGAGGAGGAAATGCTTAAAAGATGAAGGGAGAATGGGAAATATAGATTTTCTTTTTATGCTGGGTGTATTAGGGTTAAAACAAAATCAGGGTTCTCATTAGGTGCTAAGGAGAAACTGTATATTAGAGTAGGAGCCAGCAGTCTACTCTGCCATGTCTATTACAGCATGAAAATAACAAGAAATTTCCATGGTGCTAAGAAACTATACCTTTTTTTCCTGTACATGAATGAGATAAGATGGCAGAAGTGTTATCCATTGTTCCAAAGTTAAATCAAACTCTAGATACTCTAGAAATCCAGGGAAAGAAGTATTTTTCCAGAAGTCTCAAGGAAGAAAATAGAAAAGTCATTTAGGTTTTACAAGATCAAGTGCCTCTCTGTGTAAGACAGGGAAAGACTGATTTTCCAGGGTCATTTTACAAAAAGGATAAATCTACTGCATGACAAGCACAGTTCAAAACACTAGAATTCTAGCAATATCAAGAAAGAAATAATTATCCATAGAGCAACTTAAAACTGCTCATTATACTAAGGAAATACAATTCTTAGTGGTATGACAGAATGTTTCTCTTGAAATATCTACATTATCCATCTTTAAAAGGACAATAATGAAAGAAAACTTCTCTCATGGGAGTTACCAGTTGAAGAAGACTTCATGTCTAAAGATTATACAATGAAAGAATTCTTTCACATTGTGAAGATAAAATTAAGTTTACATGTATTCGTCTGTTTCTATATAGTTTTTTATATGTATATAAAATATACATATATGTGTATATGTGTATAATATGTACATATGCATATATACATACATATGTATACATATATATATACATATATATCTATATCTTATCTATATACATAATATATATAAAAATTGTCAAGGAGATCTTAAAGTAAGGGTTTGAGATCAGTTAACTCTGGATCAAACATTTTAACAGAAGTTAGTTGTCCACTCAATCAAACAAAAATATGATTTTATCTTCATACAGTTTTGCCAGCTCTTTGACTGAGATGATCATTTGCAAAGTAAAACATGGTTTGCTCCTTGAACAAAGTGGCTACTGAAAATGTTTTACTGATAAAATCAGAAACACTTCTCCTCATAAATAAACATTTAAATTGTTACATATTTCAATGCGGGCCTGACCATAGAGGGGATGGAGAGAGGAGGATGAGTATATAAGTACAAGGAGAAATAGATTAGTATACAATTTTATTTTGAAATTTAAATATTCCTCTCACAAAAATTGTAGGACAAATAAAAAGAAAATCAATAAGATGTAAAATGTCTGAATAACCCAATCAGCCAACTTTAACTGAGTTTTATAGAACAGTCCACCAAACAAAAGCAGAATACACATTCTTTCCAAGCACAATGAAACATTTACCAAAACAGACCATAAGACAAGTCTCAATTAATCTAAAATGATTCAAACCATACAAAGTGTATTCTCTGACCACAATTGAATTAGAAATCAGTAAAAGAAAAGTATGTGTAAAATTCACAAATATTTGAAAATGCAACAACACATTTCTAAATAGCCAAAAGGAATGCAGGTGAAAATTACAAAATATTTCACCTGAATGAACATGAAAAGAAAATCATAATTTGCAAAAGCCTACTGAAGCAGTACTAAAAAATAAATTTATAGCAGTAGTGCCTTTCCTTATTAGGAAAGAAGAAAGTTTTCAAATCAGTGATCTCAGCTTCCACCTTAAGAAACTAACAAATGATAGCACAGGGAGATCAGCTCAGTGCTTTGTGACCACCTAGAGGGGTGGGATAAGGAGGGTGGGAGGGAGGGAGATGCAAGAGGGAAGAGATATGGGACCATATGTATATGTATAACTGATTCACTTTGTTATAAAGCAGAAACTAACACACCATTGTAAAGCAATTACACTCCAATAAAGATGTTAAAGAAGAAAAAAAAAGTAAATTAAACCCAAAATAAGCAGATAAAATATAGTAAATATTAAAGTGAAAAACAATGTAATAAATACTATAAAATCAGTAGAAAAGATCAATGCAACCAAAAAATGGTTTCCAGGTTTTTCAGATTGTAAAACTGATAAATTTATAGCTTGTCAGATCAAGAAAAAAAAAGACAGAAATTACCAATGCCAGAAATGAGAACTGTGACATCACTAGAGATTCTGCAGACTTTGAAAGGATAAACAGAAAATATTATGAATGAATTTATTGCAATAATTTGACAATGTAGATGAAATAGAAACATTCCTTGACTGCCTGATAAAGGACACTGAAGATGAAAAAGGTGAGCAAAAGAGAACAAAATTCCAGGCCTAGATGTCTTCACTAATGAATTCGACCAAGTGCATAAGAAATAACTAGTACCAATACTACACAGACTCTTCTACAGATTTAACAAGGAGGAAACACTTTCCAATCAGACAAAGACATTACAAGAAAAAACAACAACTGCAGAACAGTATATTCATGGATGTAGATATAAAAATCCTTAACAAAATTTAGTAAAGTGAATCCAGCAACATTTAAGCAGGGTCTATCTCAAGAATTCAAGACTGGCTTAAAATTCAAAAATCGACTGATATAACCTACTTTATTGACACTAAAAAGGAAAATAGAAAACACATCAGTATATGTATAAAAAAGCATTTGACAAAATCTAAAAGCCAATCATGATAAAACTCAGTGACCCATGAATAGAAGGGAACTTCTTCAATTTTATAATATGAATCTATGAAAAACCTAGTGCTAACAGAAAGTGAAATACTGAATACTTTCCTCCAAAAATCCTCATTTCTTTGCAACATTATCTGAGATTTTAGGCAGTGAAATAAGCCAAGAAAAGGCAATAAAATTATCCACATTGGAAAAGAAGTAATAAAACTATTCCTAGAAGACATCATCATCTGTGTAGAAAATTCTGCAATATTCTCAAAAAAACTTCTAGAATTAATAAGTGAATTTAGCAAGTCTGCATAGTACCAGATCAATATAGAAAAATACCGTTAGTATTTCTGTAAACCAGCAATACAATCAGAAATCAAAATAAAAATATACCATATACTGTGGCATCACAAAATATGAAGTCCTTAAGGATAAATTTGAGGAAATACGTGTAACATCAATATCATGAATACTAAAAATCATTTTTGAGAAAAATCAAAGAACATCTAAATTAATGGAGAGACACACTGTGGTCATGGGTTGGATCACTTGATATTGTTAAGGTATAAATTCTCTACATATTGATGAATAGATTCTACCTAAAGAAATCAAAATCCCAGCAGGTTTTGTTTTTCTTTTGTAAAAATTGTCAACCTGATTCTAAATTTTATATGGAAATGCAAAGAACCCAATATATCCAAAACAATTTTGACAAAAATACAAAGATGCGGGACTAACAGTACCTGATTTCAAGACTTTAAAAAGTTGTAGTTTTGGGATTTCCCTGGTGGTGCCGTGGTTAAGAATCTACCTGTCAATGCAGGGCACACGGGTTCCAGCCCTAGTCCGGGAAGATCCCACATGCCACGGAGCAACTAAGCCCAGGCGCCACAACTCCTGAGCCGGAGCTGTAGAGCCCACGTGCCACAACTACTGAAGCCCGCGCACCTAGAGCCGGTGCTCCACAACAAAGAGAAGCCACCACAATGAGAAGCCTGCTCACCGCAGCAAAGAGTAACCCCCACTCGCCGCAACTAGAGAAAATCACGCACAGCAACAAAGACCCAACGCAGCGAAAAATAAATAAATAAATATTTTTTTTTAAAAAAGTTGTAGTTTTAAGACAGTGTGGTATTGGGCTAATAGAGCAGAATAGTTAGTCCAGAAATATACCTAAACAAAAAAGGATAACTGATTCTGACCAATGTGCAAATGCAGTTCAGTGGAGTAAGAACAGTCTTCAACAAATGGTGATTGAAAAAGAGGATGTCTGTGCAAAGAAAAATGAAATTTGACCTATACCTTAAATCATAAAGAAAAATTAACTCACTATGAATCATAGACCTAAATGTATAACCCAAAACTCAATAATATCAGGAAACAGAGCGTTGAGAAATTATTTATGACTCTGAGTTTCTTGGATCTAGCACAAAAATTATATTTCATAAAGAAATATAATAATAAATTGGACTACACCAAAACTAAAAATGCCTGCTCTTCAAAAGACTCTCAAGAGAATAAAAAGAGAAGGCACAGACTGGGAAAACAATTTGCAAATCATGAAGAAATTGTATCTAGAATATATAAAGAACTCCCAAAGCTGAACAATAAGAAAAAACTCAATAAAAAACGAACAAAAGTTTAGATTAGACACTTTGTAAGAGAAGATATATGGATGGCATATAAGCACATGAAAAGTCATTCAATATTATTATGTACTTACAAAAACATATATGAATGTTCATTGTAGCTTTATTTGCATTAACTAAAAACTGGAACAACATATTTGTGTATCAACAAGTGTATGGATAAACAAATTCGGGCATAATTGGTACAATGGAATACTTCTAACAGTATAAAGGAACAAACTGTTATGTGCAACAACATCAATGAATCTCAACATAATTATGCTGAGTGAACGAAGTCAGACAAAAAGAAAACCCCAGAAAATACAAATGTAATCTCTAGTGGTTGCCTAGGAACAAGTAGGGGATGGGAGGAAAGAAAGGAAGAATTGTAAAGGGACATGAGGAAACATTTAGGGGTGTTCATTATCCTGTAGTGAAAGATTCAATTGATGCATACTTACCACAAAACTTATCAAATTGGGATGAATTGGGAGATTGGGATTGACATATATACACTAATATGTATAAAATAGATAACTAATAAGAACCTGCTTATAAAAATAAATTTAAAAATTAAAAAAACTTATCAAATTGTACACTTTAAATATATGTAGTGTTTATATGTCAATTTTATATGAATAAAGAAGTTAAAAGACTAGAAAAGGCATATTGCAGTGCAGTATAGAAACAAAAATAAATGAAAAAAAATAATGACAAAGAAAATAATAATGAATCCTGGCTATACGTGAAACAATGTTCTAAGATGTGTACACGTATTATTTAATCCTTCAAAACAACAGTATGAAATCAATATCATAGTTACCCAGTTTTACAAATGAGAAAATTCAGGCACAGAGATATTAAGTAATTTACATGTGGTCATTCAGCCAATCATGAGTACAGATTAGATTTAAACATTGACAGTTTAGTACTAGTACTGAACTATGTAGTAGTGGCTAATGCTAATGGCTTTCCTTTATTTTCTCTTAGTTACAAACATATTTGAGCTATTTACATTGATAATAATGATGATAATGTAGACATTAACAATAGTAAGTTATTAAAAATTCTTTTGGTGGAAGCTACACTTCATGCAAACAGGATTCTGCTGTTTCCTTCTCTATTTCTCATGCATAGAAACAGAAAATTAATCATGTGTTGAAATGATTTATTGAATTAAAAAATGAGAGTATGATACTATCACAACTTAGATGCTGTATTTTTAATTTTCAAAGATTGGCTTAATCCTTCTAGATGAAAAGATATATGGTAGTAGTAGAGTAAGGTAAACTTGATTAGAATACAAGTCAAGACTCCTGAATCCTGTCTTCCACACAAAATGATTTCTGAATGGCTATCACATGCCACTTCTAAGCAACTATTTCCCTTTTGGTAAAATTGAGCTATTAGAAATGACCACTGGCACTGAAAACTAATTTTTGCCGCAAAATATTTTCCCCTTTATCTTCATGTTCTAGGAGTACTGTTATATTTAGGGTAACAAGAAATGTGATTTGAAGACTCATAAAGTAAATGAACTTTAATGTCCTTTCCAGATATAAAATTCTGACTCTTTTAAGTTTAAAATAAAGAAGACTTACCCCGTTTTTTTTTTTAAAGTTACCCCCTCTTTTCTTTGCTTTGAATTTCCTCTCTATGCTCACACCAAGGAAAGTCCTCTTGAATTCACCCTTTAATGTCTATCTCAGTCTCCATCTCCTGGAAGTTTTGCATTCCTCCAGTCAAAATTAATCTCAGTCTCCATCTCCTGGAAGTTTTGCATTCCTCCAGTCAAAATTAATCTCTGTCTTCCTTGTACTTCCCCAGCCCAGTGCTTGTACCATGTCGATAGAGTTTGTCACACTTTGTCCTAAATTGTTATGGAAGTGTTTGTTTCTCCAACAGAATGCACCTTCAGGAAGGAAAGAGCTGTGCCTTATTCATCTCTGAATTCTTAATCCCTTGCTCATAATTGGCTTTCAAAATTTGGCACTTTACAATTCATTTCACACATTTTTTTTGGAAATAGTGGCAGTTAATTAGATGCCTTTTAAATTTAGCCTTTTAAACTTAATTCCCTGCTGTTGGTCAAGAAGTGAATCTGTTCTCAGGGAGAGAAGCAGCAACAGTTTCGCTGCAGACAGTATATAGCAGGTATCTTTGTGCATCAAGCCCTGAACTACCCAGGGAAAAATGTATTCCTTAAGAAATATGTATTGAAGATCAAAGTCCATCTTATAATGACCTTCTTTATCTGTCTACTTCTGTTCTAGGTAACAGATAGCTTTGGACATTTCGGCATGCTTGAGTTGCCTGCACTTATTTTTCTTAAATCCACACCATAGCAAAGTCCAGCTATAATAGATCTAGATTTGCACTAAATTTCGCTTTTGACTTAATGTTCCATTTTTTGTTAGACCAGATCCAGAAGAGACAAGAAACAAATATATGATTCAACTGCATTACACATTATAGCATCTGATTGCAAAAACAGGGCAATAAAACCAAATTATGTATATCATGAAATAAGCATGGCCAGTAGGTAGATATTTGCCTTAAATACTCAGGAGGTTTTATGATGCTAAACAATATGATGTGTATAGAAAAGGCTCATAGGCCGTCAAATTCTTGAGCAAATCAATTTCAACCACTTTCTAGCCCCCGTTTATCCTCAGGAAACATAGAAGTAAATCATAAAAATATTCTTTAAAAGTAATCAGGAACTTTATTGATGTATTTATTACAGAAGAATAGGTGGTATTTCAACCATTCATTTGGATATGTTGAACATTTTAAGATGGAAAGGGCAATGGTAGTGTTCCATGGTAGAGCTCACATGCCACACACAAAAGCCACAGTAAGTAACAGTTTCTCCCCACACTTATGCCCTGGAGCTTGAAGGCTCTGCTGCACTGTGACTCTGAGGGGTCGGGTGGCTAGGCCTGACAGGAATTGGGGTTTGCTTGGTAGGTGGTGTGAGCCAGACTTCTTACACATGAGTCTGGGACAAGGGCACCAGAGTACCCAGGTGTATCTCATCCCAGGATGCCCCTGCTGACCCAGTAGACTTACCAAGATCCCAGGAGACTGGGCTTCTTCAGGGAAGAGTAGTTGTGGCAGAAACAACTTGGGCCTGATTCTTCCCTTCTCTGAGCCACCCCTCTTGCTCAGTGCATTAGCCCATCTTCTCCCTGACCCTCCTTTAGGACCACACTTACTCCTTCCCTCCACACACACCCAGAGCCACACAGCGCACCCTGTGGGCTCCAGCCTGCATCCCGTTTGCCTGCCTGGAAAACCCCCCTTCCAGCCACCCAGACCAGGCCCCAGCCTCAGCCTGCCAGCATTCCCCATAAAGAAATTAAATTAAATTAGATTAAAAGGTTTGAAAGTTGAATTCATTACTATGAAACTCTTGCTGCCCTATTTTAATTATGAATACAATATTTTATGAAGTGTTTTGCTAAGCATATTAATTATTTACATACTATAACAACTATAAGGTCATAGAATTTAAAAAGTGAATTAACTGTAGAGATGTTATACAACTCTCTGTTCCTGATTCCACCTTAAGCTGAAAAAAGGACTTAAGGTGTTATTCTATTTATATAACAAGGGTATTTCTGCCTTGGATGTTTATAACATGCTGAATGAGAATCAAATAATAAATCATTTTTCTGTCTTTGCTGAGATTTTGTCAGCAATATAATCTTTCATTTATGCATTATTTTCTTATCACTCATTCTTCACATACTGAGTGGCTAATAGATTCAAGGTATTTTGCTAGACAGGGAATACAGCAGTGAGAAAGATAGAGAAAGCCTCTGCCCTCAAGGAACTTGCTGCATCCATTTTAAAACTACACAAGCAAAATATTTTGTATGTGTAATATAATAATTAAAGAGTAATTGATAAGTTCAGTTGTTAGTAGGTGAAATGTTATTTTGTGCCAAGTGTTGCACTACGCAGTTCATATATACTGACCAGTATAAGTTACAAGCAAAAATAAAATAACATATTTCAAAGTTTTTCTATGTGATAGAAAAAAGTATTGCTCAAAGAAAATATAAAATAGAGATTTTTATATTAAATACTTTATATCATGATGCATTACTAAATTCAAAGTCTCTGTTTAAAAGTTTGTGAAACAAATATTGTGTTGTATTTTTACATCAAATACATTTAAATGTATATCTAACTAGTTCTTTTTCTTAAAGAAAAAAATCTACATTTTTCTTGTTTTTGTTTGGTAAACCAACTTTAGAGAAATGTATTTCTGTTAACTGGAATTCCATGGTTTAGTCTAGCAGGGAAAGGAAATTATTTTGACAAGAACATTTTACTCTGTCATCATGGCCTGTGTCTTTCTTGTTTTGTTTTGTTTCTTTTCTTTTTTGGTTTGGTTTTTTGTTGTTGTTGTTTGTTTTTAGTAACCAAAATATGTAACACAGTGACTTGAATAATTTAGGAACACATAACTGATTCTTTTGAATTCCTGAACAGGCAAAGTTCTCTAGTAGACAAATACACAGAATTATCATTAGACTACCTTCTCAATAACAAGTTTTCTCTAAGCAGAAGTTACTAATTTCCATCTCCTTCTTTGCAATTCTCTTATCTATTTCTTAAACACATGCTTATTTTTCAACAGAGATTTCTGCTCCCCTGTTTTTTAATTAAAAAATAAATCCCAACTGTTTTCACTCCCTGTATGGAAATGGTGAGGTTTTCATCTATGGTGTTGACATTCATTATACCTGGTTTCTCTATAAGCTAATTATATTTTTATTTTTGTCTGAAAATATAGACTTTACTTAATAATTAATCACTGAATGCCAATAATATTTGACATCTGTGTTGAATGGCCAAAAATGTCACCAAAGAAATTTAATAATCTACATACTCCCAAGAGAATCAGCTAAAACAAAAAGAGGAGAAAACAGATATATAGAGGGGGAAAAAAAGCAGTGATTTTAAGGTGAAAGATAAATCACCTAATGGAATTTCTTTGCATTTAGAAGACAGATGATTCCTAGTTTTTAACATTTGAAACCATTTTTGTACATTTTTATGTCTGCAACCAAGATGAAAGAACTAAAGACAGAATTCTTTAAGTGCATCAAATTAGTTGTGGGAATGAGTTGGTTGGTCAGGCAATCCCATTTGAAGCGATTTTATAGACAGGGCTTGTGCTGGAGAGGTTACCTTGGAGAGAAATGTAATTAACATGTCCTCATTGATTATAAGCCTAGCAACACAGGAAAGAAGAAAAGACTTGAAAAAGTGGAATACTGTCACTGAAATAGAACATCTAATGAAAGTTTCTTGGGGTATTTTCTAGAAACCAACAAATGATTTACAGATACTTTCTGCTGGAGTCTTTCAACACTAAAGGGTCATTAATCTCCTCCACACTTTCACATATTGAAAGCCAAGAAAGGATTTCTGGTAAGAACAATGACATTGTTTTGCATTTAAGCTCATGGGTGTAGACTTTGATGTGTTGTTTTTCCTTTCAACTAATTAAGTTTTCTTTCTACTCCCCCAAGTTATTTTTGTCAGCATTAGTTTCAGAAAACATTGTAAAGAAAGAAAAGTAAGCACAACAGAGTCAGAATAGCCTCCTGTCTATAAGGGTAGGCACGGGCCTATGATGTCAGGATGTTGGGAGGACTGTTGGAAAAAACCAGAATTGTCCCTGATTTTCCCATTGTGAAAAGCATGTATTACTCCACAGGTTATTGGGAAAATGCTCCATTATGCTCAGGGTAAGATTCTCTCAGAACATAAAATAAAAATTAAAGTAGAGGAAGCTTTAAAATGTGCCATATTACATTTATGAGTTTTATTAAAAGCCACATGATACTAGTACTAAGTTTTTATTGATGATTTCTGAATTTTGATAAGGTTGATGTACACACTTTTCAATACACTTTGCCATTTAACCAATGGCAGAAATGTTCCTCCACCATAGTTGATTACAATCACCTTAGGGAAAAATGTCTTACATTCTATTTTTTTTCAAATTAGAAAAATATAAATTTTAAAGCTTTCTTCCTGGAAAAATCAGGTCACACTAACTTTTCATGATTTGGGGTTTTAGTTCAATGTAATTCTCTAAGACTATTTTGTTTATATAAAAATCACATTCTCAAAATGTTTCAGTGATAGACTTTTCTCATATTGTCACTTCCATATTCAAATGGAACTTTTTCTGATTTTAGGAATTATGTTAGAGCAGGGTTCCCCAACTCCCGGGCCATGGACAGGTACTGGTCCGTGGCCTGTTAAGAACTGGGCCACACAGCAGGATGTGAGTGGTGGGTGAGCAAGCGAAGCTTCATATGTATTTACAGCTGCTCCCCATCGCTCGCATTACCACCTGAGCTCAGCTTCCTGTCAGATCAGTGGCAGCATTAGATTCTTGTAGGAGCGCAAACCCTACTGTGGACGGCTCATGAGAGGGATCTAGGTTGCGCGCTCCTTATGAGAATCTAATGCCTGATGATCTGAGGTGGCGCTGAGGCACTGATGCTAGTGCTAGGGAGTGGCTGCAAATACAAATTATCATTAGCAGAGAGGTTTGACCACACAGAGAGCATAATAAATTGCTTGCAGATTCATATCAAAACCCTATCAGTGAGTGGCAAGTGACAATTAAGCTGCATCTGGTGGCAGGCTTTATAGTGGCAAGTGAGTTGATGTACTTCAGTTGTACAGCTGCATCTGGTGGCAGCCTTTAAGTCAGAATCCGACACTTACTTTAGTTCATGTGTGGCCTGCCCATTATTTTATTTACCACTTCTGTCCGTGCCTCTTTCCCACACTGTGCACTTGTCTCAGTCACAGTTTTGGTAAGTCCACAAGCTAACTGTAGCCAAAATGAGTAAAAAACAAATGTTGCTGGAGAGCTTCTTTGAAAAGGGGTAAAGACCAATGATGAGAGAGCAGAAGACTCTAAGACTGCCAACAAAAAGAAAGCTGGGACTTCCCTGGTGGCACAGTGGTTGAGAGTCCGCCTGCCGATGCAGAGGACGCGGGTTTGTGCCCCGGTCCGGGAGGCTCCCACATGCCGCGGAGCGGCTGGGCCCGTGAGCCGTGGCCTCTGAGCCTGCGCGTCCGGAGCCTGTGCTCCGCAACGGGAGAGGCCACAACAGTGAGAGGCCGCGTACCGCAAAAAAAAAAAAAAAAAAGCTGCATTTAAAAGAAAATACCAAGAGTCCTACTTAAATTATGGGTTCATTGCAAAAGGTGATTCACATTCTCCAAGCCCGCTTTGTATAATATGTGATGACTGGCTATCCAGTGAAGTCATGCAAACTTCAAAACTGCTTCGCCCCATGGAGCCAAGCACTCTGCATTAAAAGACAAGCCTTTGGAGTTTTTCAAAAGAGAAAAATGTGAACACAAAGAACAGAAGCAATTATTGAAGGCCACCAGTTCATCAAATGTGTCTGCACTGAGAGCATCGTCCTTAGTGGCTAACCACTAAGAATCCCCTTACCATTGGTGAAGAGTTGATCCTGCCTGCTGCTAAGGACATTTGTCATGAACTTTTAGGAGAGGCTGCGGTTCAGAAGGTGGCACATGTTCCTCTTTCGGCTAGCACCATAACTAGATGAACTGATGAAATAGCAGAGGATACTGAGGCACAGTTGTTAGAGAGGATTAATGAGTCACCATGGTATGCAATCCAGGTTGACGAATCTATCGATGTTGATAACAAGGCAACAGTGCTTGTTTTTGTGCAATATATTTTTCAGGAGGATGTGCATGAGGATATGTAATGTGCACTTTTGTTGCCAACCAACACCACAGCTGCAGAACTATTCAAGTCTTCGATGATTACATATCAGGAAAACTGAATTGGTCATTTTGTGTTGGTATATGCACAGACAGAGTGGCTGCCGTGACTAGACGGCTTTCTGGTTTCTCTACTCAGGTCAAAGAGGTTGCTTCTGAACGTGAGTCTATGCACTGTGTCATCCATAGAGAAATGCTGCCTAGCCAAAAAATGTTACCTGAACTTAACAACGTTTTGCAGGATGTGATTAAAATTATCAGCCACATTAAAGTACATGCCCTTAACTCATGTCTGCTTATGCAGCTCTGTGAGATGACACATTTGGGACTTCTGATCTCCAGAATTGTAAGATAATAAATATGTACTGTTTTAGACAACCAAGTTTGTATTTCATATGATTAGAGGAAGCAGAAGAAAAAATGAAGGAATAGGACAAAATAGAAAATGTTTAAAATAGTTAGTAATGGACTTTTGACAGGGAAATGATCAGAAATAAAAGAAAAAAACACTCCAATGGTTAGGTTCCAGCTCCTTCAAACCCCTACCATCATCAGTCATATTGTTAGCATAGACTGTGCGATGTGGGCCAATGACACTCTTATCAGGCTAAACCTTCTAAGGGTCAGAGATTATCTCCCAGCAGCTGAGAACAAAAGCCAAACATTTCTTTTGGCAAGCTTAATCCTTTTCTCCACAACATCATATATTTAAATTCTTAAAACACACTGTGATACATAGCTGCTTGAGAGGACCCTTCTGTCTCTACTTAATTAATTCTTGCTGATCTTTCAGGTCTATGTCACCACCTTGGAAATGGCTTTACTAACCCAATTAACATAAAAATTTAGAGGTATAGCAGAGTTTACTCAGTGCCTCAATGTTACCATAAACCTATTTCGTCTTCTCCACTTTCCTCAACCTCTTGGCCTGTCGTCTTTGTCCTTCATGATCATGAGGTGACTGCCATAGTTACAAACAATACTTTCTTACTCCAGCAATCTAGCAGGAAGAAAGGGCATGAGCCAGGTCTTCTGCTTGAGAGACTGTGATTTTTCGATCAAAGAAATAATGCCTCGCAAAATTCTTCTTGCCCATAACTGGATCATATGGCCACCCATAGCTGCAGGAAAAGTAAGAAAAGTATGAATCCACCAAGGGGGAGTGGGATTATGATTGGTCAGGGTCAACCATGAGACATTCCTTGGGGCTGCCTCACATGAGCTTGGCCTTCCGTTAGAGGGAAAGTGGAGAATGGCTTCTGGAAAGGTACTTGCAGTGACTGTGACATACCCCTTTCACTTACCTCAGTCCTGAATGCTAAGTGAGTCTTCAGTATAAACAATGTATGAATAAATGAATGGACTAGATTATAAATATATTAATTGTCATTTTTTAATATAACAGCTTTTCCTCTTTTCTTAATAATTTCAATGATTTTGGTCAGATTGTTTAATCTGAGTCTCATTTGTCTTCATCTGTAAAATAATGATAGTACTGTTCTGGAGTATATTGAGAGTTCAAAGATTATAGCAATGTGTGAAAGTGTCTTTTACAATCTGGTATATAGTGCATGTTTCACCATAAGAAGAAATATATAAAAACTGTGTCTTGAAATGTAGAACAGTTAGATCAGAAAGCACTATGCAAGCAAATATCCATGGAAAGGATCATTGTGTTCTGTATTTAGGTTTTAATTAGGTTTCTTATATATATTGAGGGGGCAGGGCCAGTCCCACACTAGAAGAGAAGCTGCCAGTACTGACAGGTGGGTGCAATAGCCCACCCTCTGAAACTGCCTCACTGTTTTTGCTGTTACTTCCCTTGAATTCATTTGGATTAAGTAACTCCACCCAGACTATTATAATTTTAAATATATATATATATATATATATTCTACTAATTATAGAAAAATAGGGCAGACTCTGGAACCATACTTTGCCCCACCCATACTCTTGCCTCTTTTACTTTTGTCTTTTCATCCTGGAAAAGCAAGTTTTGTCTATTCGAAAGAACCTTTTGTTAACTTACGTGTCAACACTGTAGATAGGTTAATTGAGAGTGACTTTATAAGGACAACCAGTATATTCAAAATATAAAGGAACCTCACAATAGTGCTTTATGAAATATCAGATACAATGTGAGCATTTACTCAGTGTGGTAGAACACAGCCACTGTTGCTTGCAAAGCCCCAAGCCTGGAAATGTACATGTGTGGTGATTCCTATGTAATGTGTTAAGACCTGTTAGGTTGAACAGTTCCAGGCCATGTGGTGTGCTTATGAATAATACCAGGAATACAGAAGCGAGGTCTCTGGAACATGCAGTTCCAGAGCAGTTTCATTGTCCTGGAAGCAGCCATATATCATCTGACTAATGGATAAAAGTACTGAGGGCAGCTTGACTCAGAGTTCCTTTGACATGGCACTATGCCCACATTGAACAGAGCCCATAAAACCAGATGTCCTCAAGAGGTTAAAGAAGTCACAGGAGAGTTTTCACTACTTTACTCTGTGTTGTATCTTTTCACCTATCTTTTTGGATTTAGTATTTTACTAAAATGAATAAACATTTGCAATAATCTTGAATACATATCCAAATATCTGATTTTTTGCTGACCTATTAATTTCCTGAAAGTTTTTAGGCTGAAAAACTACCTCTACTGTAACTACAATAATAAAACCAGCTCTCAGTGCTGTGAAAACAAATTTTCTTTAAAAACATACATTGTTTTCACTCACGCAGCGTACTTCTTCTCCTGAGTCCGTTAGGTAAACCTGCCACTATTATAATCACACTCTGAACATTTGAAGTATTCAAATGAAAAGCATTACGGAATTGCAAACGTACAATAACGAGGACTATTTTTTATTTTAAAGAGAGAATGCTACTTTAATGTGACTTCCTATTATATTCCTCTTAGATCATTCCCAGTGCTATCATAATGTATTCCTAGAAAAAAGAAATTCTTGCCTCTGTTACATTTTAAAAATCTTAGAATGAAATATTATAAAATATGCTTTTGGAGCAAGCTGTTTTTACTGTTATGGTTCTCAAATAAATCAGGAATCAGAAGAGAAATTACCTATTGTTTATTAGTCTGTGTTAAGCTCTAGGAAAGGCAAATTGGAGCATGGTATGAATTTAAATACTAAATATTATATTAGAAAAAATAGGTAAACACATCATATGCAGTTTCCTTATTTAAAACTTTTCTTTAATAGTCTTTTAAAATACACTTTCATAGCCAATGTGACACCACTGCAATCCTAGAAGCGTCGTGAGCACCTTACATACCACAAAACTTTGTTTCAATCTTAGAAATACCAGAAATATAAATTTCAAAATGTATTATTAATCTGATTCTTAGGATACTGTGGATTTTTGTGGAATAAATGAAAACATAATTTCCTAAAGTGCATTCTGCAGAAATGTTGTTTCTCAAGATGCCCAAAAAAAGAACACAGTTCTCTGGTTCATTATGTTTGGAGACCATGCACCATAAGACATCTTTGGAGATTCAACATAAGTTAAATTATTAACATCTCAATAAGCCCTGAAACAAAGATAGATAGATAGATAGATAGATAGATAGATAGATTTAAGTTAAACTTGCAGTTTTCCTCTTTAATTTATCCTGGAAACTTCCTTTTCTGCCTGACCTGCAATACTACCCAGTATAATTAGGGTCCCATAGAATTTGTTTTTGGAAAAACTAAAGTCAGGCAAATATTAATGAACCTTAAGTTCAGACCAGCATTATGCCTGGCAGAGTATCTGATAAAATTCACAAAAGCCTCTGTGGAGTAAAACATGGTGTATAAATGTGTCTCTATTTTTGACAAGAAAAAAGATCAAGGACATGGAAACCCTGACTAGTTGTGAGGTACTATGAAAACTCTGGTAAGCTATTTTATTGATGTTGCTTAATCCTGTCTTAGAAAGTGGTTACCAACTTATTGTTTAGTTCTCTAGCTGTTTTCATATCTAGGGTGTAATGGAGGTGTAAACTCCTGATAGCTTCTCTTTTATTGTATCATATATTTCATTGATTTTATGTTATTTCATGACATATATAATACTAATGTCATGGTATATATTTATTATTACCTTTTATATGACTCCAGGGAGGCTAACATTTTTAATTAACATTGAAAAGCAATTTAAATACTTTCAAAAGTTACTTTAAAATTGCTGTATATCCCATATGATTTTCAACTGGCAGTTACCAAAATTTAAATATATACTACTCATTGATTTGTTTCAATCAGCATATAGCAGTTTCTTTGTAAACATACTTGGGAAGATTCTGCGTGATTTACCTTTAGCACATTTTAAGTATTTGTCATTTTTTGAGTGTCATTATGAACTTAGACCCTTTATAGAATCAACTTGATAGGATTGACTGCAATTACTGTTTTCTTTTCATGAAGCACAAATTGTCACTATTTGACAGGAGGGGACTCTGGTACTCTGGCTTCTTTATTCTTATTGGTACTATTTTAGACATCTTTGAAATTATCTTTACTTTTTGATGGTAACAAGATATCCCTGGGTTATCTTGACTTTTCTTGCCCTAAACTTTGATTTAACTGACTCTTAGTCCAATATTAGAGGCCTAAATTTGAGTGCTAAATTTCACTGAAAATAGCCCTATCTAACCATGCGTGGCAAACAGAGTGGCACTAGAAGTTTTAGAAACTCCTTTGTGTCTGATAAGGGATATAATTTTTTTAATTTCATGAAGTTATATTTATTTCTCTAGTTTAATTTTAAAGTTGAAGTTCTTATCCTGTTCTTCTATAAATTTTATTTAATGCATTATTCATTTTGTTGAGCTAGCAGCTTATCTCCTGTCATTAGAGCTTTTATTATCAAATGTAATAGAATATGCTATTTAGTTTCTATTGAAGAATGTTATTAAGTTTGTTGTTTATATTGCTCAAATATTTAAATAACTATGTAACCAACATAAAACAGTGAGTAGCATTATTTAAAATTTTCTGTAGACTATCTGAAATATTGAAAATAACTGACAAGTCAGTTATTTCCTGTCACTGATTTAATAATTTGTGTAGATGAGTGGCAAAACATAGTTTGGATCTGAATGTAGTGATCAGACTTAGGCCTAATTTTAAAGCAGATTTTGAAAGTGGCATCATAAGTGTAGTCAGGCAGGTTTCCCGAAGGACTGGACAAGGTACAGAGTTGAAGCAGCTCTTGCTCATAGCTGTACCATGTCATTGGGTGGAAATGACCAGAAGTACTACTACCTTAAGGAAGTGTTAAGAGTGACCATGGTGAGTGGTCCAAAATGTCTTCTTTAATTATAAAAGGATAAATATTCTGAAAAACATTTGAGAAAACTGAGGCTATGCAAGATAGCAAGGAATTTGAAAGCAATGACATCAAGTGAGGCTGGAATAATTCCTAAAATTGTTTGCTGTTGACTATTGGCAAGTGCATTCTCAAAACACTAAAAAATCTCATCATAGACTAGATATTAAGGAATCAGAAAAGAACCATACTCTGGTATTTATTTAGCAGGAATGATGGTGTGAATAATCAGAACTTTCCTTTGTTCGTACTAATGGAGATCACTGGCAGTATGTAAGTAAATAGATGAAATAGTTTTGATTGTTGTTAAGGTGAAAACCAGGTGCTAAAACACACATACAGGTGTGTGTGTGTAAGATCACTTCAGGAAGAGCAATGCCTACCTAGATTTAGACAAGAACCTATGGCTCTGTGATATATAAAAGTCCAGCCAAACTAAATCATAAAAAAACACCCATAATAAATTAGATGAGGAGAACTGACATTTTTATTTTACTAATAAATGGTTATAATACTATAATGTTGATTATTTCTCTTTGACCAGATTAATATGAATATTGATAAAACTCACAAATTTAGAGAGTGATAATAATAATATGGGAATTGGATTTTTGCAATAGTTTGAAATTGAATATTTTAGAAATAGATAGTTATTAAGCTTTCTCAAATGCATAAAGATATTGAAAAGCAAACTATTCAATATTTTGTATGTAATTCAACTTTTTCTGTTATTAAATGAGCTGACTTGTTTTGTTTGTTTCAAATTGCTTCTAATGTGGACAATTTAGTTTCAAAGTAATAGATAATTTTCTTAGGTCTTAGGTCTTTTCCTCAGGAATAGTTTGCAATTTTTCCACATCAATTTTGAGGATTGTTTTTGTATTATCAGCTTCTGATTGTGTTGACATTAATATTCTTTCAAATCGAGAGCTATTTAAAAACCTGATTTTAGTCCTGTATAGTCACTGTGAGTAGTGAAAATTGATTGATATCCAGTTTTATGTTAATGCAAGACATTTTTATTTCCAATCTTACTACCAATGTTGACAAAAACATGTACTTTGAATAAAGTGAAAACACACAGATGGTATCTAGATACAAATAAGATGTTAGCACTTTACTTTTATGTGGAGAAGAACGTGTACTTGAGGAAAGCTTTAATAATTAGAATAAACACATTATGAGGAAGTAGGAAGACTTGGCAAGAAGAGAATATACCCCAAATAGTATTTTTATATTGACTATGACTATGAAATAACAGATGTTTTTCTGAAAAGAAAAGCTAGCCCCAAGATGGTATAATCACACATTTGAATAAAGCACCAAAAACAGTTGAAAGGAAACTAATACATTTGTAATAAAATTAAAAGTCAGATTTTTTCATTTTCAGAGGGAAAAAGCACAGATCAGTTAGGCTGAAAGGTCTTAACTGACTAGTCATATTTGAATCTAAATTTGAAGAAACTAAAAGGTGATTCCTAATATGGCTTCCACCATCATTTCAAGATTTAATTTTTACAATGTGTTAGATATTGAAAGTTAATACTATGTTGATTTAATCCTCTTCAGTGTTAATATATGAAGACATTAGCTAAACTAGTTAAATGGCAGTTAACTAGTTTAACTGGAAGTTGTTTATTTCTATACAGCCCTTTGGTTTTAATGAGGCCTCAGAATGCTTTCTAGGTGCTTGATTTGAAAGTGGATGGCCTGCTCCTTTAAGGAGATATTTTTTGAAGCCCCTACAACAGCTATTTTTAAAGTTGTATTTTCAGTACCTACCACATAGAAGCTTTAGGGAGTTAAGTTTGGAAGAAATAAAAGAAAGGACCACATCAAAATTTTATTTCATCTGTAAGATGATGCTAACTGATTATATGAATACTACAAAAGAGAGGCTGAATTAAAATTATGAATGGAAGAACTAATGGACAACCTCAAGAAGTACTAGTGTATGTTTGGAGGATAACTTTTCCCTGAATTTTACTGGTGAATAGACTATGTTTAAGGTCAGAGTGTTAGGATGAATAACCATTAATGAAAATAACTTTAATTAAGCAATAAGAGTGTCAAACATGTACTAAGAACTTCATGTATTTCTCACAGATAGGAAAACTAAGCTTAGAGAAGTTAGGTTACCTAGCCAAGAGACAAGGCTATTAAGTGGTTGAATTAGCAGAGAAAATGTTTAGAGCACCTCCCATTGATATAATTTTTGCACATTTTGAATGATTTCACATCTGATCAAATTTTACAAGGAGGACAGGAATTCACAGTTTTTTCTTTCATTGTCCTAGCCTTGTCACAGATATGTATGAGAATCTCTTGGCATGGCCTCTTAACATCTTTCTTTCTTATTGTATCTCCTGTGTTCAGGGTCACAGATGATTCCCCAGGAACGTGTACCCTATTGTGCCCTCAGATAAATGAGACTGGGGATCACTGCAGATGGCATTATTTCATTCTTTTTCTATAGCTGAGTAATATTCCATCATATATATATATATATATTATATATATATATATATTTCATATTTTCTTTATCCATTCACATATTGATGGACACTTAGGTTGCTTCCATGTCCTGGCTATTGTAAATAGCACTGCTGTGAACATCAGGGTGCATGTATCCTTTCAACTTAGAGTTTTTGTCTTTTCTGGATATATGCCCAAGAGTGGGATTGCTGGATCATATGGCAGCTCTATTTTTAGCTTTTGAAGGAGCCTCCATGCTATTCTCCATAGTGGCTGCACCAGTTTACATTCCCAGAGAAAAGGTATTTTAAACATTTAAAATACAATATGTGTAGTCATAGTATTAGGCAGCATATTAAATTATACTTTATGTATAGGTTAATTCACATTGTATTGGAGCCTGAGGCAAAAGAGAAAGATCAGTGATGATGCTATCTCTATTTAAAATCTTGTTTTTTTTTTTTATTTCTCATGGATTTTTCACATTCTTTTATTTTTAAAAGTTGCATTTAAATATTATTTATCTTAATTTCTTATTTTTGGAACTTCTTAAATTTTTTACCATAAACTCAGTTCTGCTGAATGTTGATTCTTACCTTAGCAAGCAGTTCAGTTTAAAGGTATCTTTATTTCAGTGTTCACTGGAATTGTTACAAGGAGCTGAGTGTCAAATATATGGGCCTTTTGTAAAGAAAGAATTGAGAATAGTGACGTATCAGAACAACTGCAACATGGCGTAATCCAGAAGCCGCGCAGGCTCAGCGGCCATGGCTCACGGGCCTAGCCGCTCCGTGGCATGTGGGATCTTCCCGGACCGGGGCACGAACCCGTGTCCCCTGCATCAGCAGGCAGACTCTCAACCACTGCGCCACCAGGGAAGCCCCTGTAGGCTTGTTTTTAAACTTTGTTAGTGTGTACTGTGGAAGGCCCATGGTATCCACAATCCTTCTAAAATGAGGGACTCAACTTCCAAACCCTTTGGCCTCTGGGGAATCTCTTCAGGTCTCGCTTTAAATCTTTCTCTTAGGATGACTTTACAATAAGTATTATGGGTTGGAATGCGTCCCCCCCACAAATTCATATATTGTAGTCCTAACCCCCAAGTACCTCAGAATGCACACTTATTTGTAAATAGGGTCATTTCAGATGTAATTAGTTAAATTAAGATGTGGTCATGCCTGGAGGAGGGTGAACTCCAATCCAGTATGACTGGTGTCCTTATAAAGGGGGAGGATTTGGACATAGATGTGCACACAGGAAGAACATCATGTGAACATGAAGGCAAAGATGGGGTAATTTATTTCTAAGACAAGGGATGGCAAAGATTGCCAGTAAACCACTAGAAGCTGGGAGAAAGGCATGGAACAGATTCTCCCTCACTGTCTCAAAAGAAACCAACCCTGCCAACATCTTGATCTCAGACTTCTAGCCTCCTGAACAGTGAAACAATAAATTTATGTTGTTTAAGTTACCCAAATTATGGGACTTTGTTATCGCAGCCCTAGGAAACAAATACAAGTCTTAATTTAGGACATGATCCTTATATTTCAGGTTTGGTCTTTTTCATTTTTCAGTGGGATTCCAGGGAGATATTAAGTAGGTTGAACAATTCTGACAGTCAGAATTCCTGTGTCCCAAGGAACTCTTCTTCTACTGGAGTTTTTCATTTTCTAGTATCCCCCTCTCAGTCTTTGATCAGCCACTTTCTGGTAGACATGAGTGGTCCTACCCTACAGATGCACAGCCCAGCCCTCAGCCATGGGCTCACAAGGAATCCCCATGCTGACTTCTGAATTCCAATCTCTACACAGCCTCTTCCTTATCAGTACCCTGGCCTGTGGAGTCCTGCCACTTCAGCTGACCAGCACTCTGATCTCTGCCTCCTCAGTACAGTGGCACTGACCTGCTCTGCAGAATTCCAAATGTCTATGCAGCCCAAGTTTCCACCCAGTCAGAGACTCCTCACGTCATGGAGTCATTTCCAAAGTTCTGTCAAGGATTGCAACTTTGCATTGACTGTTGTCCTCTTTGTTAAACCCAATGCCTCATATGCTTTGTCCAGTTCCATACTTGTTTACAGCAGACTAGTCCAGTTCCAGTTATTCTACCAAGGCCAGCCTATGTCTTTAAGAGTGAAACGTGGAATCTAATAATTTAGATACTGATAAGCTACTATCTAGATATTTAGATACTGATAAGCTACTATCTAAATTTCTATGGAGGTTTGATTAAAAAACTATATCACATCTGCCCCATCACTACTATAATCTTTTGGGTTGATAGTAAATCTCTCTTCTTTTTTTCTCCCTAGTTGATTTTCAGAAGAAATATAAAGAGGGAAATTGATGAAACTGTAGAAGTGCAATTCTAACTTCTTTTCCAGAAGCCTGATGAAAACTGTTCCATTCAATTTTAAATGTTGCTTTAAAATCTCTTTGCCTCACCAAAGAGCTAATTTTAGGTGTAAAGAAAGTGGATAGTAAACCTAAATAGCTTAGAGAATCACACAAATCACATTTTCCGAGTCTTTCTCAGTGAAACCTCAAATCTATACCATGCTCAAACAACTGCCCCCCAAGCTCCTCTCCCACCCCACCCCCTTTCTTATTCTATCTATTCAGTTTGACTCTAAGGGTTTTGTGATAGTTTCATTAAGCAGTTCCATTGACCAAAATATATAAATGTTACAGCGCTGAGTCAACAAAATCCCATAGTAATCACACAGAACAATGCATTAACCTTTTCTCTCCAGCCTAAATAATTTTCTGGTATCATGATACTGTATACTGTATTAACCTAGAGTGAGATGTAGTATCTTTGATATTGATAGATCTTCACCTCATAGAAGAAAATAATGGTTTAAATCATTTGCTTTTGTTAACAAAAATTGGTGACCAGTAATCTCAGGTGATCATTGTTTTCAGTTCTTACTTAAAGGAGTTGAGAGAAAATCGGTTAACATTTTTTTGAAATCATAATAACAGTGGTTTGATTTGCACATCTTAATTCTCCAAACAATCCTTAATAAAAATACCATAAGCTGCCAGGTGAGCAATGAAGATACAGTAATCAGTCATCAGTAAAGAATATTTTTAAAACTGACAGATTTAACCATCTTGGACAGTTCATAACAACAGAGGCTAAAGACACTATAGAATATAGAAAAGACACTAGCCAAATAGAACTAAACAAAATATAATGAGACAAACAAAACTAATCAAAATACAAAATACTCTACAAATGTGACTATTTTTTATAACAGGTAGGTGATTTTGACCCAAATGTTGTCCAAAAATATGTTACTATCTGGTCTTGTATTTCAAGTAATATTCTTTTTTGCATAATATCATTAAATCTGTTTTCCAAAGAAAAGTACTAAGGTTTTTTACAACTATCTTGATAAGGCAAGCTATTCAAACAGCAATCTTTTAATATCAGATTAAACAAGAGAACATTTTCAGGGAGTGGATGGTCTCCTTTAAACAATAAATTCCCTCATATATTAAAATACTTGACATGCATTGCACTAGGTTTTCAGAGAAAAAAACTTCAGGAGAAAAAACACATACAGCATTATTATAGAAAATTATTTAGAAAATAATGGGAGTTGGGGCTTCCCTGGTGGCGCAGTGGTTGAGAGTCCGTCTGCCGATGCAGGGGACACGGGTTCGTGCCCCGGTCCGGGAAGATCCCACATGCCGTGGAGTGGCTAGGCCCGTGAGCCATGGCCGCTGAGCCTGCACGTCCGGAGCCTGTGCTCCGCAATGGGAGAGGCCACAACAATGAGAGGCCCGCATAACGCAAAAAAAAAAAAAAAAAAAGAAAAGAAAATAATGGGAGTTGTGGAAACTACATTTTCTAAATAGAAAATTAAGCTATACCTGCATGAATGAATGTTTCTAAGGAAATAAGATTTCTGGGGCGACAACATTTCTCCTCGTTTTCTATAAATTTAATATTTGTGAGATTGAGAGGCAAAACAACTTATAGACATTAGTGATTCTCCTTACTCTAACCTATTTTTTCTAGTACTGATCAAAACTAGCAACTACATGTATAGTTTTTTTAATGTTTATTATATATTGTTTGTATCCTGCTTCTAAAAGGTAAACCAAAGAGGGTCTAGAAACTTTTCTGTTCTTTTCACTGATGAATAATACAAAGTGCCTAGGCTAGTACCTGTCACATAGAAGGCATTTGGTAAATGTATGTTGATCAAATAAATGGATGAATTAATGAGTGAATGAAGGCATAGGAATAGATCTTGCTTGACATTTTTCAGTAACAGCTTATTGTGAGGTGTTATGAAAACTGCCTACACAATGCATCAGACACAGATAGTGAAACATTTCATAAAAGAAAATCTCTTTGTTCCCATATTAAGAATGTAGAGCTCATGTTCATTCTCATATACTTATGCTGGTTTTCTCAAAACCTTGTTTCCATATATCCCCCAGAAAAGACACATTGCAGTTTTCGAAGCCTTGCAGTATTACAATCTCTCAATACATTTGGAGCAAAGTATATAAAGAATAATGTTTTTCTGAAACTTGTTTACATAGAACTTCTGATTCAATTTTTAATTCTACTAAAATGTTATGATAGTTCCTAGAAAATGAAATACATCCATTCTTTCATTTCATGAATCATGTGAACTTAGTTCTTCAATGCATGTATCAATTTTGCTATGATCTTTTCTTACATAAGAATGTTTAATGGTTATGTAACAATGTAGTGATCAAATTAAAAATATTTTCAATCCTATACTATGATTATCATTGAACTAAAAGTTAATATCTGTAAGAATTCAAATTTATTAAATACACTGTGTAAAACAAATTAATAGTGCACGAATAGCCAGTTTTAAGGTTTCCGCCCAAGAATATGAGTACTTTTATGCTTTTCAGAAGTCAGTTCCTATATTTAGAACCTTAACTCATAAAACAGTAGGCTTGTTATATGTCTAGTCAAATAGTTTAAAAATATTTTAGATCATCTTGGGATAAGATATATCTTCAATTATTTCTTTCAATTCAATTAGTTCTGTGGCATTTTACTATAAAAATGTAATAATTCTAGTTGGTGATGTAGATAAACACCTTTAAAAGGAAGAAACCAGAATTTACAATCAAGTAGAATCACTTCCATCCGATTATGAATTGATTTTTAGTTAATTTGGAATAGGAAGTATAGCAGAAAACTTTGATTCCAATTGCATGTGACAGAGGTAATTCAGGGATATTACACATATACTGCTTGGCAATAGAAATGCGAGTTACTCATTTAAAGATGCCATTTATTCAAGCAGAAATAAGAGTTACCAAAGATAATGGAAAGGCTGTGTATTTTGATCTTCGTCCTTTTTTGATGATATTTGAAATTGTGGCCATTTTGAGTTCTGAAAGATTCAAGGAGACTTTAAATAATATCAGTGGGGGACTGTGATCACAAACAATATATGTTATAGTGAGATTCAGGATGTGTCTTATGGCTAGGGATGGTGTATTTTGTTGATCATTTCCTAAATGTTGTATTTGTGACACTTTTGAATTTTGGATGAAGAACATAAGTAAAGGAAACTAACACAATGGAATATTTTAAATGGATATTACATATGAAATTCAAAATCTTTGTGTAACAGATGGATATTATTTTCCCTTTCTTAGTAACAAAGGGTATAAGTAATATAGGAGGGGGACTTTCCTCAACATATCATTATGTACTTTATTCCATGAATATTTACTAAATATCTGACAAGCACTGCTGTTTATTAATTTATCCAGTCACCGCAGTGTCTAGTAAGTGTCACTTACTAAACACTGTGGTTCCAGATAATATGCTGTTTGGTGAGGAGAAGCAGTGACACAAGACATGGTCCTTTCTCACAAGAAGCTTAAATAGTTGAGGAGATAGATGAGTAAATCAGTCATAATATATATTAAAACATTTTAATTTTTATTAATTGGTTTATTTAAATGTTAAAATTTGTCTAAAAGTTTTATGGGAGTAGAGAGGAGAAAGAGGGATTGTGACATGAGGTTATTCTAAATTAGAATAATGAATATGTATGAATTAGACCAAAAAAATGTGAGTTGCTTGCTACTGATAGAGGGACCTTGGAGACATGTGTTGGTGTAATGAATAACTGCTTCAAAGGGTAGTTGTGGGAACCAGAGAAGGATGAGGTTATTTAGGAACTAAATGTCCAAGGGCCTGCGATGAAATGCTAAGTGATATCAGGACAAAGGAAGAAAATGATCGCATAGGATTTTAGAAAGAATATCTGGCTTCCGGTGCCAGCAATCACTTGAGTGATTCTTATCTTTCGTATATAGAATGACAGTAGGTTAAAATTTCAAACAGTTTTAAATATTTTATTTCTAAAGCTAATGGGTTGAAAGAGTCTCTCAAATGACAATTATATGTTGCAGGTGTTTATTTGATTCAGGAAAAAAGTCCAAACTGTTTAAAAGTTTTAAGTTTAAAATTTTGATTTACCTTTTTTTAAATTATTGTACTTAAACCAAAAACTTCTCCACATTTTACTTTGAAAAAAGCAAACAGTCTTTTTAATGTAAAGTTTAAACCCTTTGGGAGAAAAACTACCTATCAAAACTGGAGTGTGCATTTCTTGGAGGGTTGAAGAAGTTGGCGGAACAGTAAGACGCAGAGATCACCTTCCACCCACAGATACATCAGAAATACATCTACACGTGGAACTTCTCCTATAGAACACCCACTGAACGCTGGCAGAAGACCTCAGACCTCCAAAAGGCAAGAAACTCCCCACGTACCTGGGTAGGGCCAAAGAAAAAAGAAAACACAGAGACAAAAGAATAGGGACGGGACCTGCACTAGAGGGAGGGAGCTGTGAAGGAGGAAAGGTTTCCACACACTAGGAAGCCGCTTCAAGGCGGGGACTGCGGGTGGCAGAGGGGGGAAAGCTTCGGATTTACGGAAGAGAGCACAGCAACAGGGGTGTGAAGGGCAAAGCGGAGAGATTCCCGCACAGAGCATCAGTGCCGACCAGCACTCACCAGCCAGAGAGGCTTGTCTGCTAACCCGCCGGGACAGGCGGGGGCTGGGAGCTGAGGCTCGGGCCTCGGAGGTCGGATCCCAGGGAGAGAACTGGGGTTGGCAGTGTGAACACAGCCTGAAGGGGGCTAGTGTGCCACGGCTACACGGGAGGGGCTCCGGGGAACAGCCTGGACCTGCCGAAGAGGCAAGAGAATTTTTCTTTCCTCTTTGTTTCCTGGTGCGCGAGGAGAGGAGATTCAGAGCACCGATTAAAGGAGCTCCAGAGACGGGCGCGAGCTGCGGCTAAAGCGCAGACCCCAAAGACGGGCATGAGACGCTAAGGCTGCTGCTGCAGCCACCAAGAAGCCTATGTGCGAGCACAGGTCACTGTCCGCGCATCCCCTCCTGGGAGACTGTGCAGCCTGCCAGTGCCAGGGTCCCGTGATCCAGGGACAACTTCCCCGGGAGAAAACACGGCATGCCTCAGGCTGGTACAATGTTATGCCGGCCTCTTCCGCCGCAGGCTCCCCCTGCATCCATACTCCTCCCTCCCCCTGGCCTGAGTGAGCCAGAGCCCCTGAATCAGCTGCTCCTTTAACCTCGTCCTGTCTGAGCGAAGAACATATGCTCTCAGGCGACCTACATGTGGAGGCGGGTCCAAATCTAAAGCTGGAGCTGTGCGAACAAAGAAGAGAAAGGGAAATCCCTCCCAGCAGCCTCAGGAGTAGCGGATTAAATCTCCACAGTCAACTTGATGTACCCTGCATCTGTGGAATACCTGAATAGACAACGAATCATCCCAAATTGAGGACGTGGACTTTGAGACCAAGATAGATTATTTTTTTCCCCTTTTCCTCTTTTTGTGAGTGTGTATGTGTATGCTTCTGTGTGAGATTTTGGCTGTAAAGCTTTGCTTTCACCATTTGTCCTAGGATTCTGCCCATCCGTTTTTTTTCTTTGTTTGTTTGTTTTTACTTAAAAAAAATTTTTTTTCTTAATAATTATTTTTTATTTTAGTAACTTTATTTTACTTTACCTTATTTTATTTTATCCTCTTTCTTCCTTTCTTTCTTTCTACTTTTTCTCCCTTCTATTCCAAGCCATGTGGATGTAAGGCTCTTGGTGCTCCAGCCAGGCATCAGGGCTTTGCCTCTGAAGTGGGAGAGCCAAGTTCACGACACTGGTCCACAAGAGACCTCCCAGCTGCACGTAATATCAAATGGCAAAAATCTCCTGGAGATCTCCATCTCAACACCAACACCCAGCTTCATTCAACGACCAGCAAGCTACAGTGCTGGACACCCTATGCCAAAAATCTAGCAAGGTAGGAACACAACCCCACTCATTAGCAGAGAGGCTGCCTAAAATCTTAATAAGGCCACAGACACTCCAAAACACAACACCAGACGTGGACCTGCCCACCAGAAGGACAAGATCCAGCCTCATCCACCAGAACACAGGCACTAGTCCCTTCCACCAGGAAGCCTACATAACCCACTGAACCAAAGTTAGCCACTGGGGAAAGATACCAAAAACAACGGGAACTACGAACCTGCAGCCTGCAAAAAGGAGACGCCAAACATAGTAAGATAAGCAAAATGAGAAGACAGAAAAACACACAGCAGATGAAGGAGCAAGGTAAAAACACACCAGACCTAACAAATGAAGAGGAACTAGGCAGGCTACCTGAAAAAGAATTCAGAATAATGATAGTAAAGATGATCCAACATCTTGGAAATAGAATAGACAAAATGCAAGAAACATTTAACAAGGACCTAAAAGAACAAAAGATGAAACAAGCAATGATGAAAAACACAACAAATGAAATTAAAAATACTGTAGAAGGGATCAATAGAATAACTGAGGCAGAAGAATGGATAAGTGATCTGGAAGATAAAATAGTGGAAATAACTACTGCAGAGCAGAATAAAGAAAAAAACAATGAAAAGAACTGAGGACAGTCTCAGACGCCTCTGGGACAACATTAAATGCACCAACATTCAAATTATAGGGGTCCCAGAAGAAGAATAGAAAATGAAAGGGACTGAGAAAATATTTGAAGAGATTATAGTTGAAAACTTCTCTAATATGGGAAAGGAAATAGTTAATCAACTCCTGGAAGCACAGAGCGTCCCATACAGGATAAATCCAAGGAGAAACATGCCAAGACACATATTAATCAAACTATCAAAAATTAAATACAAAGAAAACATTAAAAGCAGCAAGGGAAAAACAACAAATAACATATGAGGGAATCCCCATAAGGTTAACAGCAGATCTTTCAGCAGAAACGCTGCAAGCCAGAAGGAAGTGGCAGGACATATTTAAAGTGATGAAGGAAAAAAACGTACAACCAAGATTACTCTACCCAGCAAGGATTTCATTCAGTTTTGATGGAGAAATTAAAACCTTTACAGACAAGTAAAAGCTGAGAGAGTTCAGCACCACCAAACCAGCTTTACAACAAATGCTAAAGGAACTTCTCTAAGCAAGAAACACAAGAGAAGGAAAAGACCTACAATAACAAACACAAAACAATTAAGAATATAGGAATAGGAACATACATATCCATAATTACCTTAAATATAAATGGACTAAATGCTCCCACCAAAAGACAGAGACTGGCTGAATGGATACAAAAACAAGACCCATATATATGCTGTCTACAAGAGACCCACTTCAGACCTAGGGACACATACAGACTGAAAGTGAGGGGATGGAAAAAGATATTCCATGCAAATGGAAACCAAAAGAAAGCTGGAGTAGCAATTCTCATATCAGACAAAATAGACTGTAAAATAAAGACTATTAGAAGAGACAAAGAAGGACACTACATAATGATCAAGGGATCGATCCAAGAAGAAGATATAACAATTGTAAATATTTATGCACCCAACATAGGAGCACCTCAATACGTACAGCAAATACGAACAGCAATAAAAGGGGAAATTGACAGTAACACAACCATAGTAGGGGACTTTAACACCCCAATTTCACCAATGGACAGATCATCTAAACTTAAAATAAATAAGGAAACAGAAGTTTTAAATGATACATTAAATAAGATGGACTTAATTCATGTTTATAGGACATTCCATCCAAAAACAACAGAATATACATTTTTCTCAAGTGCTCATGGAACATTCTCCAGGATAGATCATTTCTTGGGTCACAAATCAAGACTTAGTAAATTTAAGAAAATTGAAATTGTATCAAGTATCTTTTCCGACCGCAACGCCATGAGACTAGATATCAATTACAGGAAAAGATCTGTAAAAAAATACAAACACATGGAGGCTAAACAATACACTACTTAATAACGAAGCGATCACTGAAGAAATCAAAGAGGAAATCAAAAAATACCTACAGACAAATGACAATGGAGACATGACGACCCAAAACCTATGGGAAGCAGCAAAAGCAGTTCTAAGAGGGAAGTTTATAGCAATAAATCCTACCTTAAGAAAGAGGAAACATCTCAAACAACCTAACCTTGCACCTAAAGCAATTAGAGAAAGAAGAACAAAAAACCCCATAGTTAGCAGAAGGAAGCACATCATAAAGATCAAATCAGAAATAAATGAAAAGGAAACGAAGGAAATGATAGCAAAGATCAATAAAACTTAAAGCTGGTTCTTTGAGAAGATAAACAAAATTGATAAACCATTAGCCAGACTCATCAAGAAAATAAGGGAGAAGACTCAAATCAATAGAATTAGAAATGAAAAAGTCAAAGTAACAACTGACACTGAAGAAATACAAATGATCATGAGAGATTAGTACAAGCAACTCTATGCCAATAAAATGGACAACCTGGAAGAAATGGACAAATTCTTAGAAATGCATAAGCTGCCGAGACTGAACCAGGAAGAAACAGAAAATATGAACAGAGGAATCACAAGCACTGAAATTCAAACTGTGACTAAAAATCTTTCAACAGGGCTTCCCTGGTGGCGTAGGGATTGAGAGTCCGCCTGCGGATGCAGAGGACATGGGTTCGTACCCTGGTGCTGGAAGATCCCACATGCCACAGTGCAGCTAGGCCCGTGAGCCATGGCTGTTGAGCCTGCGCATCCGGAGCCTATGCTCTGCAACGGGAGAGGCCACAACATTAGAGGCCCACATACGGCAAAAAGAAAAGAAAAAAATCTTTCAACAAACAAAAACCCAGGACCAGATGGCTTCACAGGCAAATTCTATCAAACATTTAGAGGAGAGCTAACACCTATCCTCAAACTCTTCCAAAAAATAGCAGAGGGAGGAATGCTCCCAAACTCATTCTACGAAGCCACCATCATCCTGATACCAAACCCAGACAAAGGTGTCACAAAGAAAGAAAACTACAGGCCAGTATCACTGATGAACATGGATACAAAGATCCTCAACAGAATACTAGCAAACAGAATCCAATAGCAGATTAAAAGGATCATGCACCATGATCAAGTGGGGTTTATTCCAGGAATGCAAGGATTATTCAGTATACGCAAATCAATCAATGTGACACACCATATTAAGAAATTGAAGGAGAAAAACCATATGATCATCTGAATAGATGCAGAGAAAGCTTTCGACAAAATTCAATACCCATTTATGATAAAAACTCTGCAAAATGTAGGCATACAGGGAACTTCCCTCAACATAATAAAGGCCATGTGTGAGAAACCCACAACCAACATCATCCTCAATGGTGAAAAATTGAAACCTTTTCCACTAAGATCAGGAAAAAAACAGGGTTGCCCACTCTCACCACTCTTATTCCACATAATTTTGGAAGTTTTAGCCACAGCAATCAGAGAAGAAAAAGATTAAAAGGAATCCAAATCGGAAAAGAAGAAGTAAAGCTGTCACTGTTTGCAGATGACATGATACTATACACAGAGAATCCTAAAGATGCTACCAGAAAACTACTAGAGCTAATCAATGAATTTGGTAAAAAAGCAGGATACAAAAATAATGCACAGAAATATCTGGCATTCTTATACACTAATGATGAAAAATCTGACAGTGAAATTAAGTAAACACTCCCATTTACCATTGCACAAAAAGAATAAAATATCTAGGAATAAAACTACATAAGGAGACAAAAGACCTGTATGCAGAAAATTATAAGACATTGATGAAAGAAATTAAAGATGACACAAATAGATGGAGAGATTTACCATGTTCTTGGATTGGAAGAATCAACATTGTGGAAATGACTCTACTACCCAAAGCAATCTACAGATTCAATGCAATCCCTATCAAACTACCGCTGGCATTTTTCACAGAACTAGAACAAACATTTCACAAGTTGTATGGAAACACAAAAGACCCTGAGTAGCCAAAGCAATCTTGAGAACGAAAAATGGAGCTGGAGGAATCAGGCTCCCTGACTTCAGACTATATTACAAAGCTACAGTAATCAAGACAGTATGGTACTGGCACGAAAACATAGATCAATGGAACATGATAGAAAGCCCAGAGATAAACCCACACACATATGGTCACCTTATCTTTTATAAAGGAGGCAAGAGTATACAGTGGAGAAAAGACAAGCCTCTTCAATAAGTGGTGTTGGGAAAAGTGGACAGGTACATGTAAAAGTATGAAATTAGAACACTCCGTAACACCATACACAAAAATAAACTCAAAATGGATTAAAGACCTAAATGTAAGGCCAGACACTATCAAACTCTTAGAGGAAATCATAGGCAGAACGCTCTATGACATAAATCACAGCAAGATCCTTTTTGACCCACGTCCTAGAGAAATGGAAATAAAAACAAAAGTAAACAAGTGGGACCTAATGAAACTTCAAAGCTTTTGCACATCAAAGGAAACCATAAACAAGACCAAAAGACAACCCTCATAATGGGAGAAAATATTTACAAATGGTGTTACTGACAAGGGATTAGTCTCCAAAATTTACAAGCAGCTCATGCAGCTCAATAACAAAAAAACAAACAGCCCAATCCCAAAATGGGCAGAAGACCTAAATAGACATTTCTCCAAGGAAGATATACAGACTGCCAACAAACACATGAAAGAATGCTTAACATCATTAATCATTAGAGAAATGCAAATCAAAACTACAATGAGATATCGTCTCACACCAGTCAGAATGGCCATCATCAAAAAAATCTAGAAACAATAAATGCTGGAGAGGGTGTGGAGAAAAGGGAACACTCTTGTACTGGTGGTGGGAATGTGAATTGGTTCAGCCACTATGGAGAACAGTATGGAGGTTCCTTAAAAACTAAAAATAGAACTACCGTACGACCCAGCAATCCCACTACTGGGCATGTACCCTGAGAAAACCGTAATTCAAAAAGAGTTATATTCCAAAATACTCATTGCAGCTCTATTTACAATAGCCAGGACATGGAAGCAACCTAAGTGTCCATCAACAGATTAATAGATAAAGAAGATATGGCACATATATTCAATGGAATATTACTTAGCCATAAAAAGAAACAAAATTGAGCTATTTGTAGTGAGGTGTATGGACCTAGAGTCTGTTATACAGAGTGAAGTAAGTCAGAAAGAGAAAAAGAAATACCGTATGCTAACACATATATATGGAATCTAAGAAAAAAACAAAGAAGTCATGAAGTACCTAGGAGTAAGACGGGGATAAAGACACAGACCTACTAGAGCACGGACTTGAGGATATGGGGAAGGGGAAGGGTAAGCTGTGACAAAGTGAGAGAGTGGCATATCCATGTATACACTACCAAACGTAAAATAGATAGCTAGTGGGAAGCAGCCACATAGCACAGTGAGATCAGCTAGGTGGTTTGTGACCACCTAGAGGGGTGGGATTGGGAGGGTGGGAGGTTGGGAGCCGCAAGAAGGAAGAGATATGGGAACATATGTATATGTATAACTGATTCACTTTGTTATAAAGCAGAAACTAACACACCATTGTAAAGCAATTATACTCCAATAAAGATGTTAAAAAAAAAAAAAAAAAGAATCAGGAGTGTACATCTTTTGTTGTAATAGAAAAAAAAAAAAAAACTCAACCACAAAGACCCCAGTGTAAATATTTGGTGCACTCTCACTAGGCATAATAGTTTACTGAAATGCAGGTGAGGTGTTAGTTAATTTGTCAGTTACCCCTGAAATTAAAAAAGAAATAACATATTGTGGAAAATGACAATATACATGTAAATATTATTAAATGTTTAAAAGGATCTTTTACCCTTTTACACATTGAAAACACATTTGCAGACGTGTTAATTGGAAATACAGAAAACTGGCAGATGTAGGGTCTCTATAATAATTCACAAACATAAAGACACTGGGCATAAAATACAGTAGTTTCTTAGATGATAAAATTTTAACATGCTACGAACTAACAGGGCAGATCAAAGAAGTGACATTTATTAGATGCATCAAAATGGATTAAAACTGTCTTGGGTAGACAGGTTAACTTCATGAAAGGCAAGGGAATTCCGAAAATCAAATGTATTAAGCTATGAGCACAAGCTGTCATGCACTTGGTGATATTAGGTTGAGAAATGTTCTTTTAATAAAAAAAAATCAGTTTGATAAATGTAAACTCCCTTGATTGAAATTATTTTAGGACAAATATTAAATAGTTCATTTAATGGCAAAGGAAACAAAGCTCCTATATTCTTCAAAGGTATTTGAATAAACTGTTACTCTTTGTTACATTAGCCATGTTCAATCACCATAAAATCATCTCCTAAAAATTCAAATGAAGTCAATTTTTCTTCTGATGAATATGCTTTAAACAATTACTTTTCAGTTCCAGAAATTTGGCCTATAGTAATTTTCCCATCCCAATTGCCAGTTCTGGTTTAGATATTTTTGTGTAGTAGTATCTCTATAGATAACTTTGTGTTTGTTGAAAAATAATATATGTATTTTGAAACTTAGGCTAAGATTTATTTCAAAACAATAGTGTTTTGAATCTAATATGAAACACCATTAACTGTCATTTGAATATCAGTTATAATGTCATGCAACAATTAATTTCTAATAAATGATCATGAATAAATGAATGAATTACTAAACAAAAATTAGTCTTAATGGTTGAGAAACACAAAGGTGTAGTTCTCTCTCTGTCTACATATCCACTGTGGTTGGTGGGAGGCTATGCATTTTATTTTTTATTTCATCATCAATCTTTAACTGAGGATGATGGTTCAGCCAGTTTGAGACAGTGTGGACCATTGCAGCAGAAGAAGAAATGCACACTGGTCCTTATATCCTCAAAACTTCCACTAACAATTCATCTGCATAATCAAGTCATATGGTTGATTCTGATATCAAGATGGTAGGGAAGGGCTTCCCTGGTGGCGCAGTGGTTGAGAGTCCGCCTGCCGATGCAGGGGACACGGGTTCGTGCCCCGGTCCGGGAAGATCCCACATGCCGCAGAGCGGCTGGGCCCGTGAGCCATGGCCGCTGAGCCTGCGCGTCCGGAGCCTGTGCTCCGCAACGGGAGAGGCCACAACAGTGAGAGGCCCGCATACCGAAAAAAAAAAAAAAAAAAAAAAAAAAAGGTAGGGAAGTATTATGTTCACTCTCGCAAAATAATTTTATATTGTTGAACAGAAATACAACGTACTTACCATAGCTAGTAAGTGAAATATTTGGGGATTGCAAAGAAACCACTATCTTTTTGATCCAAAGCCCATCCCTTAACCTGTACGTTAGTGGTACACAACTTTAGTAAAAAAAAAAAAAAAACCACACAACTAGAGTGTTATTTTAAAAATGAAAATGCTCACTTCCTAACTCAAAAGACGCTAAGGTCAATTTATAGATGAGATATTATGAGCTGTTAAACTGTTAGTGGGTTTATCAACTGATTGTTTTGTTAGTGTTGTCATTTACCAAAAATTCAGTAGACAGATATCAACAAAGAACAAAGAAAAGGATATTAAAACTGCTACAATTGATATGCTCCATATTCTTGTGCATATGAGGAAAAGCATGAACATGAGAGAAATATGCGATATAAAAACGTCACAGAAAAACTTTAAGAAAGGAAAATGAATCTGAAATGAAGCACACAATGGATAAGATTATAAGCAAACTGATCAGAGAAATACAAAATCTGAATAGTGCCATATATTTACAAAAATTTGTGTTTATATTAACTCTCCCTGAAAAAACCCACCAAATACGGTGTTACTAATGAATTCTGTTAGACATTTCAGAAGGAAAAATTGCCAAATGTACAGTTTTTTCCGTAAAATAAAGGAGGATAAATAGCTGCTCAGTTTGACAAAACTCAACTTCCATTCAGGATAAAAAATGATCAGCAAACTTGAAATAGTAGGGAACATCCTCAAACTGATAAAGGATCGCTACCAAAAATCTACAGCCAAAATCATACTAATGGTGAAACGTGAATAGTTTTTCCTTAAGTGTGGAAACAAAACTAGGATACCTGTTTTCATCAGTTTTATTTGACATTGTACTAGATGACTTAGCCATTCCAATAAGGTAAGAAAAATATAGTTAAAGATTAAAAAGGAAGACGTAAAAATTGTCTATTTGCAGATGTTATGATTGTTTACATAGAAAAAGCTCGGGAAATCTATAATACAGCTAAGAAACGAAATTATTGAATGTATCACATTAGCAGGACACAGGTTTAATATAAAAATTGACTGTATTTGTATATGTAACAGCAAAGATTGAAAATTTGAAATTTAAAAAATGAATTAAAGTTAGTTTAATTTTTTTAATTAAAAATAACTCCATTTTTGATAGAAAAAGTACGTAAGACTATATCTAAAAAATTGTGCACAAGTGTTCTACATTGAGAAGTAAAAATATTGCTGAGAGAAGTTACATAAATGGAAAGATATGCCATGTTTGTAGATTAGGGTATCAACAGTGCAATAATAACAGTTCTCCCCATACTGATTTCTAGATTAAATTACATTTCCAATGAAAATACAGCAGGTTTTATTTCTGAAAATTGACAGTTATTTTTAAATTAATAAAAGAATTCAAAAGACCTATAAGATTCAAACAATATTTAAAAAGAATAATGTTGGATAAGTTACCTTATTTCAAGATTTACAATAAAGCTATAGTAATCAGGATTTCTTTTTTCCGAAAAAGAAATACATAGCTCAATGAAAAAGAATAGAGTCCAGAAATATAGTCAATTGATTTTTGTCAAAATGCATATGGTCTATTTTTTTCTTGGTTCATTTGTCATCTTGGCAACAGTGAAAGACTTTCATGATTATCTACCATCATCTTCTATTAAGAAGAGAAATGAATATTTACATTGTTCCAGTAATAAACTTAGAAAATACATCCCGATCAAAAAGTGGATAAGGCAGAAAATTTCAGGAAAATGACTTGCATTGAAATTCATTTTAATGTTTGACTTACAGGAAAGTCAGACTTTTCAGCCAGCCTTAACTGATAATAGGAAGAATGTGTTATCAAATCTGTTTGCACTTCATACCTTGCTGTTCACAGTTTTAAGTGAAAAATACAACTTGCTAGGGAAAAAAATATATTTAAAGTTCTCACCTATTCTCTCCTAGATTCCTGAGTTCTTTAAAAGCAGTCCTTCTGACATGGTAATTGCATTCCCCTGGCATGTGTAAATATTTAATTGGGCTAAAGATTCTCAAGTATAAAATTTGGTTAGATAACAGTGAGGTTAATCATACATACCAAATATATGTAGCTCTCTTCCTCATGGAGAAGTTTTCCAAATATACACAAGTCTCAGTAAAGCTCAATAGACAAATTATGTAGCAATGAAATGATATATGCATTTAGCTACTTGAACACCTAAATTAACTTTATCACTCCACAGGACTGTGATCATCAACTAATCGAGAAAGTTATGTTATTGTCTAGATCGACCAATAGATCAAGGGAACAGAAGAGTGATGAAAGAGAACTATAAATATATGTAAGTTAACATTTTTCAAAGATGCAAAGGCAATTCAGTGGGGAAATATAGTCTTTTTAAGAAATGGGTTGAACCCATTGGATTTCCATATACAAAAAATAATAATTTTGATCCATATTTTGTACCACAATACAGAATTACCTAATTAACTCAGACGTACTGTGAATATACATGTAACAGCTAGTATTAGAAAACTTCTAAAAGAAAACATCAGAAAAAATGTTTGTGACCTCACTTAGGCAAAGGTGTCTTAAATAGGAAACAAAGCACAAGCCATTAAAAAAAAAAGATAATTCAAACTTCATAAAAGTTGAAAAGTTTTGCTCTTTGAGAGGCACTGTTAAGAAAATGAAAGGATAAATTACAGACTGGGATAAAATATATGAAAATTGTGTATCTGGTAAAGGACTTTTAAACATAATGTTTTAAAAACACTTTAAACTTAATGACAAGAAAGTGAACACTCATAAATAAAGGGCAAAATATTTCAAATGGAACATCTTCAAAAAATATATGAATGACAAATGAGTGAATTAAATCATGGAAAGAGAAATACATATTATAACATTTACATCAAACTCTATATGATGCAAATTAACCTATAGTGTCAGAAAGTAGTTAAGTGGTTTCCAGAAGAGGGCAGGGAGGGGCAGGAGGGAGAGATTACAAGGGGGTATGAGGCAACTTCTGGGAGTGGTGTATTTGTTCAAAGTCTTGTTTATGTTGATGGTTTCACGGAGAATATATACACATATGTATTTATACCAAAACATCAAATTAAATGTTTTAAATATGAGCACTTTTCTACTTTTCTGTATGTCTCATATCTCAATAAAGATGATGAAAAGAAAAAACTAGAAAAATAGCTTAACATTTTTAAGAAACACTCAAAACTAGAATTATAGTTGATTAATAAATTAATATAAAAATTTATAGTATGTTAACCATTCATTCATTGAAAGACATCTGAGCTTTTTTTCAGATTGTAGTTATTACAAATAAAGCAATAATGAATACTAGTGTACATGTTTTATGTGAATGTAATTTTTTATTGCTCTGAGATAAATGCCTAAGTGTACAGTTGCTATACCATAAGGTAATTTCTTTTTTTTCTTTTTTTTTTTTACATCTTTATTAGAGTATAATTGCTTTACAATGGTGTGTTAGTTTCTGCTTTATAACAAAGTGAATCAGTTATACATATACGTATGTTCCCATATCACTTCCCTCTTGTGTCTCCCTCCCTCCCACCCTCCCTATCCCACCCCTTCGGGCGGTCACAAAGCACTGAGCTGATCTCCCTGTGCTATGTGGCAGCTTCCCACTAGCTATCTACCTTACATTTGGTAATGTATATATGTCCATGCCTCTCTCTCACTTTGTCACAGCTTACCCTTTCCCTTCCCCATATCCTCAAGTCCATTCTCTAGTAGGTCTGTGTCTTTATTCCTCTCTTACCCCTAGTTCTTCATGACATTTTTTTCCCTTAAATTCCATATATATATGTTAGCATATGGTATTTGTCTTTCTCTTTCTGACTTACTTCACTCTGTATGACAGACTCTAGGTCTATCCACCTCATTACAAATAGCTCAGTTTTGTTTCTTTTTTTTTTTTTTTTTTTTTTTCGGTATGTGGGCCTCTCACTGTTGTGGCCTCTCCCGTTGCGGAGCACAGGCTCCGGACATGCAGGCTCAACAGCCATGGCTCACAGGCCCAGCCGCTCCACGGCATGTGGGATCTTCCCAGACCGGGGCACGAACCCGTGTCCCCTGCATCGGCAGGCGGACTCTCAACCACTGCGCCACCAGGGAAGCCCTCAGTTTTGTTTCTTTATATGGCTGAGTAATATTCCATTGTATATATGTGCCACATCTTCTTTATCCATTCATCCGATGATGGGCACTTAGGTTGTTTCCATCTCTGGGCTATTGTAAATAGAGCTGCAATGAACATTTTGGTACATGACTCTTTTTGAATTATGTTTTTCTCAGGGTATATGCCCAGTAGTGGGATTGCTGGGTCGTATGGTAGTTCTATTTTTAGTTTTTTAAGGAACCTCCATACTGTTCTCCATAGTGGCTGTACCAATTCACATTCCCACCAGCAGTGTAGGAGTGTTCCCTTTTCTCCACACCTTCTCCAGCATTTATTGTTTCTAGATTTTTTAATGATGGCCATTCTGACTGGTGTGAGATGATATCTCATTGTAGTTTTGATCTGCATTTCCCTAATGATTAATGAAGTTGAGCATTCTTTCATGTGTTTGTTGGCAGTCTGTATATCTTCTTTGGAGAAATGTCTATTTAGGTCTTCTGCCCATTTTTGGATTGGATTGTTTGTTTTTTTGTTATTGAGCTGCTTATAAATTTTGGAAATTAATCCTTTGTTAGTTGCTTCAACTGTATTCTCTTCAAATATTTTCTCGTCACTTTCTTTTTCTCTTCTTCTGGGATCTCTGTATTTCAAATTTTGGTGTGTTTAATGTTATTCTGGAGGTCTCTGAGACTTTCTCAGTTCTTTTCATTATTTTTTCTTTATTGTGCTCTGTGGTAGTTATTTCCATTATTTTATCTTCCAGGTCACTTGTACATTCTTCTGCCTCAGTCATTCTGCTATGGATTCCTTCTAGAGAATTTTAAATTTCATTTATTGTGCTGTTCATCATTGTTTGTTTGCTCTTTAGTTCTTCTAGGTTCTTGTTAAACGTTTCTTGTATGTTCTACATTCTATTTCCAAGATTTTGGATCATCTTTACTATCATTACTCTGAATAATGTTTCAGGTAGACTTCCTATTTCCTCTTCATTTGTTTGGTCTGGTGGGTTTTTACCTTGCTCCTTCATCTGCTGTGTATTTCTCTGTCTTCTCATTTTGCTTAACTTACTGTGTTTGTGGTCTCCTTTTCACAGGCTGAACGTTCGTAGTTCCTGTTGTTTTTGGTGTCTGCCGCCAGTGGGTAAGTTGGGTTCAGTGGCTTGTGTAGGCTTCCTGGTGGAGGAGACTGGTACCTGCTTTCTGGTTGATGAGTCTGGATCTTGTCTTTCTGGTTGGCAGGACCGCATCCGGTTTTGTATTTTGGGTTGTCTGTGTACTAGTAGGATTTTTGGTTGCCTCTCTGCTAATGCGTGGTGTTGTGCTCCTGTCTTGGTAGTTATTTAGTGTAGGGTGTCCAGCACTGTAGCTTGCTGGTCATTGAGTGGAGCTGGGTTTTTGCTTTGAGATGGAGCTCTCTGGGTGAGCTTTCGCCATTAGATATTACGTGGAGCTGGGAGGTCTCTGGTGGACCAATGTCCTGTACTCAGCTCTCCCACCTCAGAGGCAGAGGCCTGACACCCAGTCATTGCACCAAGATCCTGTCAGCCACACGGCTCAGAAGAAAAGGGAGAAAAAAAAAGAAAGGAAAAATAAAATAAAATAATGTTATTAAAATAAGAAAGAAAATAATGATTACAAATAAAAAAACCAAAAAAGTAATAGAAAAAAAAGAAAGAACAAAAGAAGAGAGCAACCAAAGAAAAAACAAATCCATCAATGATAGCAAGCACTAAAAGCTATACTAAAACAAAGAAAAAAAAAAGAAAACGGACAGACAGAACCCTAGGACAAATGGTAAAAGCAAAGCTATACAGAAAAAAAATCACACAAAGAAGCCTACACATACACACTCAGAAAAAGAGAAAAAGGAAAAACATATATATATATATGTATTAAAAAAAAGGAAGACAGCAACCAAATCAGTAAACAAATCTACCAATGATAATAAATGCTAAATACTAAATTAAGATAAACATAAAACTAGAAACAATTTAAATGCAGAAAGCAAACCCTAAGTCTACAGTTGCTCCCAAAGTCCACCACCTCAATTTTGGGATGTTTCGTTGTCTATTCAGGTATTCCAGAGATGTAGTGTACATCCTATTGATTGTGGA